>NC_092333.1:623027500-623640000 GCF_046630445.1 Rutidosis leptorrhynchoides
CATACACTTTTGAAAGACTTCAAGACACTTATAAAAATACTTCTACTTAACAAAAATGCTTACAATTACATCCTCGTTCAGTTTTATCAACAATTCTACTCGTATGCACCCGTATTCGTACTCGTACAATACACAGCATTTAGATGTATGTACTATTGGTATATACACTCCAATGATCAGCTCTTAGCAGCCCATGTGAGTCACCTAACACATGTGGGAACCATCATTTGGCAACTAGCATGAAATATCTCATAAAATTACAAAAATATGAGTAATCATTCATGACTTATTTACATGAAAACAAAATTACATATCCTTTATATCTAATCCATAGACCAACAACCAAAAACACCTACAAACACTTTCATTCTTCAATTTTCTTCATCTAATTAATCTCTCTCAAGTTCTACCTTCAAGTTCTAAGTGTTCTTCATAAATTCCAAGAGTTCTAGTTTCATAAAATCAAGAATACTTCCAAGATTGCAAGTTTACTTCCAAGTTTTCTAAATCCATTCCAAGTAATCATCCAAGATCAAGAAACCTTTGTTACTTACAGTAGGTTATCTTTCTAATACAAGGTAATAATCATATTCAAACTTTAATTCAATTTCTATAACTATAACAATCTTATTTCGAGTGGAAATCTTACTTGAAATTGTTTTCGTGTCATGATACTGCTTCAAGAACTTTCAAGCCATCCAAGGATCCTTTGAAGCTAGATCTATTTTTCTCATTTCCAGTAGGTTTATCCAAGGAACTTGAGGTAGTAATGATGTTCATAACATCATTCGATTCATACATATAAAGCTATCTTATTCGAAGGTTTAAACTTGTAATCACTAGAACATAGTTTAGTTAATTCTAAACTTGTTCACAAATAAAAGTTAATTCTTCTAACTTGACTTTTAAAATCAACTAAACACATGTTCTATATCTATATGATATGCTAACTTAATGATTTAAAACCTGGAAACACGAAAAACACCGTAAAACCGGATTTACGCCGTCGTAGTAACACCGCGGGCTGTTTTGGGTTAGTTAATTAAAAACTATGATAAACTTTGATTTAAAAGTTGTTATTATGGGAAAATTATTTTTATTATGAACATGAAACTATATCCAAAAATTATGGTTAAACTCAAAGTGGAAGTATGTTTTCTAAAATGGTCATCTAGACGTCGTTCTTTCGACTGAAATGACTACCTTTACAAAAACGACTTGTAACTTATTTTTATGACTATAAATCTATACTTTTTATTTTTAGATTCATAAAATATAGTTCAATATGAAACCATAGCAATTTGATTCACTCAAAACGGATTTAAAATGAAGAAGTTATGGGTAAAACAAGATTGGATAATTTTTCTCATTTTAGCTACGTGAAAATTAGTAACAAATCTATTCCAACCATAACTTAATCAACATGTATTGTATATTATGTAATCTTGAGATACCATAGACACGTATACAATGTTTCGACCTATCATGTCGACACATCTATATATATTTCGGAACAACCATTGACACTCTATATGTGAATGTTGGAGTTAGCTATACAGGGTTGAGGTTGATTCCAAAATATATATAGTTTGAGTTGTGATCAATACTGAGATACGTATACACTGGGTCGTGGATTGATTCAAGATAATATTTATCGATTTATTTCTGTACATCTAACTGTGGACAACTAGTTGTAGGTTACTAACGAGGACAGCTGACTTAATAAACTTAAAACATCAAAATATATTAAAAGTGTTGTAAATATATTTTGAACATACTTTGATATATATGTACATATTGTTATAGGTTCGTGAATCAACCAGTGGCCAAGTCTTACTTCCCGACGAAGTAAAAATCTGTGAAAGTGAGTTATAGTCCCACTTTTAAAATCTAATATTTTTGGGATGAGAATACATGCAGGTTTTATAAATGATTTACAAAATAGACACAAGTACGTGAAACTACATTCTATGGTTGAATTATCGAAATCGAATATGCCCCTTTTTATTAAGTCTGGCAATCTAAGAATTAGGGAACAGACACCCTAATTGACGCGAATCCTAAAGATAGATCTATTGGGCCTAACAAACCCCATCCAAAGTACCGGATGCTTTAGTACTTCGAAATTTATATCATATCCGAAGGGTGTCCCGGAATGATGGGGATATTCTTATATATGCATTTTGTTAATGTCGGTTACCAGGTGTTCACCATATGAATGATTTTTATCTCTATGTATGGGATGTGTATTGAAATATGAAATCTTGTGGTCTATTGTTACGATTTGATATATATAGGTTAAACCTATAACTCACCAACATTTTTGTTGACGTTTAAAGCATGTTTATTCTTAGGTGAATACAAAGAGCTTCCGCTGTTGCATACTAAAATAAGGAAAAGATTTGGAGTCCATGTTTGTATGATATTGTGTAAAAACTGCATTCAAGAAACTGATTTCGATGTAACATATTTGTATTGTAAACCATTATGTAATGGTCGTGTGTAAACAGGATATTTTAGATTATCATTATTTGATAATCTACGTAAAGCTTTTTAAACCTTTATTTATGAAATAAAGGTTATGGTTTGTTTTAAAAATGAATGCAGTCTTTGAAAAACGTCTCATATAGAGGTCAAAACCTCGCAACGAAATCAATTAATATGGAACGTTTTTAATCAATAAGAACGGGACATTTCAGTTGGTATCCGAGCGTTGGTCTTAGAGAACCAGAAATTTGTATTAGTGTGTCTTATCGAGTTTGTTAGGATGCATTAGTGAGTCTGGACTTCGACCGTGTTTTCTTTAAAAATGATTGCTTAACATTTTTGTTGGAAACTATATATTATTAACATGTATATATTATGTGATATATTAATCTCTTAACATGTTTGATATTGTGTGATAGATGTCTACCTCTAGCACAAATCCCATTGACTCACCTAATAATAACAAAGATTCGAATATATATTGGACTGATTCACAAGTTCCCGAAGAAGAACCGGAAGAAGAATCAGAACCGGAAGAAGAATCAGAACCGGAAGAGGAGGAACCGGAGGAGGAAATAGAACCGGTGGGGGAAATAATAAAACGGTTAAGTAAAAGAAAATCCTCAACCAACCGACCAAGGTTAATTATGGTCAATGGTGTTTCCGCCAAGGAAGCAAAATATTGGGAGGATTACCAATTCTCCGATGAATCGGATTCCGACGAGAATTCTGATGATGTTATAGAAATTACCCCAACTGAATTTAAAAAGGTAAAAGAAAATAATAAGGGAAAGGGCATAAAAATAGAGAAATCTAATTCCAACCCCGATGAACTTTATATGTATCGTCAACCCCCGAAGCCCTTAAGTTGTAACAATGACCCGGGAACCTCTAAACCACCAGGTTTTTCTAAACCGTTGTGGAAAACGACAACTCGTATTAGGGGAACATCATATATCCCTAGAAACTTGGCAAAACGAACCAAAACTGAAGAAGAAGAAACGAGCGAGTCGGAATAAGATAATTGTATTCGTGTGGTGTAATATATGTAATATAGTGTGCTTATGCTTTATGATATATGTAAAAATTGCTTGTATTAATAAGTATTTTTTTATGAATCTAACTCTTGTCTATTTTACAGTATAAAAAACACAAAATGGATAGACAACCCAATATTTTAAGAGACCTACCCGGAGACATGATTGATGAAATCTTGTCTAAAGTCGGTCAGAATTCCTCGGCACAACTATTTAAGGCGAAATCAGTTTGTAAGACATTCGAAGAACGTTCCAAGAATGTCTTGGTTTATAAGAGACTTTCATTTGAAAGATGGGGGATATCACATTGGGAAACCCATAAGTTACGATGTGTTTACTTTGACGCATATATTGCGGGGAACCCAAATGCTATTTTACGCAACAGGTTAAGAAATTATTTTGACTCAATGTATCCGAATATAGGACTTCATGATTTAGAAAAAGCGGCTAACATGCAACATAAAGAAGCATGCTATGCTTACGGGTTAGTAATGTTCGCTTCTCACCAAAGTGAGAAAAAGAACATCGGGCTACAACTATTAAACAAAACGTTCCCACAAGTGACGGAGTCGGTAATTGGGGTAAGAAATGAGGTTTTTAGGTTATTACGAGACTGTTGGTCATTACGTAACCCTCGTCCCTTTGACGACGTTACAACACGCTGTCTTATCAACGGCCATAACGGTTATGTTCCACAAGACCAAGGATGGGAAGTAGTCCTAGTAAAACCAGAATGCCTGACTTGTTTCTGGACGTATGAATTACGTGTCTTTATTGCCTTTGCTGTACGACTTGTGTACTAGCTAGAATTATCTTCACAACTATCTTGTATCAAAGTTATTGTGTGCTATATTTCATGCTTTATGTAAAATAAGCGGTATTGTAAGTTTGTAAAATATTGTATAAAAGTTCGAACGCGAAATATTATTATAATCAGTTTTTCATATAGAATTGTAGTAGTTGAATTGTATATTAGCTACTAAGTATGAACTTAATGGGTAGGTACTACCCGAATTTAAACTTATAAAATGCTAATATGAAGAAAAAAGCTTTTATAAATGAGTTCATATTATGCTACGAAATACTATTAACTACTCTTAATATTCTGTATGATTAGCTTGTTCCATTTGACTATTTTGAAGGAAATGGCACCGACTACTCGACACACCGTGAATATGAATGAAGAGGAATTCCGTACTTTTCTAGCTTCAAACATAGCCGCAGTACAGGCTGCGCTACATACCAACAATAACCTTGGATCTAGCAGTACAGGAAATCGTGTAGGATGCACCTACAAAGAATTCACTGCCTGCAAACCTTTGGAATTTGATGGAATCGAAGGACCGATCGGATTGAAACGGTAGACCGAGAAGGTCGAATCGGTGTTTGCCATAAGTAAGTGTACTGAAGAGGACAAAGTGAAGTACGCTACGCATACCTTCACAGGTTCTGCGTTAACATGGTGGAATACCTATCTAGAGCAAGTGGGACAAGATGATGCGTACGCACTACTGTGGTCAGCATTCAAGCACTTGATGAACGAGAAGTACCGTCCCAGAACCGAGGTCAATAAGCTCAAGACAGAACTTAGAGGGTTATGAACCCAAGGATTTTATATTACCACGTACGAAAGACGATTCACAGAATTGTGCCTATTGTGTCCGGGAGCGTTCGACGATGAGGAAGAGAAGATCGACGCGTTTGTGGAAGGATTACCGAAAAGAATCCAAGAAGATATAAGTTCACACGAGCCCGCCTCCATACAACAGGCATGTAGAATGGCTCACAAACTAGTGAACCAGATTGAGGAAAGAATTAAAGAACAGATGGCTGAAGAGGCCAATGTGAAGCAAGTCAAAAGAAAGTGGGAGGAAAACGGTGATAAGAATCACCAATACAATAACAACAGCAATTACAATAATAATCGCAACAATTATCCCAACAATCGCAACATCAAGCGCAACTACAACAAACGGCCCAACAACAACAACAACAACAACAACAGCAGCTACAACAGCAACTACAACAATCATCCCAACAACAATAACAACCGCAACAACAACAACAATCAGAAGCAGCTATGCCAAAGGTGTGAAAAGTATCACTCGGGGTTCTGCACCAAATTTTGCAACAAGTGTAAAAGAAATGGTCATAGCGCGGCGAAGTGTGAGGTCTACGGACCAGGGGTTAACATAACGAAAGGAACAAATGGTGTCGGAACGAGTAATGGCAGAGCAAGTAGTGTCGGAGCAAGTTATGCCAATGTAGTTTGTCATAAATGTGGAAAACCGGGCCACATTATTAGAAAATTCCCAAACCAGGAGAACACGAATGGACAAGGCCGCGGAAGAGTTTTCAATATTAATGCGGCAGAGGCACAGGAAGACCCGGAGCTTGTTACGGGTACGTTTCTTATTGATAATAAATCTGCTTACGTTTTATTTGATTCGGGTGCGGATAGAAGCTATATAAGTAGAGATTTTTGTGCTAAATTAAGTTGTCCATTGACGCCGTTGGATAGTAAATTTTTACTCGAATTAGCAAACGGTAAATTAATTTTAGCAGATAATATATGCCGGAATCGAGAAATTAAACTGGGTAGCGAAATATTTAAGATTGATTTGATACCAGTAGAGTTAGGGAGTTTTGATGTGATAATCAGTATGGACTGGTTGAAAGAAGTGAAATCAGAGATCGTTTGTTACAAAAATGCAATTCGCATTATACGAGAAAAAGGAAAACCCTTAATGGTGTACGGAGAAAAGGGCAACACGAAGCTACATCCTATTAGTAATTTGAAGGCACAAAAACTAATAAGAAAAGGTTGCTATGCTGTTCTAGCACACGTTGAGAAAGTACAAACTGAAGAAAAGAGCATCAATGATGTTCCCATTGCAAAAGAATTTCCGATGTATTTCCGAAAGAATTACCGGGAGTACCCCCACATCGATCTGTTGAATTTCAAATAGATATTGTACCAGGAGCTGCACCAATAGCTCGTGCTCCTTATAGACTCGCACCCAGCGAGATGAAAGAACTGCAAAGCCAACTGCAAGAACTATTAGAACGTGGTTTCATTCGACCAAGCACATCACCATGGGGAGCTCCTGTTTTGTTTGTCAAGAAGAAGGATGGTACATTTAGGTTGTGTATTGACTACAGAGAGTTGAACAAACTTACCATCAAAAACCGTTATCCACTGCCGAGAATTGACGACTTATTTGATCAACTACAAGGCTCGTCGGTTTATTCGAAGATCGATTTACGTTCTGGATATCATCAAATGCGAGTAAAGGAGGATGATATTCCAAAAACTGCTTTTAGGACGCGTTATGGTCATTACGAGTTTATGGTTATGCCGTTTGGATTGACTAACGCACCAGCTGAAATGACCCGTCCTAATCCATCCGGACGAAGTCACCAATATTTGGTCCCATTGCGATGATCGACTCCAAATAATGTCTTTAAAATGAGCAAATGCACAACGGAAAATTTCTTTCATACCTGAGAATAAACATGCTTTCAAGTGTCAACCAAAAGGTTGGTGAGTTCATAGGTTTATCTTAAAACAATAAAATTCATCATTTTAATAGACCACAAAATTTAAATCCTGCATGGTACAAATGGGCCCGAATCCTATACCCACCTGTAATGTACATGCGATATCTTTTAAATACAGTACACCTTTCTCATATACAAAATCATCTTTCATAAATCTTAGTAACCGTACACATATCTCGTGCACAAAAATAACATACACATAACCTGTGTATAAAATCATTCTCTCGATACATAACATTCATATCAAGTGGTGGCAATTATCAAGTCCACATAATTCAATGATGGCAATTATCATGTCCACATAATTCAACGGTGGCAATTATCATGTCCACATAATTCAACGGTGGCAATTATCATGTCCACATAATTCAACGGTGGCAATTATCATGTCCACATAATTCAATAATAATCCGCAGAACTTCTGTCTGCATAATAATTCATTCGAGGAATGTTTTGCTTGTGTCTATCTCGTCAAACATTTATAAAAGTATTTCATGTATTCGCAGTTCAAAATATATTTCAAAAGCATTTAATACAGCAGTTATAAAAGCAGCGCATGTATTCTCAGTCCCAAAAATATAAAGAGTAAAAGGGAGCGAATGAACTCACCGTACGATATTTTGTAGTAAAAATATGCATACGACGGAACGGAACAATTCAAGGTTGACCTCGGATTCACGAACCTATATCATTTATATATATATTAACACACATAATTTTAATCGAACAAATTTATGTATTATTCTTTGGTGATATAATTATTATATTTAATAATTTATGGGTATTAACAATGATACTTTTAATAATAAAAAGATAGTAATAATAATAATAACTATAATAATAATAATTTTCTAATAGTGATAATAATAATGATATTAATAATAATAATAATAATAATAATAATAATAATAATAATACTTACATTAATAATAATAATAATAATAATACTTACATTAATAATAATAATAATAATAATATAAATAACAATAATAATAATTTTAAAAATAATAGTAATAATGATAATAATAATAATAATAATAATAATAATAATAATAATAATAATAATAATAATAATAATAATAATAATAATAATAATAATAATAATAATAATAATAATAGAGACTACCTTAAAGAGTTTTCTAAAAAAAATTGGCAGAGACCAGTCTCGAACCCAAGACCTCTTGCTCATCCACAACCCCCTCTAACCGTTCCTCTATCCTTACCTTTCTGATTAGAACTCTAACTTAATTTATTTAATCTCATTTCTGTTTTCTTTTCTTTTTAAACCAAGAACCCAAATCATCTTTCCATCGTCATTAACATAATACCTCATATTCGATCATCATCTACTTTATCCATCATCCCAATCATAACATATTCATATTCATCCTATCATTCAGTCTCTAAATCGTCATCGTCATTAATAACATAAGATCACGATCCTAATTATCTTTGTTATATTATCATAAACCATTTCCATCTACTTTCGTTATCATCATCATTACTCATCATTGTACACCACCTCATCTTTACGTATCATCGAATAACAACACAGGGAGCCATCGTATTGTAACAGGTAACGAGTTTTAAACAGGAAAAAAAAACCGTCGAGTATTATGGCTCTTCGCTCATTAATATTGTAACATCACTCTCATCTATGATTCATGATCATAATCATCATTAAAACATCAACAAATAGCAGCTGTATTTCCTTCGAGAAATAAAAACAGAAGCAGAAACTTAGTCGCCTGAATGGTTTCTTGGGGTTGTTCAATCGTTGCAAAGCAGAAAATATGGATGGTCCAACACAATAGCCCATTTACGCAGCCCAACCATTTGACTGAATCTCGGCCCGTCAAAATGATTAAATATACAGCTCAATCCCAAACATCTAAATCGACCAGCTGTGATTTAAATAAATAAAAAAAAATCGGTTCTTTTAACAAAAATTAATAAATGGTGAATTGGCTTCACATGTTTTTCATGGATTCATGGCCCATGTTCAAGTTGAATACTATGCAATTTAAAACTTTGTTCGTTTGGTTTTTATGAAGTGATTCAAACCTCTTGTCCCACCACTAATCTATCATTTCACTACTTTTATTCATTCAAGTGGATATTCTCTTGAAAGTGTCGGCCATAGAATGTGTGTTGTCCCCCATGCAAATCATTAACAAAAGAAAGTGGCAAAAGAAAAGTTATATAGTCTACTTTATATAACCATACGCGTGATACTTATAATCAACGAATAATCAGGAAGAGGAGTCAGAAAGGAGAAAGAAAAGAAAAACGAGTAACTTTAATTCGTTGATTAACATCGTTAGTTATCAGGTTCGTCTTCATCATTTTCTTTTTATTACTAACTTCATCATCTTTACTCGGTTCATAAAACAGGAACATAAGAGTGCAGCTGCAGCAGTAACCAAGGGTGTTCATTATGAAAGTGTGTCCTTGGTGATGGTGAAGATGGAAGGTTGAGTGGTGATCGTTTTGAGGTTCATTCTCATGTATTGTATGTGTTTTTCTATGAGAGAAGGAGATGACTTGTAAATGATTATAGAAGGATTATAAGGACAATCAAATGGGTTTGTGGGGTTATTAAGGTCGATAGAATCAATCAGATACAGAAGACGAAGAAAAAAAATGAAAAGTAGATGGAGATTGATAACTGAATTTGTTTGCGTTGATTTTAATGTCAATAATCAGAAATAGTAATTACAAATCAAACACAGTTTGATAATGATATAAACTGATTTTGATTCTTATTATTTCGTATTAATTTAGATTATGAATAATATTGATAATTTTATTAATAATAATACAAATACTAATAATAATAGGAGTAATACAAATAATGATTATAATAATATTATTAATTATAATAATAATAAATTGTATTATTGTCTATTAATAATAATAATACTAAATATGATAATCATATTAATAATATTGATGTTAACAATAATAATGAAAGTAATAAGTATAACATTTATATTTTACTTGTAATCTAATATATTAATATTACATATTATTAATTATGTAATATTTGATACTTATATAATAACCTATATTTAATATTTAATATTCATATATTTTATATATATTACAATATACATATAATATTAACTATATATAGAAATCACATACATGTATATATAGATTTATTTTAATTCAAATGATTAAATTGTATTATATAATTTTATATTTATACATTTCTATCAATATATATTTATTTACAAACAAATGTTCGTGAATCGTCGGGAACAGTAGAAAGTCAAATGAATTTATGAAACAGTTCCAAAAATTTTGAGACGCAACATAACGGACTTTGCTTATCGTGTCGAAATCATATAAAGATTAAGTTTAAATTTGGTCGGAAATTTCCGGGTCACTACAGTACCTACCCGTTAAAGAAATTTCGTCCCGAAATTTGAGTGAGGTCGTTATGGCTAACAAGAAAAATGTTTTCATGATGAATATGAGTTGATAATTAGGGTTTTATCATTATTGATTAATATAGATAAAACGATTCGATCATGTGAAACGTACGAGTGAAGCTATCACAAAATAATGAAAAGTTTCGTATTAACTTTTGACGTAGTCATGGTGGATTTTCGGAATTCAAGGAATTTAAGGAAATCTTCTAATCAGAAAGAAAATGTAATAGCATGATTTATTAGCAACCGTTGGAATTACGGAAGAACATAAATATCAAGGAAATATTTCCGTGATATGCTTAGAACTTAAGTAGAAGGAAAGAGTTATGTACCATGGCACATGATGACGTTATGATCTGTGAATCATCACGTCCATTTAGAAACTCAGCATGAATTACTGTAATATAATCATGTTGGCCGGGCGTCATTATATTATACTAACTCATGCTTCAATTCCCAACACTTCTCCACATTTCATTCATAATTTATACTTAAATTTTACAGAAGTTTCCAATATAATGGAATACAGAAAACACGAAGAGATAGATAATTTTGGACAAGAATATTTATGAAAATATCCTCAGAAATATCGAAGATATTTATGATGATATTTTGGAATTTCTAAGATCAAAGGTTGATGAAGAAAAATTTTCCGCAAGATTTTAACATGAGTACGGAGCAAGATATTCTCTAAAGATTTCGGCGAATCCAGAATTACCTGAATTCTTTGAATATAGGTTTTGGTCCTTGTATTTGTCCTTGATCTCCTTCATGGTTACCTCGATTTGTTTTTCAGTACCAATTTTCTATCGAGCGTTCCCAACACTCCATTCTTTTATCATCACTTTTGGCCATTAAGACCATCTACAACATGCTGTTTCGTCAGTATTTTCAAAGTTAACGAATCTGGATCATCGGTTATCAAACTAAGGGTTTTCAAGAGAATTGTGTTTTTAGATGATTAAACGCTGATGGTAATATGGTGGAATATGAAAGGTTCCCAGGTAACAATAAAAGAGCACGCATATATATCATGGTTATAATAAGGTTGTTTCGAACGAAAAGTCGAAGTTGTCTTGCTGGAGCTGTGACAATATTCGCTACTTTGAAAAGGAATTATCAAGTTATTTTGGGTAATAACAACACTAAGGAGTTAGCACAACTACGTGTTAAACGTTAACTCAGTTTCCGAGATGCATAACTATATGCATCAATCTTTTCTGCCGTAGATGATTTGTGGTTGGTTCATCCTCTAGATTGAGGTGTTTTCAAGAATTTATGAAGGATTTGAACGCAGATTGTAATCGTCAAGATACAATTGAGGTTTAAGATGAAATCAAGTGGCAAACTTGAAGACTTGTTTAGTTTCATATGTTATAATCAATATTTTAATTCATTTTAATTATCTAATGTTATTAGTCCACAGTCGATAGTCCACATTTAACAGTCCAATAATTCATATATAGTTTAATATATAATATTCGAATTAATTAATACGTATCGTGACCCGTGTACATGTCTCAGACTCGATCACAACTCAAATTATATATATTATTGTAGAATCAACCTCAACCCTGTATAGAGAACTCTACCATTACTGCATATAGAGTGTCTATGGTTATTCCAAATAATATATATAAATGCGTCGATATGATATGTCAAAACCTTGTATACGTGTCCCGATATTTAAAGTGCGTAAAAATAAATAACAGAAATTTAAATGATGATAAATAAAATTGCGAGAATGTAAATTGCGATAATTAAAATGCAATAAATAAAATGTAATCAGTTAGCTAGGAACAGTTAGCGTGGATTCTTAATAGAATTTTTCATAGTTAATTTGTTTGTTTCTAACAAATTTTATTTTGTCCAATGTTTTCTTCATTATGCCACTTGTTGAATTCTGATAAATCAAAATCCAAATATGAAATTGAATGAAAATGATTATTCTGTGGTGAACGGTTACGTATATCTGTGGATGTAAGTAGGATAGTAAATGACTGTTGAATCAGATTTGAAGAATGTACAGTGTAACTTATTAATGCGAAATCTAAATATTTCTCGGGTATTACCTACCCGTTAAAATATTTTCACCATTAACAGTTTGTACAATAAAATTTTTAATTACAATCTTTATGAAAACATATATACATATATATTTTCTTCAGATGTAATCATGGATTTAATGAGTTAAACTCATTTGATTTACCGTTAGAACGAGAATATATAATCTCTAAAACATTAAAGATTACATAATCGCCAGGTCGAACGAAAGTAATTGATGTAGAACGATACGTAGAACGATGATTATGCTTGAGGTATAGATTGCGAGGTTGGGACGTGTGTTGTTGTGGTTTGTGTTGTTGCTGGTGGTAGAATTGATGCCGTTGATGTTGTTGAAGCTGGTACATTTTGTACCATATTTTCCAAGGCTATAACTCGGGCGCGAAACTCGTTGCCTTTATTACTCCGGGATGATTGTCGGTATGAACGAGCGAATGAATAAGGTTTTGAATCTGACTTGTGATATATTCGTGGTGAGATACTCTGGAAATGAGAGAGAAAATGGTATTACGAATAGGTTCGCCGGTAAGTGATTCAGGTTTTTAGTCAAGAGATGAATTCGGTTGATGGAAAAGATCATCTTTTTCTTGCCTCCAATGATTAAGTCGTCTACGAACCCATCAGATGAATTGGGGATGGCTGATTGGTTGATTCATTCTAGTGACGCTGCTTTCGGAGCTCGAGTGGGATTCCATTTTGGAATCCGAGGGACTTGAACTAATGACGAATTCCATTTCGTACGATTGAATAAAGGATTTTTCGATATGAAATGATTTTCGGATATCGGATGATATTCTAATTGCATTGAATACCTAAATATAGTACAGAAGATCACGTAGATCACGGAGGAGTTTACAAAATATGTCAGGCAAGGTTTACAGTAACCGATACGCAAAGATATGAATTAGCAGATACGCTAAGATATGAATTTTGTCTATACACTATTTATGCAATTAATGCAGTAAGACGTGTCTAGACTAAGAATGATAAGCAGATAATTTTCTGACAAGAAAATGATAAGCAAAACCTTTTGACATGCAGACCAAGTTCAAGTCCAGACTCTTTAATATAACCTAACAACTACTAGGTCGAAGTCCAGACTCATTAATACATCCTAACAACTCCTAGTTAGACACACTAATGCAAGACCTGGTTCGCTACGACCACCGCTCTGATACCAACTGAAATGACCCGTCCTAATCCATCCGGACGGAGTCACCAATATTTGGTCCCATTGCGATGATCGACTCCAAATAATGTCTTTAAAATGAGCAAATGCACAGCGGAAAATTTCTTTCATACCTGAGAATAAACATGCTTTCAAGTGTCAACCAAAAGGTTGGTGAGTTCATAGGTTTATCTTAAAACAATAAAATTCATCATTTTAATAGACCACAAAATTTAAATCCTGCATGGTACAAATGGGCCCGAATCCTATACCCACCTGTAATGTACATGCGATATCTTTTAAATACAGTACACCTTTCTCATATACAAAATCATCTTTCATAAATCTTAGTAACCGTACACATATCTCGTGCACAAAAATAACATACACATAACCTGTGTATAAAATCATTCTCTCGATACATAACATTCATATCAAGTGGTGGCAATTATCATGTCCACATAATTCAATGGTGGCAATTATCATGTCCACATAATTCAATGGTGGCAATTATCATGTCCACATAATTCAACGGTGGCAATTATCATGTCTACATAATTCAACGGTGTCAATTATCATGTCCACATAATTCAATAATAATCCGCAGAACTTCTGTCTGTATAATAATTCATTCGAGGAATGTTTTGCTTGTGTCTATCTCGTCAAACATTTATAAAAGTATTTCATGTATTCGCAGTTCAAAATATATTTCAAAAGCATTTAATACAGCAGTTATAAAAGCAGCACATGTATTCTCAGTCCCAAAAATATAAAGAGTAAAAGGGAGCGAATGAACTCACCGTACGATATTTTGTAGTAAAAATATGCATACGACGGAAAGGAACAATGCAAGGTTGACCTCGGATTCACGAACCTATATCATTTATATATATATTAACACACATAATTTTAATCGAACAAATTTATGTATTATTCTTTGGTGATATAATTATTATATTTAATAATTTATGGGTATTAACAATGATACTTTTAATAATAAAAAGATAGTAACAATAATAATAACTATAATAATAATAATTTTCTAATAGTGATAATAATAATGATATTAATAATAATAATAATAATAATAATAATAATAATAATAATAATAATACTTACATTAATAATAATAATAATAATACAAATAACAATAATAATAATTTTAAAAATAATAGTAATAATAATAATAATAATAATAATAATAATAATAATAATAATAATAATAATAATAATAATAATAATAATAATAATAATAATAATAATAATAATAATAATAATAATAATAATAATAATAATAATAATAGAGACTACCTTAAAGAGTTTTCTAAAAAAAATTGGCAGAGACCAGTCTCGAACCCAAGACCTCTTGCTCATCCACAACCCCCTCTAACCGTTCCTCTATCCTTACCTTTCTAATTAGAACCCTAACTTAATTTATTTAATCTCATTTCTGTTTTCTTTTCTTTTTAAACCAAGAACCCAAATCATCTTTCCATCGTCATTAACATAATACCTCATATTCGATCATCATCTACTTTATCCATCATCCCAATCATAACATATTCATATTCATCCTATCATTCAGTCTCTAAATCGTCATCGTCATTAATAACATAAGATCACGATCCTAATTATCTTTTTTATATTATCATAAACCATTTCCATCTACTTTCGTTATCATCATCATTACTCATCATTGTACACCACCTCATCTTTACGTATCATCGAATAACAACACAGGGAGCCATCGTATTGTAACAGGTAACGAGTTTTAAACAGGAAAAAAAACCGTCGAGTATTATGGCTCTTCGCTCATTAATATTGTAACATCACTCTCATCTATGATTCATGATCATAATCATCATTAAAACATCAACAAATAGCAGCTGTATTTCCTTCGAGAAATAAAAACAGAAGCAGAAACTTAGTCGCCTGAATGGTTTCTTGGGGTTGTTCAATCGTTGCAAAGCAGAAAATATGGATGGTCCAACACAATAGCCTATTTACGCAGCCTAACCATTTGACTGAATCTCGGCCCGTCAAAATGATTAAATATACAGCTCAATCCCAAACATCTAAATTGACCAGCTGTGATTTAAATAAATAAATAAAAAATTCGGTTCTTTTAACAAAAATTAATAAATGGTGAATTGGCTTCACATGTTTTTCATGGATTCATGGCCCATGTTCAAGTTGAATACTATGCAATTTAAAACTTTGTTCGTTTGGTTTTTATGAAGTGATTCAAACCTCTTGTCCCACCACTAATCTATCATTTCACTACTTTTATTCATTCAAGTGGATATTCTCTTGAAAGTGTCGGCCATAGAATGTGTGTTGTCCCCCATGCAAATCATTAACAAAAGAAAGTGGCAAAAGAAAAGTTATATAGTCTACTTTATATAACCATACGCGTGATACTTATAATCAACGAATAATCAGGAAGAGGAGTCAGAAAGGAGAAAGAAAAGAAAAACGAGTAACTTTAATTCGTTGATTAACATCGTTAGTTATCAGGTTCGTCTTCATCATTTTCTTTTTATTACTAACTTCATCATTTTTACTCGGTTCATAAAACAGGAACATAAGAGTGCAGCTGCAGCAGTAACCAAGGGTGTTCATTATGAAAGTGTGTCCTTGGTGATGGTGAAGATGGAAGGTTGAGTGGTGATCATTTTGAGGTTCATTCTCATGTATTGTATGTGTTTTTCTATGAGAGAAGGAGATGACTTGTAAATGATTATAGAAGGATTATAAGGACAATCAAATGGGTTTGTGGGGTTATTAAGGTCGATAGAATCAATCAGATACAGAAGACGAAGAAAAAAAATGAAAAGTAGATGGAGATTGATAACTGAATTTGTTTGCGTTGATTTTAATGTCAATAATCAGAAATAGTAATTACAAATCAAACACAGTTTGATAATGATATAAACTGATTTTGATTCTTATTATTTCGTATTAATTTAGATTATGAATAATATTGATAATTTTATTAATAATAATACAAATACTAATAATAATAGGAGTAATACAAATAATGATTATAATAATATTATTAATTATAATAATAATAAATTGTATTATTGTCTATTAATAATAATAATACTAAATATGATAATCATATTAATAATATTGATGTTAACAATAATAATGAAAGTAATAAGTATAACATTTATATTTTACTTGTAATCTAATATATTAATATTACATATTATTAATTATGTAATATTTGATACTTATATAATAACCTATATTTAATATTTAATATTCATATATTTTATATATATTACAATATACATATAATATTAACTATATATAGAAATCACATACATGTATATATAGATTTATTTTAATTCAAATGATTAAATTGTATTATATAATTTTATATTTATACATTTCTATCAATATATATTTATTTACAAACAAATGTTCGTGAATCGTCGGGAACAGTAGAAAGTCAAATGAATTTATAAAACAGTTCCAAAAATTTTGAGACGCAACATAACGGACTTTGCTTATCGTGTCGAAATCATATAAAGATTAAGTTTAAATTTGGTCGAAAATTTCCGGGTCACTACACCAGCTGTGTTCATGGACCTTATGAACCGAGTGTGTGGGCCATATCTTGACAAGTTTGTCATTGTTTTCATCGATGACATACTTATTTACTCAAAGAATGATCAAGAGCACGAAGAACATTTGAGAAAAGTGCTAGAAGTATTAAGGAAAGAAAAACTGTACGCTAAGTTTTCAAAGTGTGCATTTTGGTTGGAAGAAGTTCAATTCATCGGTCACATAGTGAACAAAGAAGGTATCCAGGTGGACCCGGAAAAGATCGAAACCGTTGAAAAGTGGGAAACCCTAAAAACTTCGAAGCATATACGTCAATTTTTAGGATTGGCTGGTTACTACAGAAGATTCATCCAAGATTTCTCCAAAATAGCAAAACCCTTGACTGCATTAACGCATAAAGGGAAGAAATTTGAATGGAAGGATTGTCATAACCCGACCTTAACCATAAGGACGAATACAATAACATATGATTTCATCGCGAGGTATTGACCTCTATATGCGACATTTTTCAAAAACTGCATTCGTTTTTACAATACAAACCATAGCTTTTATTACAAATACAAGGTTTAAACAACTTAATAATGATTATCGTTTAGCGATAATCTTAAACTTACAAACTTTACATGTGATAATAACAATACGACCTCCAACATATTTTACATTACAAATCCTCCGATATGCAGTTTTATTTTTGACACAAATATGCATACTCAAGATCTTGCTTAAATTCAACATGTTGCAGCGGAAACTTTTAGTTATCACCTGAGAATAAACATGCTTAAAACGTCAACATAAAGTTGGTGAGATATAGGTTTAATGCCGGCAGCGTTATAAATATAGACCACAAGATTTCATATATAAACGTTTCAATAAAAATATTCTAAGTTGTTGAGCACTTGATAACCATACTTAACATTTAATCAACGTCGCATATTCCCTTTATTATGAAATCTTACTACACCGTACCAAGTGTAGTCACCGAAACGAAGTACTGTGCAACCGTTGAATACTGGTCGTCCAGTCCGGTTGGGGTTGTCAGGCCCGATAGATCTATCAACAGGATTCGCGTTTATAATACCGCATGTAAATAGTAGTTACCAAGTTACAGGGAGATATGCCAGTGGTACAACTCAACGTAGAATATATTTTTAAGTACTTGTGTCTATAACGTAAATCATAAAATGCATGTATTCTCATCCCGAAATATTTAGAGTTTAAAAGTGGGACTATATACTCACCTTTTCCTTGAAGGTATTTAACTCGACTTGGTCTCCGATAGATATCATGAACCTAACCATATATATGATATATCAACATATTTTCTTTTTAAGAAATAAACGTTTCATATATATACTTTTAATAATTTCTTAGTCCGTAGTTAGCAGTCCGATGTTAGTAGTCCACAATTAGTTGCTAAAAAAAAATAAAGACCCCATCGTATTCATGTTGATCGGAATTAATCTTGACCCACGGTACCGTGTTGTCAAATGACGTGTTGCGTACATAAAGTACCGTGTTGTCAAATGACGTGTTGCGTACGTACATGAGGTCTTATGATTAATCTTCTCGTGTTGTTTACGGGTGGTCCTGAAATATATAAAATTAAATCATGAGTAAATATATATGAAATATCATATTAATTAGGAAAGATATGATTTATTTAATTTTTCTCCAATTATTTTCGTTGTTAAACAAGCTTTGGATACCCGATCTTATTTTAGTCGTAGTTTCTTCGTTACAACTCCGTTTTTGTTGATTCAACTTGCCACTTCCTTGGATCGAGTCAAATTTTAAGAATATGAACTGTAAATACCTTGGTTTACATTCAGAATCACAGGTTACAGTCCAAACTCTAGGTGAATCTTATGAAAGTAATCATTTTTGTCATAAAAACAACATTTAATGGTCATTTTTCTAAAAATACTTATACTTTGAATTAAACCATGAAATTTTTATGTGTTAACATATTCATAAGAAATATCATTTTTCCAGAACATGAACTTCTAATTCAAAGTTCAAGATGGTTTTTAATTATCCAACCCAAAACAGCCTCCGGTTACACTCCGACGACATAGATTCAGTTTTAAGGTGTTCTTTGTAAAAACAAGTTGTATCTTGTTAAATTAGCATATCATTATGATATATTACAAGTCTTGAAGTATTTTAAAAGTTAATTTAGAAGGATCTATTTAGTTTGCGAACAAATTTGAAATCATTCAAACTATGTTCTTGTTCTTAAAATTTTATATCACAAAATAAGATAGCTATATAAATATGAATCGAATAAAATTATGAACAAGGTTACTACCTCAAGTTACTTGGACAAGATTGCTGTAAAAGATGAGTAAAATCCTAGAACCAAAAGAGTGGTGGAGTTGGATTAAAAGGTTGGAAGTAAACTTGTAAATTTGGAAGGATATTTGAAGTGTTCTTGGAAAGATTTTCTTATGATGTTTAAGTGTTGTTTTTGAAGCTAGATCTTCATGGTTGTGTGTTGAGATGTTTAAGGTGTTTAAGGCTCATGAATATGTGTGTGTTTAGCTAGGAAATGAAGGTAAAAGATTGAATTAGAAATGGAATGGGGGAAGGTCTTAAAAACATGAAAATGGGGAACATGGACAAATTTTCATTTTGTTATTTTGTAAAATTAGTCATGCATACTTCCAATTCTAATTACCTAGCCTTAAAGGCATGAACAAGAGCTGAATAGATGTTGATTTGACATGTATATACCAATAGTAAATACATCTAGAAGATGGGTATGATACCGGTACATATACCCTAGGTATACGTATAGAAATCTTTGAGAAAACGAAACGAAGATTCAAATATAGCTATCTTTTGTAAATATACTTATATTGTTTTATGTATGTAAGCCCTTTAAAATTGATTAAATACATATCTATACGATGCATGTATAAGTATTATAGATTATAAGTATTTATGTCAAAGAACGTTACGTATAGTTATCGTTTTGAAAACTTAAGTTAGTAGTTTCAAAATATACCTACAACTCATTGTTATTAGTACACAATGAGATGTTAAACATCCTTAGATCATGTTAAATATATATAGATACATATATATACCCAGACGTATAATTATCGTATGTTATATAGTTCGTGATATCATCGGTCAAATTGGACGGTCAAACGTTGTGTAAAACTCTTTTCAAAAACATAAATCTCAACAATTTAGATTGCTTATCATGTTGGTAAGGTTTAATTTATGTAAATATTAATATTATATGCAATAAACGATCGGAAAAAACCGGGTCGTTACATTACCTACCCGTTAAATAAATTTCGTCCCGAAATTTTAAAATTGTACCTATTTTGCGTCATCGGGAAACAATTGTGGGTACTTTTGTTTCATTTGATCCTCTCGTTACCAAGTAAACTCGGGACCCCTTCGAGCATTCCAACGAACCTTGACAATTGGTATGTTGCTCTGCTTAAGCCGTTTAACCTCACGGTCCATGATTTCGACTGGTTCTTCTATGAATTGTAGTTTCTCGTTGACTTGAATTTCTTCAAGAGGAATGGTGAGATCTTCCTTTGCAAGACATTTCTTAAGGTTTGAGATGTGAAATGTATTATGTACTCCGGCGAGTTGTTGTGGTAATTCGAGTCGATAAGCTACCGGTCCAATGCGTTCGATGATCTTGAACGGGCCTATATACCTTGGGTTCAGTTTACCTCTTTTTCCAAAACGTATTACACCTTTCCAAGGTGACACCTTTAACATAACCATGTCACCGATCTGAAACTCTAATGGTTTCCTTCGGACATCGGCGTAGCTCTTTTGGCGACTACGGGCTGTTTTCAATTTCTCCTTGATTTGCACTATCTTCTCAGTAGTTTCATGGATGATCTCGGGTCCAGTTAATTGTTGATCTCCTACTTCGTTCCAACAGATATGGGATCTACACTTCCTTCCATACAGTGCTTCGAATGGTGCAGCTTTAATGCTCGCATGATAACTATTATTATACGAGAATTCTGCTAATGGTAGATATTTATCCCATCCGTTTCCAAAATCGATCACACATGCCCTAAGCATGTCTTCAAGAGTCTGAATTGTTCTTTCACTCTGCCCGTCAGTTTGCGGATGATATGCGGTACTTATATCCAAACGAGTTCCTAGAGCCTCCTGTAGTGATTGCCAGAACTTTGATGTAAATCTACTATCACGATAGGATATAATGGAAATAGGTATTCCATGCCTTGAAACAATTTCCTTTATGTATAATCGTAATAGTTTCTCCATTTTATCCGTTTCCTTTATAGGCAAGAAATGTGCAGATTTGGTGAGACGATCAACTATTACCCAAATGGTGTCATAACCCCAGGCAGTCTTAGGTAATTTTGTGATGAAATCCATGGTAATACCATCCCATTTCCATTCTGGGATTTTTGGTTGTTGAAGTAATCCTGACAGCTTCTGGTGTTCTGCTTTGACTTTGGAACAAGTTAAACATTCCCCAACATATGTTGCAACGTCTGTCTTCAAATTAGGCCACCAATAATGCGTCTTAAGATCTTGATACATCTTTCCAACTTCAGGATGTATCGAGTATCTTGTCTTATGTGCCTCATTCAATATTAACTTCCTTAATCCACCCAACTTTGGTACCCAAATACGGTTTGCAAAATATCGAATTCCATCTTCCCGCATAATAAGTTGTTTCCCATACTTCTTCATTATTTCATTTCCTATGTTTTCTTTAGTAAGAGCTTCTCGTTGAGCCTCTTTGATTTGTGAGTTGAGATTCATGCGAATTTTTATGTTCATTGCTCGTACTCGAATTGGTTCTCGTTCCTTTCTGCTTAAAGCGTCGGCCACTACATTCGCTTTCCCGGGATGATAGCGAATCTCACAATCGTAGTCGTTTATCAGCTCGACCCACCTACATTGCCTCATGTTCAGCTGTTTCTGATCGAAAATGTGTTGAAGGCTTTTATGATCAGTAAACACAGTGCATTTAACTCCATATAAATAGTGTCTCCATATCTTTAATGCAAACACTACTGCCCCTAATTCTAGATCATGCGTCGTATAATTCCGCTCGTGAATCTTCAATTGTCGGGATGCGTATGCAATAACTTTCTTTCGTTGCATAAGGACGCAACCAAAACCTTGTCGCGAAGCGTCACAATATATCTCAAAATCATCGTTCCCTTCAGGTAACGATAAAATAGGTGCCGTGGTCAACTTCTTCTTGAGTAATTGAAATGCACTCTCCTGCTCAAAGGTCCATTCGTACTTCTTCCCTTTTTGTGTTAACGCTGTCAATGGTTTAGCTATTCGGGAAAAATCTTGAATAAACCTTCTATAATAACCGGCTAAACCCAAAAATTGGCGTATTTGCGTTGGTGTCTTAGGAGTCTCCCATTTTTCAATGGCCTCAATTTTAGCTGGGTCAACCTGAATTCCTTTGCTACTAACAATATGGCCAAGAAATTGCACTTCTTTCAACCAAAACGCACACTTAGAAAATTTGGCGTATAATTGTTCTTTTCTTAACAATTCTAATACCAATCTTAAATGCTGTTCATGCTCTTGCTCACTCTTGGAATAGATAAGAATATCGTCAATGAAAACGATAACAAACTTATCTAAATACGGACTACAAACTCGATTCATGAGGTCCATGAATACAGCTGGCGCATTCGTTAATCCAAACGGCATGACCAAAAATTCATAATGACCGTAGCGTGTCCGAAAAGCAGTTTTCGGAATATCTTCTTCTTTGACGCGTAGTTGATGATAGCCCGACCTTAGGTCGATTTTTGAGTAAACACATGATCCTTGCAATTGATCAAATAAGTCATCAATTCTCGGTAGTGGATACCGATTCTTGATAGTTAACTTATTTAATTCACGATAATCTATACACATTCGGAAAGATCCGTCTTTCTTCTTGACGAATAAAATCGGAGCTCCCCACGGTGAAGTGCTCGGTCGAATGAAACCACGGTCCAGTAATTCTTGTAACTGGCTTTGTAACTCTTTCATCTCAGATGGTGCAAGTCTATATGGAGCACAAGCCACTGGTGCAGCTCCTGGTACTAGATCTATTTGAAATTCTACAGATCTAAATGGAGGTAATCCCGGCAACTCTTCCGGAAAGACTTCAGGAAAATCTCTTGACACAGGCACGTCATTGATGCTCTTCACTTTCTCCTTCGTTTCGACTTTATTAACATGTGCTAAGATAGCATAGCACCCTTTCTTCAAGCACTTTTGAGCTTTCAAATAACTAATGAGTTTTAGCTTTGAGTTACCCTTCTCTCCATAAATCATTACTGGCGTTTTATCCTTACGAGGAATGCGAATTGCCTTCTTGGCGCACACAACTTCAGCTCCTATTTTGGACATCCAGTCCATGCCGACTATTACATCAAAACTTCCTAATTCTACGGGTATCAAATCAATCTTAAATGTTTCTCCGGCTAAATTTATTTTACAATCACGGCAAATTTTATCGGCTTTAATTAGTTTACCATTAGCTAACTCAATCATGTACTTAGCATCTAGAGGTAATGATGAACAATTCAATTTAGCGTAAAAGTCTCTACTCACGTAACTTCTATAGGCACCAGTATCAAATATAATAGATGCGGATAAGTTATTAATGGTAAACGTACCCGTAACAAGCTCCGGGTCTTCACACGCCTCTCTAGCATTAATAACAAATGCTCTTCCACGTGCAGATCCATTATTCTTCTCTGGATTCGGACACTGGCTCTTATAATGACCCTGTTTCCAACACCCATAACAAGTAACAGTGGCCAAGGCAGTTCTATTTGCATTGGTGGCAGGAGTCTTGGTACCGTTTGTATTTGTAGCGGGAACCCTACAATCTTCAGCAAGATGACCTTTTTGATTACAATTGTTGCACACCACGTTACAATAACCAGAGTGATGTTTGTGGCATCTGTTACATAAAGGATTTCGTCCTTTGTAACCTGAGTTTGAACCGCTACCCGCACCTTGCGTGGTTTCTTGTTGGATTGTTGATGATTACCTTCCCACTTTCTTTTGTTTCCCGATGTCTTGACATCGGTGTTCTTCTCCAGAATAATCTGGTCCATCAATTCGTTCGCCATGGTGATAGCTTCATGAATAGTCTTAGGTTTGGATGTTGTAACATTTGCCTTGACCTTTTTAGGCAAACCGTCTTTGTACAGTTAAATCTTTCGTTCTTCGGTTGGTACCAATTCGGGACATAGCAAAGCTAATTCCATGAATCGCTGATTGTAGTTGGTGAGTTCAGTACCAACAGCTTTCAGGCTTCGTAATTCAGCTTCCAACTTCCTAACCTCGTTCCTTGGACAATATTCGTTGATTAGCATTGTTTTGAATTCTTCCCAAGGAGTATCATAAGCTACATCTCCTCCTACGGCCTTCACATAGTTTTTCCACCACGTGAGTGCACTATCTTGTAGGGTGCACGATGCATACTTGGTCATGTCCTTCTCAATACAACCACTGATTTTAAACACAGACTCAATCTTTTCGATCCACCGGGTTAAACCGACCGGTCCTTCTGTTCCACTGAATGATGAGGGCTTGCAACCTTGAAAAGTTTTGTAAGTGCACCCCACACGAGGATTTGGGTTAACTGCAGCACCTCTTGCAGCCTCGACCCATAACATTCTGTCGTTCACTCGCTGATTGATGAGTTCCTGGATTTCTTGTTCTGTCATTCGGTTCAATCGCGCCATAATCTTCAATAAGAATGAAAAAAAAAAAATTTATTCACATGGAATATTATAGATGTAGTATGTATTTACAGTACATCGTAGCTTATTAATAATATGAACCAGTTATTATTATAAAAGCCTTTTCTTCATATTAGCATTTTATAATTATATCTAGGGTAGTACCTACCCGTTAAAGTTCATACTTAATAGCTTAGTACGAAAATCAATTACTACCACCCAAATAATACTTAACCATGGAAAATTATTGCATTTCACACTTCACTATTTTACATATGCTTATCTTACATCAAACATTAAGCAAACCACACTAGTAATATTATACAAAACATTATATGATCCCATGGTTTAAAACAACAGCGCATCATTTAACCCAAAGCGTTTGTGTTCAAAGAAATCGCTTAAAGGTTATCCTGGTTGTCTCCCTGCGTTTTGGCTGAGGAACCGAAGAACTGGATGTCGGGATAGAACTAATAGGAATAGCGGGAATAGGTGTGGAAGTATCTGGTGGAGTTGGTTCCACAACATCCTCTCTAAACTCGGAATTTAGATTTTTCATTTCAGTAGCCTTTCGTTTCTTTCCTCGTTCGAACTTGTCTTTCGTAATTTCCTGTATTTCTTCCTCCTCAGGATCACTTTCCAGTTCCTCTTCAATTGATTCATCTGGAACTTGTGAGTCTTCCCCAAAGGTGTCGTTTTCATCATCGGATAGATTAATGACTGGAACACCATCTGAAGAGTCTGGTTCGGAGTCGCTGAATGTGATAATAAGTTCTAAGCCAGACATCTATCACATAACAACTAGCACGTTAATACTACATAATATTTACATATTAATTTTTAACCAACAAGGATAAGCAATAGTTTTCGAAATCAAACACGGTCAAAGTCCAGACTCACTAATGCATCCTAACAAACTCGATAAGACACACTAATGCAAATTCTCTGGTTCTCTAAGACCAACGCTCTGATACCACATGTCATAACCCGACCTTAACCATAAGGACGAATACAATAACATATGATTTCATCACGAGGTATTGACCTCTATATGCGACATTTTTCAAAAACTGCATTCGTTTTTACAATACAAACCATAGCTTTTATTACAAATACAAGGTTTAAACAACTTAATAATGATTATCGTTTAGCGATAATCTTAGACTTACAAAATTTACATGTGATAATAACAATACGACCTCCAACATATTTTACATTACAAATCCTCCGATATGCAGTTTTATTTTTGACACAAATATGCATACTCAAGATCTTGCTTAAATTCAACATGTTGCAGCGGAAGCTTTTAGTTATCACCTGAGAATAAACATGCTTAAAACGTCAACATAAAGTTGGTGAGATATAGGTTTAATGCCGGCAGCGTTATAAATATAGACCACAAGATTTCATATATAAACGTTTCAATAAAAATATTCTAAGTTGTTGAGCACTTGATAACCATACTTAACATTTAATCAACGTCGCATATTCCCTTTATTATGAAATCTTACTACACCGTACCAAGTGTAGTCACCGAAACGAAGTACTGTGCAACCGTTGAATACTGGTCGTCCAGTCCGGTTGGGGTTGTCAGGCCTGATAGATCTATCAACAGGATTCGCGTTTACAATACCGCATGTAAATAGTAGTTACCAAGTTACAGGGAGATATGCTAGTGGTACAACTCAACGTAGAATATATTTTTAAGTACTTGTGTCTATAACGTAAATCATAAAATGCATGTATTCTCATCCCGAAATATTTAGAGTTTAAAAGTGGGACTATATACTCACCTTTTCCTTGAAGGTATTTAACTCGACTTGGTCTCCGATAGATATCACGAACCTAACCATATATATGATATATCAACATATTTTCTTTTTAAGAAATAAACGTTTCATATATATACTTTTAATACTTTTAATAATTTCTTAGTCCGTAGTTAGCAGTCCGATGTTAGTAGTCCACAATTAGTTGCTAAAAAAAATAAAGACCCCATCGTATTCATGTTGATCGGAATTAATCTTGACCCACGGTACCGTGTTGTCAAATGACGTGTTGCGTACATAAAGTACCGTGTTGTCAAATGACGTGTTGCGTACGTACATGAGGTCTTATGATTAATCTTCTCGTGTTGTTTACGGGTGGTCCTGAAATATATAAAATTAAATCATGAGTAAATATATATGAAATATCATATTAATTAGGAAAGATATGATTTATTTAATTTTTCTCCAATTATTTTCGTTGTTAAACAAGCTTTGGATACCCGATCTTATTTTAGTCGTAGTTTCTTCGTTACAACTCCGTTTTTGTTGATTCAACTTGCCACTTCCTTGGATCGAGTCAAATTTTAAGAATATGAACTGTAAATACCTTGGTTTACATTCGAAATCACAGGTTATAGTCCAAACTCTAGGTGAATCTTATGAAAGTAATCATTTTTGTCATAAAAACAACATTTAATGGTCATTTTTCTAAAAAAACTTATACTTTGAATTAAACCATGAAATTTTTATGTGTTAACATATTCATAAGAAATATCATTTTTCCAGAAAATGAACTTCTAATTCAAAGTTCAAGATGGTTTTTAATTATCCAACCCAAAACAGCCTCCGGTTACACTCCGACGACATAGATTCAGTTTTAAGGTGTTCTTTGTAAAAACAAGTTGTATCTTGTTAAATTAGCATATCATTATGATATATTACAAGTCTTGAAGTATTTTAAAAGTTAATTTAGAAGGATCTATTTAGTTTGCGAAAAAATTTGAAATCATTCAAACTATGTTCTTGTTCTTAAAATTTTATATCACAAAATAAGATAGCTATATAAATATGAATCGAATAAAATTATGAACAAGGTTACTACCTCAAGTTACTTGGACAAAATTATCCTAGAACCAAAAGAGTGGTGGAGTTGGATCAAAAGGTTGGAAGTAAACTTGTAAATTTGGAAGGATTTTTGAAGTGTTCTTGGAAAGATTTTCTTATGATGTTTAAGTGTTGTTTTTGAAGCTAGATCTTCATGGTTGTGTGTTGAGATGTTTAAGGTGTTTAAGGCTCATGAATATGTGTGTGTTTAGCTAGGAAATGAAGGTAAAAGATTGAATTAGAAATGGAATGGGGGAAGGTCTTAAAAATATGAAAATGGGGAACATGGACAAATTTTCATTTTGTTATTTTGTAAAATTAGTCATGCATACTTCCAATTCTAATTACCTAGCCTTAAGGGCATGAACAAGAGCTGAATAGATGTTGATTTGACATGTATATACCAATAGTAAATACATCTAGAAGATGGGTATGATACCGGTACATATACCCTAGGTATACGTATAGAAATCTTTGAGAAAACGGAACGAGGATTCAAATATAGCTATCTTTTGTAAATATACTTATATTGTTTTATGTATGTAAGCCCTTTAAAAGTGATTAAATACATATCTATACGATGCATGTATAAGTATTATAGATTATAAGTATTTATGTCAAAGAACGTTACGTATAGTTATCGTTTTGAAAACTTAAGTTAGTAGTTTCAAAATATACCTACAACTCATTGTTATTAGTACACAATGAGATGTTAAACATCCTTAGATCATGTTAAATATATATAGATACATATATATACCCAGACGTATAATTATCGTATGTTATATAGTTCGTGATATCATCGGTCAAATTGGACGGTCAAACGTTGTGTAAAACTCTTTTCAAAAACATAAATCTCAACAATTTAGATTGCTTATCATGTTGGTAAGGTTTAATTTATGTAAATATTAATCTTATATGCAATAAACGATCGGAAAAATCCGGGTCGTTACAAGGATGAACAAGAGAAGGCGTTTCAATTATTGAATAAAAAGCTAATTACAGCACCTATATTGTCATTGCCTGAAGGGAATGATGAATTTGTGATTTATTATGATGCATCAAAGCAAGGTCTCGGTTGTGTATTAATGCAACGGACGAAGGTGATTGCTTATGCGTCTAGACAATTGAAGATTCACGAGCAAAATTATACGACGCATGATTTGGAATTAGGCGCGGTTGTTTTTGCATTAAAGACTTGGAGGCACTACTTATATGGGGTCAAAAGTATTATATATACCGACCACAAAAGTCTTCAACACATATTTAATCAGAAACAACTGAATATGAGGCAGCGTAGGTGGATTGAATTGTTGAATGATTACGACTTTGTGATTCGTTACCACCCGGGGAAGGCAAATGTGGTAGCCGACGCCTTGAGCAGAAAGGACAGAGAACCCATTCGAGTAAAATGTATGAATATAATGATTCATACTAACCTTACTACTCAAATAAAGGAGGCGCAACAAGGAGTTTTAAAAGAGGGAAATTTAAAGGATGAAATACCCAAAGGATCGGAGAAGCATCTTAATATTCGGGAAGACGGAACCCGGTATAGGGCTGAAAGGATTTGGGTACCAAAATTTGGAGATATGAGAGAAATGGTACTTAGAGAAGCTCATAAAACCAGATACTCAATACATCCTGGAACGGGGAAGATGTACAAGGATCTCAAGAAACATTTTTGGAGGCCGGGTATGAAATCCGATGTTGCTAAATACGTAGAAGAATGTTTGACGTGTTCTAAGGTCAAAGCTGAGCATCAAAAACCATCAGATCTACTTCAACAACCCGAAATCCCGGAATGGAAATGGGAAAACATTACCATGGATTTCATCACTAAATTGCCAAGGACTGCAAGTGATTTTGATACTATTTGGGTAATAGTTGATCGTCTCACCAAATCAGCACACTTCCTGCCAATAAGAGAAGATGACAAGATGGAGAAGTTAGCACGACTGTATTTGAAGGAAGTCATCTCCAGACATGGAATACCAATCTCTATTATCTCTGATAGGGATGGCAGATTTATTTTAAGATTTTGGCACACATTACAGCAAGCATTGGGAACTCGTCTAGACATGAGTACTGCCTATCATCCACAAACTGATGGGCAGAGCGAAAGGACGATACAGACGCTTGAAGACATTCTACGAGCTTGTGTTATTGATTTCGGAAACAGTTGGGATCGACATCTACCGTTAGCAGAATTTTCCTACAACAACAGCTACCATTCAAGCATTGAGATGGCGCTGTTTGAAGCACTTTATGGTAGAAAGTGTAGGTCTTCGATTTGTTGGAGTGAAGTGGGGGATAGATAGATTACGGGTCCGGAGATAATACAAGAAACTACCGAGAAAATCATCCAAATTCAACAAAGATTGAAAACCGCCCAGAGTCGACAAAAGAGCTACGTGGACAGTAAAAGAAAAGATATAGAGTTTGAAATTGGAGAAATGGTCATGCTTAAGGTTTCACCTTGGAAAGGCGTTGTTCGATTTGGTAAACGGGGGAAACTAAATCCAAGGTACATTGGACCATTCAAGATTATAGATCGTGTCGGACCAGTAGCTTACCAACTGGAGCTACCTCAACAACTCGCGGCTGTACATAACACTTTCCACGTCTCAAATTTGAAGAAATGTTTTGCTAAAGAAGATCTCACTATTCCGTTGGACGAAATCCAAATCAATGAAAAACTTCAATTCATTGAAGAACCCGTCGAAATAATGGATCGTGAGGTTAAGAGACTTAAACAAAACAAGATACCGATTGTTAAGGTTCGATGGAATGCTCGTAGAGGACCCGAGTTCACCTGGGAGTGTGAAGATCAGATGAAGAAGAAATACCCGCATTTATTTCCAGAAGATACGTCCACACCTCCAACTGCTTAAAATTTCGGGACGAAATTTATTTAACGGGTAGGTACTGTAGTGACCCGAACTTTTCCATGTTTATATATATATTAAATGAAATTGTTATTTACATGATTAAGTGTTTCCAACATGTTAAGCAATCAAACTTGTTAAGACTTGATTAATTGAAATAGGTTTCATATAGACAATTGACCACCCAAGTTGACCGGTGATTCACGAACGTTAAAACTTGTAAAAACTATACGATGACATATATATGGTTATATATATAGTTAACATGATTTTATTATAAGTATGTATCTCATTAGGTATTTTAACAATGAGTTATATACATAAAAATGAGACTATTAATTTAAGAAACTCGAAAACGATATATATAACGATTATCGTTATAACAACGTCTTACTAGGTACATATGAATCATATTAAGATATTGATACACTTGGTTAATTATGTTAAATGATAAGTAAATATATTATTAAGTGTATTAACAATGAAATACATATGTAAAAATAAGACTACTAACTTAATGATTTTGAAACGAGACATATATGTAACGATTATCGTTGTAACGACATTTAACTGTATATATATCATACTAAGATATATTATATATCATAATATCATGATAATATAACAATTTAACATCTCATTTGTTATAATAAACAATGGGTTAACAACATTCAACAAGATCGTTAACCTAAAGGTTTGAAAACAACATTTACATGTAACGACTAACGATGACTTAACGACTCAGTTAAAATGTATATACATGTAGTGTTTTAATATGTATTCATACACTTTTGAAAGACTTCAAGACACTTATCAAAATACTTCTACTTAACAAAAATGCTTACAATTACATCCTCGTTCAGTTTCATCAACAATTCTACTCGTATGCACCCGTATTCGTACTCGTACAATACACAGCTTTTAGATGTATGTACTATTGGTATATACACTCCAATGATCAGCTCTTAGCAGCCCATGTGAGTCACCTAACACATGTGGGAACCATCATTTGGCAACTAGCATGAAATATCTCATAAAACTACAAAAATATGAGTAATCATTCATGACTTATTTACATGAAAACAAAATTACATATCCTTTATATCTAATCCATACACCAACAACCAAAAACACCTACAAACACATTCATTCTTCAATTTTCTTCATCTAATTAATCTCTCTCAAGTTCTATCTTCAAGTTCTAAGTGTTCTTCATAAATTCCAAAAGTTCTAGTTTCATAAAATCAAGAATACTTCCAAGATTGCAAGTTTACTTCCAAGTTTTCTAAATCCATTCCAAGTAATCATCCAAGATCAAGAAACCTTTGTTACTTACAGTAGGTTATCTTTCTAATACAAGGTAATAATCATATTCAAACTTTAATTCAATTTCTATAACTATAACAATCTTATTTCGAGTGGAAATCTTACTTGAAATTGTTTTCGTGTCATGATTCTGCTTCAAGAACTTTCAAGCCATCCAAGGATCCTTTGAAGCTAGATCTATTTTTCTCATTTCCAGTAGGTTTATCCAAGGAACTTGAGGTAGTAATGATGTTCATAACATCATTCGATTCATACATATAAAGCTATCTTATTCGAAGGTTTAAACTTGTAATCACTAGAACATAGTTTAGTTAATTCTAAACTTGTTCTCAAATAAACGTTAATCCTTCTAACTTGACTTTTAAAATCAACTAAACACATGTTCTATATCTATATGATATGCTAACTTAATGATTTAAAACCTGGAAACACGAAAAACACCGTAAAACCGGATTTACGCCGTCGTAGTAACACCGCGGGCTGTTTTGGGTTAGTTAATTATAAACTATGATAAACTTTGATTTAAAAGTTGTTATTCTGGGAAAATTATTTTGATTATGAACATGAAACTATATCCAAAAATTATGGTTAAACTCAAAGTGGAAGTATGTTTTCTAAAATGGTCATCTAGACGTCGTTCTTTCGACTGAAATGACTACCTTTACAAAAACGACTTGTAACTTATTTTTCTGACTATAAACCTATACTTTTTCTGTTTAGATTCATAAAATAGAGTTCAATATGAAACCATAGCAATTTGATTCACTCAAAACGAATTTAAAATGAAGAAGTTATGGGTAAAACAAGATTGGATAATTTTTCTCATTTTAGCTACGTGAAAATTGGTAACAAATCTATTCCAACCATAACTTAATCAACATGTATTGTATATTATGTAATCTTGAGATACCATAGATACGTATACAATGTTTCGACCTATCATGTCGACACATCTATATATATTTCGGAACAACCATAGACACTCTATATGTGAATGTTGGAGTTAGCTATACAGGGTTGAGGTTGATTCCAAAATATATATAGTTTGAGTTGTGATCAATACTGAGATACGTATACACTGGGTCGTGGATTGATTCAAGATAATATTTATCGATTTATTTCTGTACATCTAACTGTGAACAACTAGTTGTAGGTTACTAACGAGGACAGCTGACTTAATAAACTTGAAACATCAAAATATATTAAAAGTGTTGTAAATATATTTTGAACATACTTTGATATATATGTATATATTGTTATAGGTTCGTGAATCAACCAGTGGCCAAGTCTTACTTCCCGACGAAGTAAAAATCTGTGAAAGTGAGTTATAGTCCCACTTTTAAAATCTAATATTTTTGGGATGAGAATACATGCAGGTTTTATAAATGATTTACAAAATAGACACAAGTACGTGAAACAACATTCTTTGGTTGAATTATCGAAATCGAATATGCCGCTTTTTATTAAGTCTGGTAATCTAAGAATTAGGGAACAGACACCCTAATTGAGGCGAATCCTAAAGATAGATCTATTGGGCCTAACAAACCCCATCCAAAGTACCGGATGCTTTAGTACTTCGAAATTTATATCATATCTGAAGGGTGTCCCGGAATGATGGGGATATTCTTATATATGCATCTTGTTAATGTCGGTTACCAGGTGTTCACCATATGAATGATTTTTATCTCTATGTATGGGATGTGTATTGAAATATGAAATCTTGTGGTCTATTGTTACGATTTGATATATATAGGTTAAACCTATAACTCACCAACATTTTTGTTGACGTTTAAAGCATGTTTATTCTCAGGTGAATACTAAGAGCTTCCGCTGTTGCATACTAAAATAAGGACAAGATTTGGAGTCCATGTTTGTATGATATTGTATAAAAACTGCATTCAAGAAACTGATTTCGATGTAACATATTTGTATTGTAAACCATTATATAATGGTCGTGTGTAAACAGGATATTTTAGATTATCATTATTTGATAATCTACGTGAAGCTTTTTAAACCTTTATTTATGAAATAAAGGTTATGGTTTGTTTTAAAAATGAATGCAGTCTTTGAAAAACGTCTCATATAGAGGTCAAAACCTTGCAACGAAATCAATTAATATGGAACGTTTTTAATCAATAAGAACGGGACATTTCAGTCTTACCATCCACTATTTCGACTTCTACTGGATGACTTAACTTAGCTAGTGGTTTATTTAACTTAGGCACAAATCTTGGAGACACAAACGACAAATTAGCACCACTATCAAAAAGTATCCGTGCCGGATTGGAGTTAACCATGAAAGTACCTAAGATAACTTCATTGGATTGTTTGGCTTCATCATTCGTCATCAAATAGTTGCGACCCCTAGCCGTGACCGCCGCCTTCGATAACTTCTTAACATGGTTATTGCGCAAATCGGGACACTCCAGCCTTCGGTGCCCTTCTTTACCACAATTGTAACAAGTGAGTTTGGTTGTAGAAGATGGGTTGGTGCAATCACGGGCCATATGCCCTTTTCGTCCGCAATTGTGACAAGAATAACGGAATTCTCCGGGAACACTCTTCTTCACACTACCGACACTCTCGGTTACACCTTTACCCTTCTTGTTCGAATGACTAGTAGCTTCAAACTTCCTCTTGCCAAAAGTAAAGCCACTCTTTCTCAACACGAGTGCCTCAAAACCTTTGGCCATGTTGAACAACTCATCAAAACTTTTCACCACGTTTACACTAATCTTCTCTTGATAACTATCGTTCAAGATTCGATAGAAGTCTTCCTTCAACATTTTATCATTCCCGACATACTCCGGGAAAAATTAGGTCTTGGACAAGAAAACTGATTTGAGAGTGTTCAAATCCATCAACCCTTGCCTCAAGGAATGCAACTCGTCCTTAAGTCTAGTAAGATCTGCCGAAGTTCGGTACTCTTGGAAAAACTCTGCCTTAAACTCGTCCGAAGTAAAATCCATACATTATTCTTCACCATAAACTTGAATTTTCGCATCCCACCACAATTTAGCATCGCCCCTCAACATGCTACAACCGTACCTCGTCTTTTTATCAAGAGGGCATTCACAAATACGAAAAGCCCCCTCCATATCGAAGATCCACCGGGAACTCTTTAGTGGGTCCTGTTCGCCCTCAAAGTAGGAGGTTGAGCATCTTTGAAATTCTTATAGAAAAAGTCTCGCCTTTCAATGTTATCCTCTTGAAGGACAACCTTGATTTGTTCCTTTATTACATTGACCAATTGCTCGTCAATCGTATCTAGAAACATCTTCTTAACATCTTCTAGGAAAGACGCATGATGACTTTTCAAAATGGCCTCAACCTTGGTTGTGAACTCGGGGTCCTCGCTCGTGCCCCCATTATCGGTGTCGTATCCGTTTCTCATCTTCATTCTATAAAACGGAAGAGGTTAAACATCGAAACGAAAAGACATAACACATATATATACACACATACATCCTGCCGCCCCATCTTGCTCAACAATCGTCATACTTTGCTTGTTTGACATGATTTGCACCCGTAACAATGGTAGCTAGTCATTGCTACGCGAGCATATCACGTTAACTTGCTAGTACAAAGTCTATCCCGCTTGATGGATTTCAAATACATCACAAAACAAATAGCGCAAGGTTAGTTCACATAAACCTATGCACTAACCAAACCCGATCCGACCCGAAGTCCTACAAGTCCCGCATAAAGTGCACACACAATAAAGTCTAAGTCTAGGCACCTATCTCAAGTCGTCTAAATCCCTCAGACCATACTCTGATACCACTTGAAACAGCCCAACCCGTATTTAACACGAGTAATTTTTTTTTTTAAATAAAAACCATTAGCGCCCAATTAAACGGTTACATATATCCCATTTAACAATATCACAATTTTAATGTTTACTGTGATAACCCGGAAATTTCTGACCAAATTTAAACTTTATCTTTAAATGATTTAATGTTTTCGACACGATAAGCAAAGTCTGTAAAGTTGAATCTCAAAATTTTTGAACTATTCAATTACCTTTCAATTGTTCTCAACGATTCGCGAACAATTATAAGTAAATAGATACATATATATACCATAACTTGAAAACGTAACAAAGTGTTGAGTATATGAAACTGTGCATTAAACTTATTGGTTTGATTATCTGATTGATATATTTAGATACAGAGTTAAAATATTATGCCAAACGATTGAATTAAAAGATAATTATTGAGTCCCTTAAGGATTATGATATTATTACGGGTCTCTGTTGTAAGGTCCACGTTGATTTGGGAAATCATTCATTCTTAACGGTATTCGGAATAAATGGTAAAGTGTTTGTTTAAATAACGTAATTTGGACACATACAATAATAAGGAATATCAACTGTTGGAATTAGATATATGAATAACTTGCGATATCTATTTTAAAACGTGTTTATTAATATCGAAAATATATATTTAACAATACGATAAAATATAATATTAACTTGGTCATAAAAACAAATTGTTATTATATATATATTAACAAATAGCAAGACGATGATTTATAGAAGTAAATGATCAAAATACTCGAAAGTTTAAGATATACTTTGAGTGGTATAGTTTAGGGATAATTTAAGGCTATATTTTGACAAAGGTACGTGACACGAAATGTAAAATACAAGTTTTCTCAGCGTACGAAAGGACATTTGAAAAACCGGAACCGGGACATAAGTCGAATGATGACGTACGACTTATCGGAACAAAAATTACAAGTTAACTATGCATGTAAATTTAATATAATATATAATTAATTATATAAATTAAATATATTATATATATTATATAAAATTATGTCGACAAACAAAAAGTTAAAAGTTTGTGAGCTGGATCAGAGGGCCATGCGATTGCATGGCCTTGAAGCACAAATCCCATGCGATCGCATGGGGTGCTTTTTCAGAAAAGGTACTATAAATTCAATTGTTTTGCTCGAACAATCACACACAGTTACACATATATAGATATATACTCTGTAATATTTATATTATTATTAATATTATTATTATTATTAATATTATTATTATAATTATTATTATTAAAGATTAATATTAATATTAATCTTATTATTATCAGTAGTATTAATATTATTTTTATTAGTATTATACATAAAATACTATGACGAGGTCATGTTCAAACGATTTCAAAAATGATTTTCGAGTGAATTAAAGCTAAGGAAATTATGGGTTATTGCCAAGGAGGTTATGGGTAATGTTCGGGGGTATAATTGTGAATCAAACTTAGTGTTTATCATCTCCGTTACGTCTACGTACTTTTCTAGAATATTGAATCTCAATATTAATACGTAAGCATTTATATTTTATATTTTATAAATTAATAGTGTATACATACTAGTGCTCGAGTGTATATATTTATACATGCTTGTATGCTAAATTTCGTCGTTAAACAGTTTATAATAAATCACGAATTAAATACATATATTACGGGTAAAAGGTATATGATATACATGTTTTCGGAAAGCTGGCGAAAAATTAATAACTTTTCTTTTAGATATCGAATAGTTTCGAGGAACGAATCAAAAGATATGGTCAACTGAATTATAATTGACATTAATTGGAATTGCTTTTTGAATCTGCAATTAATACTTAAACAACTTGTTTATGATATTGATAAAATGGATTTTTGAATATTACCAACCGAGTAAATGAATCCTTATATAAGGTACGTCTCGTTTGTTGAACTATTGTCAAAATTGACTTTTTGAAACAACTTTGAATGACTTTTGTATGTCAATTTCGAGCATTAGGATTGTGATACACTATGACCTGACCTAGCTTGATAGACATTTATTGACCAACATATGTTCTCTAGGTTGAGATCTACGATTATTTGATATACCGAGTTTCAGTCACATTACGATGAACAACTTTATGTGCTGCTAAGGTGAGTTTCATATGATCCCTTTTACTCAATATATTTTTGGGCTGAGAATACATGCGACTGTTTATAAATACTGAAAATACTAGATTTATATGCGTGAGTTTCATTGATCCCTTTTTAATTGCTTTTGTAATATATTTTTAGGCTGAGAATACATGCACTTTATTTTAAACGCAATGGATACAAGTACATACTAAATTCTACACTGAGTTTGAACCGAAAATCCCTTAGCTTTGGTAACTAGTAACTGCCAGTTATAAGAACTGGTGGGCGCGAGTAGTAGTATATGGATCCATAGGGCTTGATATCCCCGTCCGAGCTAGAGCACTAGCCTTTTAACGGACGTATGCTATTTGAGAAGCGTACACGTTGGTTTGCGTGTATTATTAAGATGATTATACAAAGGGTACAAATTATATATACGTTAAGTTTAGTTACCAGGGTGCTCAATTTCGTAGAATATTTTGATAAACGTTTCCGGATGAAACAACTGAAATCTTGTGATCCATCTTTATATACAGATTATTCAAAACATACAAACTATGAACTCACCAACCTTTGTGTTGACACTTGTTAGCATGTTTATTCTCAGGTTCCCTAGAAGTCTTCCGCTGTTTGCTTATATGATAGACAAGCTATGTTCATGGAGTCTTATATGGCATATTTTTCAAGAAAACGTTGCATTCACCAATTCATCATCATGTACCTTATTTTGACTGCATTGTCAACGGAAGTACTATTGTAAACTATTATATACGGTGATTGTCTATATGTAGAAATCATCAGATGTCGAAAACCTTTGATTTAAATATTCATTTATGGTGTGCCTTTTCAAAAGAATGCAATGTTTACAAAACGTATCATATAGAGGTCAAATACCTCACAATGAAATCAATGAATGACATGTTCGTCCATATGGATTTGGAGCGATCTTCACAATTGGTATCAGAGCGTTGGTCCTAGCGAACCAGGTCTTACATGAGTGTGTCTAACTGATAGTGGTTAGGATGCATTAGTAAGTCTGGACTTCGACCGTGTCTGCATGTTAAAAGTTTTGCTTATCATTTCTTGTCGGAAATTACATGTTTATCATCTAAAGTCTAAACGCGTCTTATTGCATTAATTGCATAGATAGTGTATAGACAAAATTCATATCTTAGCGTATCTGTTACTGTAAACTTTTCCTGACATCTTCCGAAAATTCCTCAGTGATTTATGGAATTTTGGTATTATATATACATATGTAAATTATGTATTGAAGAGTACCAATCTAAATTCTATAATCTATTTCATATCAAAAATCATCTCTCTAATTATACAAGATGGATCCCGTATCTAGTTCAAATTCCTTAAACTCCGACAGCTATTCCGATATGGATATTCACCTGAATTCCGAAGACAGTGTAACCGGAATGGATCAACCAATTAGCCATCACCTATTCTAGATGAATTGGGGATGGCTTCGTAGCCTACTTAATTATTGGAGAGAAGAAGAAGGCGATCCCTTCCATCCACCACAATGCCCTCTTGGCGAAGAACCTGAAGCACTTACCGGCGAACCTGTTCGAGACACCATTTTCTCTCTAATTTCCAGAGTATCTCGTCACGATAATATACTATCTCAAATTCTGGATCTTATTCATCAGCTCGTCTGAACCGCCAATCATCCCGGTGTAGTAGAAGAAGTCAACGAGCTTCGTGCTCGGGTAGTGGCTTTGGAGAATATGGTGCAAAGGTTACAAACACCAGCAGCATCACCGGCATCAACAATACCATCGACAACAACACCAACAGTACCATTACCACCACCAACAACATCTGCATCGCAAACCTCAACTTCACAATCTGTTCCACGAGCATCAACGTCATACGCACCGTAGTTACCAAGAAATACCAGCAACAATAACCGATGAAGTATTAACTCATTTCCCCTGAAGAAATTTTATGTATATTTAATATATATGAATTTTGAAATCAAAATAAATATTTTCGTACTAAGCTATTACGTGTGAATCTTAACTGGTAGGTACTACTCGGTTAGTTCATATTACTAATATGCAATGATGTACATCCTTCCTTAACAACTTAACCATTGTTAACTACAATCTCCGTTTCAACTCCATGAATTCCATTTCATAATAAACCAAGTGTATTAATCAATTACATAATTGATTTTACATTTTCAATTTCGATATACTCGAAACTTTCCAGAAAACATCATATGTGCCTTGTAAGGTTCACAAAAATTCCACGAGCACCAACATCCTTCACTAAGGAATATCAATAAGAATAAATAATGAAGTATCGATTACATTAGCGAAATACTCCGCAAAGATTATGTAATCTTTAATGTTTTAGAGATTAATCATTTCTAAGTCAAGCCGAAAATTAAATGAGCTTAATACGATATTAACTCATTAAATCTGTGTTACATCTGAAGAAAATATACATACATATATTTTCATAAAGACGGTAATAAAAATTCTTTTGTACAAAGTATTAATTATGAAATCTTTAACGGGTAGGTAATACTCGGGAAATATATAAATTCGCAATTAATATGTTACACTGTACATTCTTCAATTTTGATTCAAAAATTATTAACAATACTCACAACGGTATACAATCGTTTTCATACAAATTCAATTACATATTCTGATATTGACGGATCAGAATCCAAGTCATAACTATGAACCGGTGACATCATTCTTAGATCTCTACATCTTTCAAAGCTATACTTTGAATTCAAAACTTTGCAAGATCCTTTAACGTTGTTTTTTTACCGAAAATAAATCTTGCAATCCATTTTCAAAGTATCCAGTATTATCAACCATTCAACCAGTCAACCTCGACTTTTTAGATTAGCCTTATTATAATCTTGACATATACATTCTTGTTACCGGGGAACCTTTCATGTTCCACCACATTAGCAGTAAATTTACCAACAACCTCATTGATCCTTGATCTTTCGAAAAATCCTTATACTCATTGAAACTCTATCATGTACTCATCTACATCTTGTAACGGAAATTTCCATACCAACTACCGAGAATTAGCAATCAGTATTTCGAATTTCGCAGCAATTCTATGCCAACGGTTATATATATACATATAATGTCTATCTTCTAGACTTACATACTTCGAATGTGAAGTTTCTGAAAAACATCCCAAACTATGAACTAGTTCTCTGAAATTGGAAAAATGCTGATGAATCTGCAAAAACTGTAAACGACCTTAACAGTCAAAAGTTTGATGATAAAGAATAGTATGGTGGTAAAGCTGAGAAAAAGAGAAGGTTTGGAACTGAAAAACGGATTGAGTAAAGTATGAAAGAGGCTGTAGATAAATCACAAAGACTGAACCTGCCTTCAAAGAATCCAAATGATTCAGTGTCTGCTGAAACCATTAGTAAGAACCTTACTTCTTATTCTAAACCTTCACAGACAGATTTTCCGCATCATCCTCTGATATTAGAAATTCTAAAATATCATCGTATCTTTCATTATAAATATCCTCGATATTTCTGAAAATATTTTTTTATAACCATTCTTATCTGAAATCATTCATCTCTTCACGCTATCTGTGTTACATCATAAAAGAAACTATTTTAGTTTCTAAAATCTGAAAAATTCGAAAAATAGATGTTTTGAAGTAATGTTGGGAATTGAAGCATGAGTTAGTATAATATAATGACACTTGATCAACGTGATTATATTACAGTAAGTCATGCTGAGTTTCTAATGGAACGTGATAAAGGTTCACAGATCACACCCTCATCATGAACCATCTTACATAACTCTTTCATTCTATTTAATCTTTAAATATATCAAGAAAAATACTTTTCTTGATGATTCGGTCTTTTCCAGATATTCTGGTAATTTGAAAAATCAAGATCGTGTCATTACAATTTCTTTCTTAGAACATTAACTATGTTCATTCCGAAATGTATAGCTACGAATTCTGGACCATTATCCGCTTGACTTAAGGTCGGGAAGAGAAAACGAAAGCATGAAGCTCCGAAATATAATGGAGAATATAAAGCCCGATAACAACCCCGAAATTACAAACCGTGTATATCAATGCGTATAGCAATATAAAGACACGGGAGAATGAAAAATACTATAATCCCAAGGTAATAGTAGAAGAAAATAACTTCCTCTGGTGGCAGATGAAAAAGAAGAATGAAGGATACGATAGCCAAGAATATAACAAGAATCATAACTGGATTAAGCATTTCACAATCTTTTGGAAGTATAAAATAAGGAAGAAGATGTAGGAGTGGTGAAAATAATGAAACGGAAGTGGTTAATTTATAGCGAAATATCAGACATAACAATCGAGGCAGATTACGCATTTAAAGGAAATCTTAATTTCCTTAAATTTTGAAGAATCAAATCTTATTTAGATTATGAAGATTTTCTATTCCTTAAATTCCGAAAATCAATCGTAATTACGTCAAAAGTTAAGACGAATCTCTATTCTTTCATTTCACTCTTTTTACGATAACTTCTCTCATACGCTTCGAGAAATCGGATTGTTTTATCCATATTATTCAACGGTGATAAAACTCTATTTATCAACTCATATTCGTCAAGAAAACATTTTTATTGTTAGCCATGACGACCTCACTTAAATTTCGGGACGAAATTTCTTTAATGGGTAGGTACTGTGATGACCCGGAAATTTCTGACCAAATTTAAACTTTATCTTTAAATGATTTAATGTTTTCGACACGATAAGCAAAGTCTGTAAAGTTGAATCTCAAAATTTTTGAAATATTCAATTACCTTTCGATTGTTCTCAACGATTCGGGAACAATTATAAGTAAATAGATACATATATATACCATAACTTGAAAACGTAACAAAGTGTTGAGTATATGAAACTGTGCATTAAACTTATTGGTTTGATTATCTGATTGATATATTTAGATACAGAGTTAAAAGATTATGCCAAACGATTGAATTAAAAGATAATTATTGAGTCCCTTAAGGATTATGATATTATTACGGGTCTCTGTTGTAAGGTCCACGTTGATTTGGGAAATCATTCATTCTTAACGGTATTCGGAATAAATGGTAAAGTGTTTGTTTAAATAACGTAATTTGGACACATACAATAATAAGGAATATCAACTGTTGGAATTAGATATATGAATAACCTGCGATATGTATTTTAAAACGTGTTTATTAATATCGAAAATATATATTTAACAATACGATAAAATATAATATTAACTTGGTCATAAAAACAAATTGTTATTATATATATATTAACAAATAGCGAGACGATGATTTATAGAAGTAAATGATCAAAATACTCGAAAGTTTAAGATATACTTTGAGTGGTATAGTTTAGGGATAATTTAAGGCTATATTTTGACAAAGGTACGTGACACGAAATGTAAAATATAAGTTTTCTCAGCGTATGAATGGACATTTGAAAAACCGGAACCGGGACATAAGTCGAATGATGACGTACGACTTATCGGAACAAAAATTACAAGTCAACTATGCATGTGAATTTAATATAATATATAATTAATTATATAAATTAAATATATTATATATATTATATAAAATTATGTCGACAAACAAAAAGTTAAAAGTTTGTGAGCTGGATCAGAGGGCCATGCGATTGCATGGCCTTGAAGCATAAATCCCATGCGATCGCATGGGGTGCTTTTTCAGAAAAGGTACTATAAATTCAATTGTTTTGCTCGAACAATCACACACAGTTACACATATATAGATATATACTCCGTAATATTTATATTATTTATATTATTAATAATATTATTATTATTAATATTATTATTATAATTATTATTATTAAAGATTAATATTAATATTAATCTTATTATTATCAGTAGTATTAATATTATTTTTATTAGTATTATACATAAAATACTATGACGAGGTCATGTTCAAATGATTTCAAAAATGATTTTCGAGTGAATTAAAGCTAAGGAAATTATGGGTTATTGCCAAGGAGGTTGATGTTATGCGAGGTGTATATAAAATAGTTATTAATTTTAGCAGGAAATACTATTAAATACGATACAATTTTACACAAGATATTTATTTATTTATAGAATGGATATACTTAAACCTTGCTACAACACTTATAGGCAGTGTACCTAATCGTACAGTAGTGTAGTTTTTAGTAAGTCCGGTTCGTTCCACAGGAAAATCTTTAAACAAAGCTCAACGCTATATTAGTTTACTTTTATTAAAAATACAAATATATATATATAAGTAATATTATTATTATAAAGGGGGGTTTTTACCGTTTAATGACCGGTTTGTCGATTTTAAGACTTTAGTCGCAGTTAAAACCTAATGTAAAATATAAAATAAATAAAAGACTTAATTTAAAGCGTAAAGTAAATAACGATAATGAAATTGCGAATAATAAAAGTGCGATAAAATAAAATTGCGATAATTAAAAAGTACGATATATTAAAAGTGCGATTAAATAACAATAAATAAAAGTGCGATAATTAGAAGTGCAATTAAATATAAAATAAAGGAAATTAAATATGAAATAAAAGAATTATGCTTATTTAAACTTCCGTAATCATGATGTTTGACGTGTTGATTTTAGTTTTATGCCCATGGGTTAATTGTCCTTTGTCCTGGATTATTCAATATGTCCGTCTGGTTTTTGTCCATAACAGTCCATCAGTCATAAATATAAAGTGCGAGTGTCCTCGTCAAATTATTATTATACCCGAAGTTAAATATTCCAACTAATTGGGGATTCGAATTGTAACAAGGTTTTAATACTTTGTTTAATGAATACACCAGGTTATCGACTGCGTGTAAACCAAGGTTTTACTACTTTGTTAACAATTACACCAATTACCCTTGAATGTAATTTCACCCCTGTTTTAATTATTCTAGTGGCTATTAATCCATTCCCGTGTCCGGTTAAATGAACGATTATTCGTACATATAATTACCCCGCCCATCGTGTCCGATCGAGTGTATATGGTAATTTATAGGGACGCCCAATTGTAAATCTTTATATTAACATTAACAAACTATCATTTAGTTAAACAAATATAAAGCCCATTAATAGCCCATAGTCTAATTTCCACAAGTGTCGTTCTTTTATCCAAACCCCAATTATGGTACAAAGCCCAATTACCCAATTTTAGTAATTAGCCCAACATCATGATTACTTTGTTTTAAATAAGCATAATAATAACTTAGCTACGAGACATTAATATAAAAAGGTTGAACATAACTTACAATGATTAAAAATAGCGTAGCGTTACACGGACAGAATTTCGACTTACACCCTTACAATATTCGCTAACATACCCTTATTATTAGAATTATAATTAAAATTAAAATTAAAATATAAATTATATATATATATATATATATCGTATAGATAGAGAGATGAGAGAAATAGATATGAAAAATGATCAGAATTCGGTTTGCTTTATAGCCAGAGTTGAAATTTGGGGCTCCGCGACTCGCGGTGATATCCTCTTCAAACTCCGCGAGTCGCGGAGGTTACTTTTACAGCTCAGTCCTTGGAGTTTCTCTGCCGACGGTTTTTTTATTTATAAATATAATTAATATAATTAATATAATTAATTATATATTATATTATATTTATATACATAGTTAACTTGTAATTTTTAGTCCGTTGCGTCGAGCGTTAAGAGTTGACTCTGGTCCCGGTTCCGGATTTTCGAACGTCCTTGCGTACAATTTTATATTTTGTACTTTGCGTTTTGAATCTTGTACTCTTGTAATTTTGAGACGTTTCTTATCAATAATTGGAACCTTTTTGATTGTCTTTTGTACTTTTGAGCTTTTTGGTCGTTTGCGTCTAAAATTCGTCGAATCTGTCTTTTGTCTTCACCTTTTATTATACAAACGAATATCACTTGTAAATAGAACAATTGCAACTAAAAACTTGTCTTTCTTGAGGAATAATGCTATGAAATATATATTCGTTTTTAGCATTATCAAATATTCCCACACTTGAGTGTTGCTTGTCCTCAAGCAATATTGTCTTGAAATACTAGAATCACTTCTTTATTCTTCACACTTTGTACATCAGTGATTTCTATACGGCGGTATAAACAATGGTAGTAACGATATGGTTTACAGTCCCACATGACTATAAAAATTTAGATCCATTAAGGAAATTGGATCTTTATGAAAACATTTGATCTTTTGAAATCTAGTTTTTACCCTAGATAAGTTTTCCGGAATAACCCTTTACCGGTGTTTGCAAAATATTTTTGTGGGTTTGGTGGGTTTCAGATTTGAAAATTTTAGCTCAAAACTTGCGGTTTTGTGTCACCCACTTGCTAACCTTGTATTTGGAAAGCAACACGTCCAGTTTACTTGTCTCGTATATTACCTTTCGGTAAACTACCGTCCGGTTGTAAAGGAAAGCGTTGAACAAGCAACTGTTAAGGCAATGTCCCGTGACATGCTTTTGATTATGGTCTATAACGTGTCGGACGCAATTACTATCCTTGGTAGGAGCAATAGTAAAGCTCACCCTTATAATTTTTCGGCCTGGCGCAAGGTCCTGTCTTTGACCATGCTATGCAACCACCGTTCTTACGGTTGACACCCGATTTAGTTCAGGTGACCTAATGAATTCCAGGTGAATTCCTAGGATTTTACGTTCAATGGTAATGAACGTATTGAAAATAGGGCTTTCAGAAAACAAATCGGTTTGTAATTTTGATCAAAATATTTTCTCATTTAAGCTCGAGTTTAGATATCATTGAATTCCATGAGTTTGTAATTCTCAATCTTTAAGGTCAATCTCTAGGATTGAGTAATATCAGTCTTAAAAGCTGATTTTTAATCTTTAAGGAGATTATCCTTTCTGGGGATCTGATTCATTAGTCTTATCAAGCTAATTTGCACGGTGCCCCCCCCCATTGTACGAGATAAATCCTTCTCATGGTTAGGATAAATCTGACCACATGGCGACCCTGTTTAATGCTGAGGTCCGTGGATTTCCTGCTGATTTTAGTGATGACTTTTCTAGATTTTTCGTCAACCTACAGCTGGTCTGGACGACAACTTCATGACCTAAATCAAGAAGCGCGTGTCTTTTTCGGAAGACTTTACTTCCTTTTAATGATGGAATTGATTCATCGTGTAGATCCATCTTTTCTTTTCTTTCATTGGGTAAAACAGTTTAGTTTAGTCCAAAGCAAAAGTATTTTCAGTTATTTGTTACAGATATATGTGACATATGTTTAAGATAACTTGGTAAATTTTCCCACACTTGGCTTTTATTTTCCTTTTTATCGTCCTCTATTCCATTTTAAATGAATTTTAACATTTTAGTTTGTTTCTTAATTTATGTCCTTTCCGAGGTAACAATAATTTCGGTGTTAAAACCTAGTTTTATCGTTCATAAATATGTATAAACATGATTTGAATTCATTTAATTGAAAATTTTGAAAAATTTTACTAGAATTGGGTAGTCAGTATATAAGACTAGGGCTGTTCTTTTTTATCAGAGAGCACTAGATTCTAATACAACTACTGCTTTACTAGTATTTTTAATGGTAACCAAGTGTTTAATATAAAAATTTTAAAATCCGAAAGAATTTAACCCCTTCCCACACTTAAGATCTTGCAATGCCCTCATTTGCAAGAAATCAGTAACAATTTAAATTATTGAGGGTGATTTGTGTGAAAATGATTAAATTTTTACCAAAGTTTCCAAATATATTGGCGTTTGTTTGCTGAATGATAAATGGTGCACATCATTTGTTCATTCCGTCTTGTTGTTATTTCACATATATTTTGCATCTTGTCGTCAAAATTAGTTGCTTTTGCTGAACTTAATGCCAGTCTTTGAAAATGCGTTGTTTTACCTTGTTGTGTACATAAGATAAACTGCAAACATATATACATATTTTTGAAGTTTGGTATATTACCCCACATTCAAAAATTATTAAAATCTAAGAATAAAAGTTAGACAATTATAAAAATGATTACAATATTAACAAAAGTATTAAACGTATCAATAATTACAAATTACAAAATAAAAAAAAATAATAAGTAAACTAAGGATGATATTGGTACCAATAGGGGTTCCAGGCATAACCATAAGTGCTATAGAATGCTTCGGCAGGGTCATACGTAGGATGTAACATCCCGCGTTTTTCCGTTAAATTTATTTTTAACACCGTCTTTTCTTTTTCTTTTTTTTTTTTATAATATCTTTCGCTATTTAAATTCCCAATTTCCGTTGACTAACGTTTATAATATTCTCGTTATTTAATTATAACATCACTCGTCTACTCGAGCGTTTTTTTTTAAAAATATTCGTTTGGTTAATTCCCGCACCCGACTACAAACATGAGGGACTTAAGTTGACAAGTGGGCAAAGTGGTGACTAGGTCAACTAGTCAACCACTTCACCTCCTCCATCCATTTCCATCCATCTCCCTCATCTCTCTTTCTCTCTAGCAAGAACACACACACACAACACCCAATTCAATCATTCATCATCTAAATTCGATCTAGGAGGCTTACAACAAAACAAATTACATATTTGGAATCCTCTCTTCATCCTCTACAATTTGATACCAACTTCATCTCGTTTGGGTAACATTTCTAAAACTCTAGATTTCTCTAAATTCGTGTTTTTGATTTGAAATGGTGTTAGTTAGTGTCTATGGCTCAAGTCTAACATGAATATATGTTTGGTTTGCTCGATTTGTTGTTTTTGGAGTAACTAGCATGAACTTGAAATGGGTTTGCTTAATCCTTGATTTTGGATGAGTTAATGTTGTTAGATTGTTAAAGTGCATGTTTTAATTGTGTTACTAGTATCACTAGCTTCGTTTTGATGCGTAGGTTGATTAAGAAAACTTCAAAAACATGAATATTGATTTTGTGATGTTTGACTAGGGTTTGATAGTTCTTGACATGAACTTTTGATGCTTGAATGCCATGGAATGTTAATTGTTAGTGATTAGTTGTAATGTATGCTTAATTACCTTCGAAACGGCATATCGTATGTGTAAATTGGATTCCCGAAACTTAAAATGCAATTGATGAACTTGAAACTTTGAAAATGGACTTTTAAACGATCACTTGACGAGAAATCGGTTATGGAAAATGTTGTTTTTGTTTGATGAAACATGTTTAGTTGTGTTCCTTGTCAAAAGAGCTTTCCAACGGTATAAGATACGTCTTCTAATTGTTTGCGGTTTGCGTTTTGCGTTTGTTTGAAGTTTTACCAAGTCTTGAACATTTGTAACTGACAGACACCAGACCACGACCAAGGCCGCGGCGCGGCAACCCTGGTCGCGGCGCGACATAAGCCGCGTCCAGCTTCTGTCCAACTTTTCCATTTTATGAAAAATGTTTGCTATGCTATGGACCTCCGATTCACATGTAACTTGTTCTAACATGCTTATATATGATTAAAAACCTCAGAAAAATAGTTCGGGGTCCGACCCGAACGCGTTGACTTTTTCGTTGACTTTGACCAAGTTTGACTTTTAGTCAAACTTAACCAAACTTTTATACAATCACTCTAGCATGCTTTTATACTTGTTTCTTGTATGAAACTTGACAACGTGATTCACATGCTATACTTTTCGAGTCGTAACGAGCCATAGGACTAATTGAACACATTTCACCCGACCTTGTGTCGTAACCGATTAATTGACACAACTTACTTGTTTAGGTCAAGGCTAAGCAACTTTCATGCATACGTTACTTTGTGAAGTACTTTTATACTCGTGCACTCGAGGTGAGATCATAGTCCCACCTTTTCAACAACTTTTTATACTTTTAAATTGTGGGCTGAGAAACATATACTTTGTTACATTTTGTACTACTTACTTTTATACTTTGAACACAAGTACAAGGAAAACAAACATTCTACAGCGAGTTTAGAACAAAAATCCTCAATTCGATTATCATTAGTTACACTTGCCGGGTGTAAGCGAGAACTTATGTTATATGGCCATATGGGTTGACAACCCTCATCTTTGACGGTTCGCTACCGTCTACGGATGAAATATATTTTCGAGAATCAGTGTTTGTTCTAGCACTAAGTGATGGGGTATACAATGGGAGGAATGTTAAGCTTTGATAATTGGGTGCTCGCGAACCAACTTTTGGAATGCAACTTTTGGATGATCAATTTATGGAAATACTAAATCTTGTGGTTCAAAATATAACATTTACTAATACCTATGATTTCACCAACGTTTTTCGTTGACAGTTTTCTATATGTTTCTCAGGTTCATACATGGCTATTTGATACATGCTTCCGCGTACATTCATACTTGCTTGGGGTCAAGCATACATGCATACACTCTGATTTCTTGCTTGGAGTCAAGCATACATACATGCATACGCTAGTGATAGCACCTTTGGATTCAAACATATTGTTTACATACTTACGCTATTTATAGCAACTGTGATTTTAAACTAATTATGTCGCAAGATATTTCATTTGTACTTTACTACTTTTGTAAACTTAAACTTGTTGTCGATCCGTTTGGTGAACTAAACTTTGCAAGTCATGCACGTTTCAAATGAATGCGACATAATTTTGGTCAAACGCGTCTCATATAGGGACTATGACCACGCAACGGGACCTAAGTAGCGGCGCCGTCAATAACGGTTTTGGTCGGGTCGCTACAGATGGTATCAGAGCGTTGGTTGTAGGGAACTAGGACGTGCATTAGTGTGTCTAACAGAGTCGTTAGGACGCATTAGTGAGTCTAGACTACAACCGGATAGTTAATCATTGCATTCTGACATACATTTGCTATAGATAGCACTTACTTGACTACTTTTGCATTATACTTGAATCATTCTTAGGAAAACTTTTTAATGGTACCCAACCTTCATTATACGAACTCGTATCCTGCCACTTTAGTTCGGGAACTCTGACTCCTTGGTTGTTATTTCCCCCGTCTCATCTTACTATCCATGAGTATTGTAAAGTCACCGTCACTACTCTAGATGAGTATCGTCATCACTGTTTATCGCTACGGTTGTGTACTACTCGTTATCATGACTCGTTACTCTTTTCGTACCTAAATACATTATTGTTTGAATCGAACCGATTTGACGTGAACAATCATTTATACACTTCCCACGGGGGAAACGCTTCTTTAGAGTTGTAGAAACTCTTTCGATTTAATACGAGTCACGTTTGAAACGTCGTTACATTTTGTTCATTTTAGATTTTCGCGATGACACGAACTTGAATCTATAGAGTGATGTGGGAATGGAGGTATGAGTTAGCGTAATATAACGACACTCGATCAACGTGGTTATATTACGGTAAGACATACCAAAGTTCTAGTGACGCGTGATGGTGGTTAGACTCGATCAACCTAAACACCACCATGTGCCATGTACATGACTTCATCCTTTCATGTTTGGACATCCGAAAACCCCGAGAAAATTGATAACAACCATACCGGGGACACCCCTTCGACTTTTGTCGAACTATACTTATGCTTCCGAATGAATTACCGATTCCTCTCGATTTCAACCGTATGTTACACGTGTATACTATCTCGTCCTCGCACAGTCTTATTGACTAATTACGATTTACTCGTTATGCTCGCACCGAGGCGGAAATTTCTCTCTCATCACACTCGTACTTCCGGTTCAGGAAATCTTTACTCTAAACTCTCAATGGGGGAAGAGACTCTCCACGTTATACTAGTATTCACCTCGAGGGTGAATAGTTCCGACGAACGTTTTTCTTTCAGAAACCGATGAGAACTTGCCCCGACGAACGTTTTTGGAAACTGATAAATCTTTCGCGACGCGAATTTTCTTGAGAAACTTGTCCTAACAAACTTGTCCAAATATACCTTACGGAATGTACTCCGTTTCGGACCGAGATCCTCGTTTCACTTCTAGATTTTGGAGTACCTTACAAAAAGCCTCGGGACCGCGTTTAGACATGAGTACCGCGTACCATCCACAACCCGACGGACCGAACAAACATGCGATTTAAACCTTGGAAACCATAATTACAGGTTTGTATTACCAACTTCAAATTTACTTGAGAAAAGTATTTTCCTTTAACCGAATCCTCGTACTACAATGATTTTCATTCGAGTTTTAACGTCACTCCTTTTGAAACCACATGTGACCGGAAACGTCATTCTCCTTTGTCGAACCAAGTAAACGATGATCAATTCACCGGGGCCGAGGTTATTCATGAGCAACCGAGAAAATTTATTCATATTCAGGTAAAACCCTACGCGACTCGTAATCACCAAGAGCTACGCCGATGTTAGACGTAAACATTTCAAATTCCACGTGGGAAACCGCGTCACGTTAAGAGTCGCACCTTGGAAAAGTGCAATCCGTTTCGGGAAAACGTAGGAAGCTAAATCCGCGATATTTTGATCCTTTAAATTCTTGGGGTGTTTTGGACCCGTCGCTAGCCGTTTAGACTTTTCCGACTCATTTTGGGTCTCCGTTTATCCTACATTCGATGTATCAAGTCAGACGTGTTTTGCGAAACGAGAACTTGTTATCTCCTTTGATGAACTCACTATCGACGATAACCCTCACTTCCTAGGAGGACCGGTTGAAACCATAAATCGTGAAGCCAAACCTTAAAACAACACATGATCCCGACCGTCAAAATTCGTTGAAATACCTTAGAACGTACTTCTCCCTCATTCGTAGAATTGGCAACACAAGATCTCGAGGAAGATTCAACGACTACTACTTCCAACTAAATTTCGGGACGAAATTTCTTTTGAGGTGTGGATAATGTAACATCCCGCGTTTTTCCGTTAAATTTATTTTTAACACCGTCTTTTCTTTTTCTTTTTTTTTTTATAATATCTTTCGCTATTTAAATTCCCAATTTCCGTTGACTAACGTTTATAATATTCTCGTTATTTAATTATAACATCACTCGTCTACTCGAGCGTTTTTTTTTTAAAATATTCGTTTGGTTAATTCCCGCACCCGACTACAAACATGAGGGACTTAAGTTGACAAGTGGGCAAAGTGGTGACTAGGTCAACTAGTCAACCACTTCACCTCCTCCATCCATTTCCATCCATCTCCCTCATCTCTCTTTCTCTCTAGCAAGAACACACACACACAACACCCAATTCAATCATTCATCATCTAAATTCGATCTAGGAGGCTTACAACAAAACAAATTACATATTTGGAATCCTCTCTTCATCCTCTACAATTTGATACCAACTTCATCTCGTTTGGGTAACATTTCTAAAACTCTAGATTTCTCTAAATTCGTGTTTTTGATTTGAAATGGTGTTAGTTAGTGTCTATGGCTCAAGTCTAACATGAATATATGTTTGGTTTGCTCGATTTGTTGTTTTTGGAGTAACTAGCATGAACTTGAAATGGGTTTGCTTAATCCTTGATTTTGGATGAGTTAATGTTGTTAGATTGTTAAAGTGCATGTTTTAATTGTGTTACTAGTATCACTAGCTTCGTTTTGATGCGTAGGTTGATTAAGAAAACTTCAAAAACATGAATATTGATTTTGTGATGTTTGACTAGGGTTTGATAGTTCTTGACATGAACTTTTGATGCTTGAATGCCATGGAATGTTAATTGTTAGTGATTAGTTGTAATGTATGCTTAATTACCTTCGAAACGGCATATCGTATGTGTAAATTGGATTCCCGAAACTTAAAATGCAATTGATGAACTTGAAACTTTGAAAATGGACTTTTAAACGATCACTTGACGAGAAATCGGTTATGGAAAATGTTGTTTTTGTTTGATGAAACATGTTTAGTTGTGTTCCTTGTCAAAAGAGCTTTCCAACGGTATAAGATACGTCTTCTAATTGTTTGCGGTTTGCGTTTTACGTTTGTTTGAAGTTTTACCAAGTCTTGAACATTTGTAACTGACAGACACCAGACCACGACCAAGGCCGCGGCGCGGCAACCCTGGTCGCGGCGCGACATAAGCCGCGTCCAGCTTCTGTCCAACTTTTCCATTTTATGAAAAATGTTTGCTATGCTATGGACCTCCGATTCACATGTAACTTGTTCTAACATGCTTATATATGATTAAAAACCTCAGAAAAATAGTTCGGGGTCCGACCCGAACGCGTTGACTTTTTCGTTGACTTTGACCAAGTTTGACTTTTAGTCAAACTTAACCAAACTTTTATACAATCACTCTAGCATGCTTTTATACTTGTTTCTTGTATGAAACTTGACAACGTGATTCACATGCTATACTTTTCGAGTCGTAACGAGCCATAGGACTAATTGAACACATTTCACCCGACCTTGTGTCGTAACCGATTAATTGACACAACTTACTTGTTTAGGTCAAGGCTAAGCAACTTTCATGCATACGTTACTTTGTGAAGTACTTTTATACTCGTGCACTCGAGGTGAGATCATAGTCCCACCTTTTCAACAACTTTTTATACTTTTAAATTGTGGGCTGAGAAACATATACTTTGTTACATTTTGTACTACTTACTTTTATACTTTGAACACAAGTACAAGGAAAACAAACATTCTACAGCGAGTTTAGAACAAAAATCCTCAATTCGATTATCATTAGTTACACTTGCCGGGTGTAAGCGAGAACTTATGTTATATGGCCATATGGGTTAACAACCCTCATCTTTGACGGTTCGCTACCGTCTACGGATGAAATATATTTTCGAGAATCAGTGTTTGTTCTAGCACTAAGTGATGGGGTATACAATGGGAGGAATGTTAAGCTTTGATAATTGGGTGCTCGCGAACCAACTTTTGGAATGCAACTTTTGGATGATCAATTTATGGAAATACTAAATCTTGTGGTTCAAAATATAACATTTACTAATACCTATGATTTCACCAACGTTTTTCGTTGACAGTTTTCTATATGTTTCTCAGGTTCATACATGGCTATTTGATACATGCTTCCGCGTACATTCATACTTGCTTGGGGTCAAGCATACATGCATACACTCTGATTTCTTGCTTGGAGTCAAGCATACATACATGCATACGCTAGTGATAGCACCTTTGGATTCAAACATATTGTTTACATACTTACGCTATTTATAGCAACTGTGATTTTAAACTAATTATGTCGCAAGATATTTCATTTGTACTTTACTACTTTTGTAAACTTAAACTTGTTGTCGATCCGTTTGGTGAACTAAACTTTGCAAGTCATGCACGTTTCAAATGAATGCGACATAATTTTGGTCAAACGCGTCTCATATAGGGACTATGACCACGCAACGGGACCTAAGTAGCGGCGCCGTCAATAACAGTTTTGGTCGGGTCGCTACATAGGATATGGTGGCTGCATCTCTATAGACCAAGGAGGGAAGACGGGTTTCGGTGTAGGAATATAGTTTCTACCTATATGTTGGCAATGAGCTATGATCTGGTTCTGATGAACTTGCCAATCTTCAAATGCTCTCTGTCTAGCATTTTCGTATTCCTGAGAAGCTATAAACCTATGCATTTCTTGCATCTCATTCCCCCCTCCTACATTACCTTGTTGCTGGTTTCTCTCCACCTGTGGATGTCTACCATGGTATCGTACTGCGGCATTATTCCGCCTCTTCAAAACTTTCGCACCATGGTATACATTTAAACCTATAGTATCGCGGGGTTCCGGCTCTTCTAGTAATAATCCCCCCCGACTTATATCCACACCGAGATATTCACCAATCAAAGTAATAAAAATACCACCTCCTATTATGCTATGTGGTCGCATCCCCCGAACCATAGCTGATAAATAATAACCCACACAATATGGTATACTTACAGCGCTTTGTGGGTCTCGAATACACATATGGTAAAACAAATCCTGTTCATTTACTTTTTCTTTGTTCTTACCCCTTTGTGTAATCGAATTAGCTAAAAACCTATGTATCACTCTTAATTCGGCTCTATCTATATCCAAATAAGAGTAATTTCCCCCTTTGAAACGGTGATGGCTTGTCATTTGACTCCACACACCGTGTGTATCAAAATTCTCATCTATCTTTCTACCGTTTAGTATCAATCCTCTACAATCGGCAGAAGCTAACTCCTCAGGCGTATATATACGTAAAGCCTGAGCCATGTCCAGTAAAGACATGTGGCGCATCGAACCGCCTAACAAAAATCTAATAAAAGAACGATCGGTTAAACTAGCTACCCGATCATTCAACTCTATACTACATAACAACTCTTCACACCATACTTTATATACAGGTCTACGTATGGTGAATAAACATATCCAGTCATTAAAAGAAGAATTACCATACCTCTGTACAAGTAATTCCCTAATTGGCCCGGCCAATTCTACAGCTTCTAAGGGTCCCCATTCTATGACCCTCGGTACCTCAACAACCTTAGAATGAAGAGTATGCAAACCCCTTTGATATTTTGGATAATCTATCCAAAGTCTGTCAAATCTCAGGTTCGGGTGCAACTCTTCCAAGTGCATATCAGAAAAGGTCATGACTGGATGAGGTATATCCTGCTTGTAGTAGTTATCCACCTCCTGTTGTTCCAAATTCTCAGCAGGAGCATTGCGGGCTTGGGATGAAGATTCACCCCTTTCATTCTGCAAAACACATCAAACACAAATTTTGTGCATCCAAATATGCATTAGTGTCAGCAAAATCATCAATCAAAATAATTACAATGACATTATCAATTTATATCAAACTTAAGCTCATTTTCATATTTTCATCAAATCTACACTTTTTCAAATAAGCATATACGAAAATGTTCGCCAAGTTCATAAGCATTCAACTCAAATAACATGTCAAAATAATCATTACTAGCAATTAAACAAGTCTCAAATGGCATTATCTTTCAAAAATCAAGTTCATGAATTTTAGACTTGAAAAAGTCCACTTTAATTCTCAAAATCATGTTTAGGCTCAAAGTTTGGATCATTTAACTACCTAAACATGTTACACTACTCAATTTAGCAACAATTCATGACAAAAATCGGCCATAACCTGTTTATATCAAAAAGCCCCAAATTTGCTCAAGAACACAAACCCTAGATTACTCAAAATTTGAAGTTTAAGGCTTCTAATCATGTTAAACAGCATCAATCTAGGTTATACAAGCATAATACATAAATAATTTAAGTCTAATTACACTAAAAAGCATCAAAATCAAATTGGGGAAAAAATAGCTCAAGAACACCAAATTTCGGATTAAATGGTGTTTAGGTGTAGAAATTTACCGTTTTTCTTGAGTAATTCTTAGATAGCATCCTTCTCAACATGATTTTAGCAAAAAATTTGGTGATTAACGGTTAAAAATTGGGATTTTTGGGGGTGTTTTCGGGTTTTTCGCAGCTATTTCGAGCTGTATTTTTGCAGTGTGTTTTTGTGGGGAGTAAACTGATCTGTTTTTACGTTTTATTTTTTTCTGGGTTTTGGTCCCTCCGCGAGTCGCGGAGATTTCCCTTTCAAACTCCGCGAGTCGCGGAGTTTGCTCTTTTTTTTTTTTTTTTTATAATCTTTAACTTATAAAACAATTAAGTATTTAATTTTAAAATTTTGTTTCCCTTGTTATTTAGGACGAGGTCGTTTCGGATCGATGTCCTAGTCCGTCCTTCGACAAAATTTTAAAATTTGTCTTTTAGTAGCGATTGTTTTAAAAGCTAAGATTTTTGGGTTTTTTTTTTTCAATGTTTTTGGCATACTCTAATTCAATAAGATTAAAAATAATGATAATAAAAGTTCTCGTCCCTCCCTCGGGTAAAGCAATTTCGGTTCAAAGACCTAGTCTTCAACTTACGACGAATTTTAAAAATCATATTCTTAACTTAATGAGATAAAGTAAATTTTTTTTTTTAAATTCACACAACTTAAATATTAAATTCAAAATTAATATTAAAAAATCACACCAAACTTAAAATTTGAAATGCATAAAATTAAAATTTCATATTTTTTAAAAATTAAAAATTCACACCAACTTTAATTTAAAAATTTATAAATTTATATCAAACTTATATTAATTTTTTCAAATATTTACAATTTTAAATATATTGTTTTTACAAAGTTTACAATATTAATTTAAGATTTAAATATTAATTTTAAAAAAACATGGTAAAAATAAAATTAAAAATCTTTTTGTCTTTTTATCCCACTTTAATCAATCAAATATTATCAAAAATATGCGCCCCTCTTTTCGGTAAAGTAATTTCGGTTCCAAGACCTAATTTAACTCATGACGAATTTTTGAAATATTTTGGGTTGATTGTTTAAAGATATTTATACCTTAAGAATAAACGTTAAATTTCGCAGTGATGTAATAAATTTTTGAATGATATCAATAATTTCGGTCGCCAAACCTAATTTTATTTAATACCAATTTAATACTTTTTAGCGAACAAATTAGCGTTTATTATCAAAAGGTTAAAAATAAAAATAAAAACTAAAAACTGTACAGACATACCTGTGAAATAGATTTCTTAGTTATATGATCTATTCCATTCATAAGATAGTCGGTTTAATTGATTTTCCATGGCTACATAGGCGTAACCTCGAGCATTCAGTGTCTTTTCTTCTAAACATATGAACGGTCCGTCTCTGCATAAAGTAACAAATTCGGTATTTGAATAGGTTTGATTATTTGAACATTTACCTCCATGTGACCATTTTCCGCATTTGTGACATCTTTCTAAGTGTCGTGCTCTTCTTTTTGCTGCGGATTTTGATTTTCCTTTACCAAATTGTAACTTATTATCTTCGCATCTGGATTCTTTTCTAACTCCGTCCATTCTTTCTCTGATTACTGATACTATTTCACTCGGTAGTATGTCATTATTTCTTTTAGTGATCAAAGCGTGTAGCATTAGTCCATGGTTTAGTTCACAGGCAGTCTTCATTTTGTAAAAACCTAAAAAAAATAAAAATTCAGAATGGGGGGAGAAGACTAGTTCTTTAGGGTCTGCTAGGGAAAGACCATACGTGTTCCATTTTCGAGAACTACACGAAAACATACAATCTAACTCTAACAGAAATATATATTATCCTTTAAAGACTTGATTCTCCCCATACTTAGTTAGCTGTGGTGTCGAAATTGTGATTAACTTCGTTGTCGACTTCCATCGGACCATGTATGTAATGTTTAACTCTGTGACCATTAACTTTAAATTCCATCCCATTTGAATTTATTAATTCTATCGTTCCGTATGGGAAAACTCTTTTGACTATGAATGGTCCAGACCATCTTGATTTCAATTTTCCAGGAAATAGCTTGAATCGTGAATTGAAAAGAAGAACTCTGTCTCCTTCTTTAAATTCTTTTGAACTTCTGATTCTTTTATCATGCCATTTCTTCGTTCTTTCTTTATAGATTAACGAATTATTGTATGCTTCATGTCTTAACTCTTCTAATTCGTTTAGTTGACTTAATCGTAGACGTCCGGCTTCATGTAAATCAAGATTACATGTCTTCAAAGCCCAAAATGCTTTGTGTTCAATTTCTACTGGAAGATGACATGCTTTTCCATAAACAAGTCTAAAAGGTGTGGTTCCAATTGGAGTTTTGTAGGCTGTTCTAAAAGCCCAGAGTGCATCCTCCAATTTAATGGACCATTCCTTCGGATTTGATCCTACGGTTTTCTCTAGAATACGTTTTAAAGCTCGGTTGGTATTTTCAACTTGTCCACTTGTTTGTGGATGATATGCGGTGGAGATTTTATGAGTTACTCCATATCTTTTAAGAACTTTCTCAAGTTGATTATTACAGAAATGAGTACCCCGATCACTTATTAAAGCTTTCGGTGTTCCAAACCTTGCAAAAAGACGTTTTAAAAAATTGACTACAACTCGTGCATCGTTAGTTGGGAGAGCTTGTGCTTCCGCCCATTTAGATACATAATCAATGGCTACGAGTATATATAGATTATTATGAGATTTTGGAAATGGACCCATAAAGTCAATACCCCAAATGTCAAATACTTCACATACTTGGATGACATTTTGTGGCATTTCATCACGTTGACTTATTTTTCCGGCCCTTTGACATGCATCACAGGATTTGCAAAGAAGGTGTACGTCTTTGTAAATTGTAGGCCAATAGAATCCAGCTTCATAAACTTTTCTTGCTGTTAGTTGAGGCCCATAATGCCCTCCTGTTGGTCCTGTGTGACAATGGTTTAAAATTTTACTAGCTTCATCTCCAAATACACATCGGCGTATTATTCCATCGGGACAACTTTTAAACAAATGTGGATCTTCCCAGAAATAGTGTTTTATATCACTGAAGAATTTCTTTCGTCTTTGGTATGATAATCCTTTTTCAAGGAATCCACAAACTAAGTAGTTTGCATAGTCTGCAAACCATGGGATTTCTTTATAATCTATCTTCAATAGATATTCATCAGGAAAGTTGTCTTGTATGGCCGATTCATTTAGAACTTCTAATTCGGGATTTTCAAGACGAGAAAGATGATCAGCGGCGAGATTTTCTGCTCCTCTTTTATCTCGGATTTCAATATCAAACTCTTGTAAGAGTAAGATCCAACGGATTAATCTTGGTTTAGCATCTTGTTTTGAAAATAGGTATCTAAGAGCAGAATGGTCGGTATAGACCACCGTTTTTGCTAGAACGAGATATGATCGAAATTTGTCACAGCAAAGACAATAGCAAGGAGTTCTTTTTCAGTAGTTGTATAGTTCGTTTGTGCTCCTTGTAATGTCTTACTAGCATAATATATAGGTTGAAATCGTTTTTCAATCCTTTGTCCTAAAACGGCTCCCATTGCAAAATCACTTGCATCGCACATTAGTTCAAATGGTAGATTCCAATTTGGTGTTATCATGATCGGTGCATTAGTGAGTTTTTCTTTAAGAATATTAAAAGATTTGATACATTCATCTGAAAAGATGAATGGCGCATCCTTTTCTAGGAGTTTATTCATAGGAGTGGCAATTTTAGAAAAATCTTTTATGAAACGTCGGTAAAAACCGGCATGCCCTAGAAAACTCCTAACTCCTCTAACATTTGTGGGATGTGGAAGTTTAGCAATTACATCTACTTTAGCTCTATCCACTTCAATTCCTTTTTTTGAAATTTTATGTCCAAGAACGATGCCTTCTTTAACCATGAAATGGCATTTCTCCCAATTAAGTACTAGATTTGATTTTTCGCATCTAATTAGCATTCGTTCCAGATTAACTAGACATGATTCAAATGTATCACCGAAGACTGAAAAGTCATCCATGAAAACTTCCATGCATTCTTCTATCATGTCGTGAAAAATCGCCATCATACACCTTTGAAAGGTTGCAGGGGCGTTGCAAAGTCCAAATGGCATGCGTTTGTAAGCAAAAGTACCATAAGGGCACGTGAATGTGGTTTTCTCTTGATCTTTGGGTGCTATTGGAATTTGAAAATATCCGGAAAATCCATCTAGAAAACAATAGTAACTATTTCCGGCTAATCTTTCCAACATTTGATCTATGAAAGGTAAGGGAAAGTGATCTTTTCTGGTGGCGTCATTTAATTTTCTATAATCAATACATACACGCCATCCTGTTACAGTCCTAGTAGGAATAAGCTCATTTTTCTCATTTGTAATGACAGTCATGCCACCCTTCTTAGGCACGCATTGAACTGGGCTTACCCATGGACTATCAGAGATTGGATAAATTAAACCTGCATCTAACAGTTTAATAATCTCTTTCTTAACTACATCTTGCATATTAGGATTTAGTCTTCGTTGGCGTTGCACATACGTTTTATGACCTTCTTCCATAAGGATTTTATGTGTGCAATACAAAGGACTTATTCCTTTAATATCATGAATCTTCCATGCAATGGCTGGTTTATGAGCTTTCAACACAGAAATGAGTTGTGATTTCTCATTTTCAGTAAGAGAAGACGATATTATTACAGGTAATTCAGATTCACCATGTAAATAAGCGTATTCCAAATGGTTTGGAAGTGGCTTTAACTCTAATTTCGGAGGTTCTTCTATCGATGATTTATATCGATATCTGTCTTCTTCTTTTAGCATTTGAATTTCTTCTGTTGTTGGTTCATATCCATTATCTATAAGTGTAGCTAACATTTCAGCTTCATCAATTGGTTCATTACCTTCTCCTAAAGAACATTCTCCTGTTCCTTGTAATTCTGGAAATTCTTCTAATAATTCTGCATGTGCATCTATAGTTTGAATATAATAACATGTATCATCTGCAGATTGTGGTTGTTGCATTGCTCTATCAACTGAAAAGGTAACACTCTCATCCTCTATACTTAGGGTCAGTTTCTTACCGAACACGTCTATCATTGCTTTAGCCGTGTTTAAGAATGGTCTTCCTAATATGAGAGGAACTTGAGAATCTTCTTCCATGTCCAAAACAACAAAATCTACTGGAAATACTAAAGTACCAACTTTAACTAGCATGTTCTCCATTATCCCTCTAGGATATTTTACTGATCTATCGGCTAGTTGTATGCTTATTCTGGTTGGTTTCAATTCTCCAAGGTCTAGTTTAGCGTATAGTGAATACGGCATTAGATTTATACTAGCACCTAAGTCTGCCAATGCTTCTATTGAACTAAGACTACCCAGAAAACATGGAATTGTGAAACTTCCTGGATCAGATAGTTTTTCTGGTATCTTATTCAACAGCACTGCTGAACAATTAGCATTCATAGTAACAGCCGAGAGTTCTTCCATTTTCTTTCTATTTGAGATTAGATCTTTCAAGAATTTAGCATATCTTGGCATTCCTGAAATCACATCAATGAAAGGAAGATTTACATTTATCTGTTTAAACATATCCAAGAATTTGGATTGCTCGGCTTCAAGTTTTTCTTTCTTCATTTTACTCGGGTAAGGAAGTGGTGGTTGGTATGGTTTAACATAAGGTTTATCCTTAACTGTGTTATTTTCATTAACCTTTTCAACTACCGGTTCTTTTTCCTTATCTTGATCAGGTTGTGGTTCTTGTGGAGTAGGAATAGTTTCATCAGAAGTTACAGGTATTTCAGGTGGTTTAAGTGTTGTACCACTTCTTGTGGTAATAGCTTTAGCTGTTTCATTTCGGGGGTTAGCATTTGTATCACTAGGTAGACTTCCCGGTTTTCTTTCACCTATTAACCTTGCTAGGTTACTTACTTCTTGTTCCAGATTTTGAATAGAAGCTTGTTAATTTCTAAATGCTTGAGCATTTTGTTCATTGGTTTGTTTCTGAGATGTGAAAAACTGCGTTTGAGTTTCAACTAGCTTCGTCATCATATCTTCTAAATTTGGCTTTTTATCATCGGTTTGTTGTGGTGGTTTGTTTTGAAAATTAGGTCTTTGCTGATTGTAAGTATTATTGGATACTTGTTGATTGCTAGGACCTTGTTGGTTGTTGTATGGAATATTTCGGTTATAATTCTGGTTTTGATTGTAAATCGGTCTTGGCGGTTGATAATAATTCTGATAATTATTTCCAGGCCTTTGGTTTATGTATGAAATATTCTCTCTTTGTTCCATTGTTAATTCAATACTGAGACAATCTTTTGTCAAATGTGGTCCTCCACACTGCTCACAACTAATTCGTATTGAGTGAATATCCTTAGTCATCTTTTCCATTCGTCTTTCCACAGCATCTATCTTTGTGAAAATGGAATCTAAGTCATGGCTAGAATAGGCTCTAGCTGCTTTAGATGATCTAATGATGTCTTTTTCTTGGTGCCACTCATGCGAGTGGGAAGCAGTGTTATCAATAATTTTGTAAGCATCAGTTTCGGTTTTCTTCATAATAGAACCACCAGCTGCTATATCTATGTCTTTCCTTGTAGTGATGTCGCATCCTTGGTAGAATATTTGTACTATTTGACAGGTGTCTAAACCATGTTGCGGACATCCTCTTAACAACTTTCCATATCTTGTCCACGCCTCATATAGAGTTTCATTTGGTTTCTGTGTGAACGTAACAATTTCTGCTTGAAGTCTTACGGCTTTAGATGCAGGAAAGAATTGTTTAAGAAATTTGTCAATTAAAACGTCCCATGTATCAATCGCCCCTTCAGGTAACGATTCCAACCAATCTTTGGCTTCCCCCTTTAAAGTCCAGGGAAATAACATGAGATATATCTGTTCATCCTCCACTTCTTGGATTTTAAATAGTGTGCAGATCCTATTAAAGGTACGTAGATGTTCATTTGGATCTTCCTTCGGCGCACCACTAAATTGGCATTGATTATTCACCATGTGTAAAATTTGTTCTTTGATTTCATAATCTGGCGCATTAATGTCTGGATGAGTAATTGCGTGACCTTGGCCAGTGCGTTTGGCTCTCATTCGGTCTTCCATACTTAAAGGTTCCAGATTCTCCATAATTGAATTTGTTGAATCGGTATCACTAGATGATTCAGATTTAATGGTTCGTTCCTCAACAATCTCTGTTTGAATGATTGGTGGTTCCGGAGGAAAGTTTAATGGTTCAGGATCTACGAACCGTTCCTGAATATTTTCCGGATTCTCAATTGTGAGGTCGGGTTCAAAAAATGGATTATCGGAAATTTGAACTGAAGTACTTGGTCGACTGGATGACGATTCTAAAGAAAAATCAACGGCGGTTATATTTGCTAAATGTCTTGATCTAGTTACAGGTGGTGAACGTACAAAAGGTGATGAACGTCTTGCTCGGTGCATTCACAGAATATCCTATTAGTTTTTAAAAGGAAAGAAAAATTATAATAAGTTATCCAATCAATAGACTTTTCTGATTTTGCCCACGTTTCGAATAGCCAAAAGATGCAGCAGAGGGGCAGGATTCGTTTGGTCTCAATATAATTGAGGACTGTTTGGCTCCAATAACCCGGTCCACGTACAAATCCAACTATTACTACGAACCAGAAAATTTTGATGTCTATCAATTTAACCACTTAAAATAAATTTTCGTAATTTTAAGAAATTTAGATAAGAAGTAGAAAAAAATTCTAAGTCCTAAAACTAGAATAGCGAGAAATAAGAAGGAAAAAGAGTTCGTCGCAAAAGGTAGAAAAAGAAAAAAAATGGTTGAAAAATAAAAGGTGACGGAAAAATAAAAGAAACTTATAAAAACTTAAAAATACTTAACTAACCTAACCTTATTACTACAACTAACTTAAAATTATAATCGCAAATTGAAATTACTAATTGGAATGATAATTGATACATAGTAAAAGGTCTAAAAATATTAAAGCTTACAGGGAAAAACTAAATCCCAAATGGAAATAACTTAAAAAGAAACTAAAACTTAAAAAGGCGTCGCAAAATTCTAAAGCACCTAAATCTTAGTCTAAAGAAAAAGCACTTAAGGAATTCTACGGCAAAGCCTAAAAATCTAGGAGTAAAAATAACTATAGCAAAAACTAAGTTTAAAATTAAATATGAGCTAAAAAATACAAATATTACGCTACAACAATTAAAAAGGGACAAAATATAAAAATATATAAAAAGTTGTAAAAAGTACAATTTTTATAAAAATATTATTTTTATATTATTTATTTAATAAAACTACTAATTTTACAATTTAATAAAACTAATTAATACTAAATACATAAATTAAATAAAAAGTAAAAATAAAAATAAAACTAATAATAATAATAATAATAATTAATTAAAACCCGTAATTAATGCAGGATTAGGGTTTCTGTTCGTGTGTCAGAGTAGCTCCGCGAGTTGCGGTAATTTATAAAGAAAACCCCGCGAGTCGCGGGGTTCAGAATTTCAGCTGACAGGTTTTATCTTCAACGCGTTTTTCTTTATTTATTTATTTATTTTATTTTCTGTTTTTAATTTTTATATAAATAAAAGATATTAAAATTAAACTTATATTTTTATAAACTAAAATAAAAATAAAGAAACTTATAAAACTTAAATATTTAACAAAATTTTAAAAAAAAATACTTATATTTTTGTTTTTCTTTTTATATTTTTGAATAATTAAAACGTATTTTTACAAAAGCGAATTTTAATAAAAGTAAGCTAAAAATCTTTTTTTTTTATATTAGCGTTGCGCTTCCGGCTTTTAAGATAGTCCCCGGCAGCGGCGCCAAAAATACTTGATGTTATGCGAGGTGTATATAAAATAGTTATTAATTTTAGCAGGAAATACTATTAAATACGATACAATTTTACACAAGATATTTATTTATTTATAGAATGGATATACTTAAACCTTGCTACAACACTTATAGGCAGTGTACATAATCGTACAGTAGTGTAGTTTTTAGTAAGTCCGGTTCGTTCCACAGGGAAATCTTTAAACAAAGCTCAACGCTATATTAGTTTACTTTTATTAAAAATACAAATATATATATAAGTAATATTATTATTATAAAGGGGGGTTTTTACCGTTTAATGACCGGTTTGTCGATTTTAAGACTTTAGTCGCAGTTAAAACCTAATGTAAAATATAAAATAAATAAAAGACTTAATTTAAAGCGTAAAGTAAATAACGATAATGAAATTGCGAATAATAAAAGTGCGATAAAATAAAATTGCGATAATTAAAAAGTACGATATATTAAAAGTGCGATTAAATAACAATAAATAAAAGTGCGATAATTAGAAGTGCAATTAAATATAAAATAAAGGAAATTAAATATGAAATAAAAGAATTATGCTTATTTAAACTTCCGTAATCATGATGTTTGACGTGTTGAAATAAAAGAATTATGCTTATTTAAACTTCCGTAATCAACGTGATTATATTACAGTAAGTCATGCTGAGTTTCTAATGGAACGTGATAAAGGTTCACAGATCACACCCTCATCATGAACCATCTTACATAACTCTTTCATTCTATTTAATCTTTAAATATATCAAGAAAAATACTTTTCTTGATGATTCGGTCTTTTCCAGATATTCTGGTAATTTGAAAAATCAAGATCGTGTCATTACAATTTCTTTCTTAGAACATTAACTATGTTCATTCCGAAATGTATAGCTACGAATTCTGGACCATTATCCGCTTGACTTAAGGTCGGGAAGAGAAAACGAAAGCATGAAGCTCCGAAATATAATGGAGAATATAAAGCCCGATAACAACCCCGAAATTACAAACCGTGTATATCAATGCGTATAGCAATATAAAGACACGGGAGAATGAAAAATACTATAATCCCAAGGTAATAGTAGAAGAAAATAACTTCCTCTGGTGGCAGATGAAAAAGAAGAATGAAGGATACGATAGCCAAGAATATAACAAGAATCATAACTGGATTAAGCATTTCACAATCTTTTGGAAGTATAAAATAAGGAAGAAGATGTAGGAGTGGTGAAAATAATGAAACGGAAGTGGTTAATTTATAGCGAAATATCAGACATAACAATCGAGGCAGATTACGCATTTAAAGGAAATCTTAATTTCCTTAAATTTTGAAGAATCAAATCTTATTTAGATTATGAAGATTTTCTATTCCTTAAATTCCGAAAATCAATCGTAATTACGTCAAAAGTTAAGACGAATCTCTATTCTTTCATTTCACTCTTTTTACGATAACTTCTCTCATACGCTTCGAGAAATCGGATTGTTTTATCCATATTATTCAACGGTGATAAAACTCTATTTATCAACTCATATTCGTCAAGAAAACATTTTTATTGTTAGCCATGACGACCTCACTTAAATTTCGGGACGAAATTTCTTTAATGGGTAGGTACTGTGATGACCCGGAAATTTCTGACCAAATTTAAACTTTATCTTTAAATGATTTAATGTTTTCGACACGATAAGCAAAGTCTGTAAAGTTGAATCTCAAAATTTTTGAAATATTCAATTACCTTTCGATTGTTCTCAACGATTCGGGAACAATTATAAGTAAATAGATACATATATATACCATAACTTGAAAACGTAACAAAGTGTTGAGTATATGAAACTGTGCATTAAACTTATTGGTTTGATTATCTGATTGATATATTTAGATACAGAGTTAAAAGATTATGCCAAACGATTGAATTAAAAGATAATTATTGAGTCCCTTAAGGATTATGATATTATTACGGGTCTCTGTTGTAAGGTCCACGTTGATTTGGGAAATCATTCATTCTTAACGGTATTCGGAATAAATGGTAAAGTGTTTGTTTAAATAACGTAATTTGGACACATACAATAATAAGGAATATCAACTGTTGGAATTAGATATATGAATAACCTGCGATATGTATTTTAAAACGTGTTTATTAATATCGAAAATATATATTTAACAATACGATAAAATATAATATTAACTTGGTCATAAAAACAAATTGTTATTATATATATATTAACAAATAGCGAGACGATGATTTATAGAAGTAAATGATCAAAATACTCGAAAGTTTAAGATATACTTTGAGTGGTATAGTTTAGGGATAATTTAAGGCTATATTTTGACAAAGGTACGTGACACGAAATGTAAAATATAAGTTTTCTCAGCGTATGAATGGACATTTGAAAAACCGGAACCGGGACATAAGTCGAATGATGACGTACGACTTATCGGAACAAAAATTACAAGTCAACTATGCATGTGAATTTAATATAATATATAATTAATTATATAAATTAAATATATTATATATATTATATAAAATTATGTCGACAAACAAAAAGTTAAAAGTTTGTGAGCTGGATCAGAGGGCCATGCGATTGCATGGCCTTGAAGCACAAATCCCATGCGATCGCATGGGGTGCTTTTTCAGAAAAGGTACTATAAATTCAATTGTTTTGCTCGAACAATCACACACAGTTACACATATATAGATATATACTCCGTAATATTTATATTATTTATATTATTAATAATATTATTATTATTAATATTATTATTATAATTATTATTATTAAAGATTAATATTAATATTAATCTTATTATTATCAGTAGTATTAATATTATTTTTATTAGTATTATACATAAAATACTATGACGAGGTCATGTTCAAATGATTTCAAAAATGATTTTCGAGTGAATTAAAGCTAAGGAAATTATGGGTTATTGCCAAGGAGGTTGATGTTATGCGAGGTGTATATAAAATAGTTATTAATTTTAGCAGGAAATACTATTAAATACGATACAATTTTACACAAGATATTTATTTATTTATAGAATGGATATACTTAAACCTTGCTACAACACTTATAGGCAGTGTACCTAATCGTACAGTAGTGTAGTTTTTAGTAAGTCCGGTTCGTTCCACAGGAAAATCTTTAAACAAAGCTCAACGCTATATTAGTTTACTTTTATTAAAAATACAAATATATATATATAAGTAATATTATTATTATAAAGGGGGGTTTTTACCGTTTAATGACCGGTTTGTCGATTTTAAGACTTTAGTCGCAGTTAAAACCTAATGTAAAATATAAAATAAATAAAAGACTTAATTTAAAGCGTAAAGTAAATAACGATAATGAAATTGCGAATAATAAAAGTGCGATAAAATAAAATTGCGATAATTAAAAAGTACGATATATTAAAAGTGCGATTAAATAACAATAAATAAAAGTGCGATAATTAGAAGTACAATTAAATATAAAATAAAGGAAATTAAATATGAAATAAAAGAATTATGCTTATTTAAACTTCCGTAATCATGATGTTTGACGTGTTGATTTTAGTTTTATGCCCATGGGTTAATTGTCCTTTGTCCTGGATTATTCAATATGTCCGTCTGGTTTTTGTCCATAACAGTCCATCAGTCATAAATATAAAGTGCGAGTGTCCTCGTCAAATTATTATTATACCCGAAGTTAAATATTCCAACTAATTGGGGATTCGAATTGTAACAAGGTTTTAATACTTTGTTTAATGAATACACCAGGTTATCGACTGCGTGTAAACCAAGGTTTTACTACTTTGTTAACAATTACACCAATTACCCTTGAATGTAATTTCACCCCTGTTTTAATTATTCTAGTGGCTATTAATCCATTCCCGTGTCCGGTTAAATGAACGATTATTCGTACATATAATTACCCCGCCCATCGTGTCCGATCGAGTGTATATGGTAATTTATAGGGACGCCCAATTGTAAATCTTTATATTAACATTAACAAACTATCATTTAGTTAAACAAATATAAAGCCCATTAATAGCCCATAGTCTAATTTCCACAAGTGTCGTTCTTTTATCCAAACCCCAATTATGGTACAAAGCCCAATTACCCAATTTTAGTAATTAGCCCAACATCATGATTACTTTGTTTTAAATAAGCATAATAATAACTTAGCTACGAGACATTAATATAAAAAGGTTGAACATAACTTACAATGATTAAAAATAGCGTAGCGTTACACGGACAGAATTTCGACTTACACCCTTACAATATTCGCTAACATACCCTTATTATTAGAATTATAATTAAAATTAAAATTAAAATATAAATTATATATATATATATATCGTATAGATAGAGAGATGAGAGAAATAGATATGAAAAATGATCAGAATTCGGTTTGCTTTATAGCCAGAGTTGAAATTTGGGGCTCCGCGACTCGCGGTGATATCCTCTTCAAACTCCGCGAGTCGCGGAGGTTACTTTTACAGCTCAGTCCTTGGAGTTTCTCTGCCGACGGTTTTTTTATTTATAAATATAATATATATATAATTAATATAATTAATTATATATTATATTATATTTATATACATAGTTAACTTGTAATTTTTAGTCCGTTGCGTCGAGCGTTAAGAGTTGACTCTGGTCCCGGTTCCGGATTTTCGAACGTCCTTGCGTACAATTTTATATTTTGTACTTTGCGTTTTGAATCTTGTACTCTTGTAATTTTGAGACGTTTCTTATCAATAATTGGAACCTTTTTGATTGTCTTTTGTACTTTTGAGCTTTTTGGTCGTTTGCGTCTAAAATTCGTCGAATCTGTCTTTTGTCTTCACCTTTTATTATACAAACGAATATCACTTGTAAATAGAACAATTGCAACTAAAAACTTGTCTTTCTTGAGGAATAATGCTATGAAATATATATTCGTTTTTAGCATTATCAGAGGTTATGGGTAATGTTCGGGGGTATAATTGTGAATCAAACTTAGTGTTTATCATCTCCGTTACGTCTACGTACTTTTCTACAATATTGAATCTCAATATTAATACGTAAGCATTTATATTTTATATTTTATAAATTAATAGTGTATACATACTAGTGCTCGAGTGTATATATTTATACATGCTTGTATGCTAAATTTCGTCGTTAAACAGTTTATAATAAATCATGAATTAAATACATATATTACGGGTAAAAGGTATATGATATACATGTTTTCGGAAAGCTGGCGAAAAATTAATAACTTTTCTTTTAGATATCAAATAGTTTCGAGGAACGAATCAAAAGATATGGTCAACTGAATTATAATTGACATTAATTGGAATTGCTTTTTGAATCTGCAATTAATACTTAAACAACTTGTTTATGATATTGATAAAATGGATTTTTGAATATTACCAACCGAGTAAATGAATCCTTATATAAGGTACGTCTCGTTTGTTGAACTATTGTCAAAATTGACTTTTTGAAACAACTTTGAATGAATTTTGTATGTCAATTTCGAGGATTAGGATTGTGATACACTATGACCTGACCTAGCTTGATAGACATTTATTGACCAACATATGTTCTCTAGGTTGAGATCTACGATTATTTGATATACCGAGTTTCGGTCACATTACGATGAACAACTTTATGTGCTGCTAAGGTGAGTTTCATATGATCCCTTTTACTCAATATATTTTTGGGCTGAGAATACATGCGACTGTTTATAAATACTGGAAATACTAGATTTATATGCGTGAGTTTCATTGATCCCTTTTTAATTGCTTTTGCAATATATTTTTGGGCTGAGAATACATGCACTTTATTTTAAACGCAGTGGATACAAGTACATACTAAATTCTACACTGAGTTTGAACCGAAAATCCCTTAGCTTTGGTAACTAGTAACTGCCAGTTATAAGAACTGGTGGGCGCGAGTAGTAGTATATGGATCCATAGGGCTTGATATCCCCGTCCGAGCTAGAGCACTAGCCTTTTAACGGACGTATGCTATTTGAGAAGCGTACACGTTGGTTTGCGTGTATTATTAAGATGATTATACAATGGGTACAAATTATATATACGTTAAGTTTAGTTACCAGGGTGCTCAATTTTGTAGAATATTTTGATAAACGTTTCCGGATGAAACAACTGAAATCTTGTGATCCATCTTTATATACAGATTATTCAAAACATACAAACTATGAACTCACCAACCTTTGTGTTGACACTTGTTAGCATGTTTATTCTCAGGTTCCCTAGAAGTCTTCCGCTGTTTGCTTATATGATAGACAAGCTATGTGCATGGAGTCTTATATGGCATATTTTTCAAGAAAACGTTGCATTCACCAATTCATCATCATGTACCTTATTTTGACTGCATTATCAACGGAAGTACTATTGTAAACTATTATATACGGTGATTGTCTATATGTAGAAATCACCAGATGTCGAAAACCTTTGATTTAAATTTTCATTTATGGTGTGCCTTTTCAAAAGAATGCAATGTTTACAAAACGTATCATATAGATGTCAAATACCTCGCAATGAAATCAATGAATGACGTGTTCGTCCATATGGATTTGGAGCGATCTTCACATTTACAAAGGCACGAAGGCCATTAATCAAATGTGATACAAGTTCGACCCACTTAAAATGATAGTTTTAATCCAAACTACACCCGAGCATGGTTTGGGGCTAAACTACCCAAAACGCTAGGTCGACTTCAAAAGCTTCAACAATAATCCAACAAGGGGTAATTAGTTCCCAACAACCCCCTTCCCCTTCTCCGCACCTGCATCTAAAAAGATAAACAACAAGAGGGGTAAGCTAATGCTTAGTGAATGCAATAATTATACATATGCATATATAACCTACTTACTTGCAATCACTTACACAATACCGCATATAACTAGCAATTCAACAACCATGCAACAATCATGCATAAACTACTATCCGCAATTCACAATAAGCTAGCAACAACAATATCATATAGTTCACAATTTAATATGCTAAATACAAATTCACACAACCATGGTTAACCAATCGTACTAGGGAACGGCTCTCGTAAAAGACCGTCGGAGTTCATAACATCCATTAGTGTTACTTAATCACCGCGTAATCACTAATCCCCTAGGTGATGTCTTAAACACTGCGACTAACTCACCCCCATGACAATGTGGTGTCTTGAACACCGCAACAATTCCACATGTCAATCAAACTAATGAGTGGTGTCTTAAACACCGAGACAATTCCACTTACATGACAATGTGGTGTCTTAAACACCGCGACAATACCACATATCAATCAAACCAATGAGTGGTGTCTTAAACACCACGACAATACCACTCGTTACGTAGAATGTGGTGTCTTAAACACCGCGACAATACCACATTCACACTACACAAATAAATACATTATATACGTACACGCATAATTATTCCACTCACCTTAACACGTCGTTGGTGATTAAACACTTCCGTATGCTTCAAAGCAAAGTACCTAATACATTAAGTACACATTCAATACACAACATGTGAAACCAACCACAATACTTACACTCGAGCATTTAATGACTCAATTGCATTAAATAACTCAACTACACCAAAACCGCCCATAAATGGCCAAGACTCATCTTTAATTACTAAAGCTAGTGATTTAAAGTCTACTAACTCTAGCTAACACAAACTTAGGGTATTTCATACCCATTTCACCCAATTAGTTCAACCATTACTCATTTGACCCATTTTAACACTTAGACTTACAATTTTAGTCATACTTGACTTATTTACAAATCTTTCATCATTTACAAGTGTAATAGTGACTAACAACACCATTTAACACTTACAATCTCAATCTATATGACCAAAACCCTAGACTAACACCTTTTGGTTTTTCTTGCATCATATTAACCCAAATCCACCCATTAAGTCCCCAAATGGGTCTTACAAGACTCAAATGGCCAAACCCTAGCCATAAATTAACTAAAACTTAAAATACGGAGTTAAGACTTACCAACACTATTCGCTCGAAGCTAAGAACGAGAGGAACAATATTACTTCTTGCTCCTAAGATCGATTCACAATTCTTCACCTTCAATTCTTAGTTTGAATCTAAGTGGGTTTAGTGTTTTGAGAGGAAAATAGAGAAGAAAATGGAAAAGAAAATGAATTAAATGAGATAAGTGGCTGAGGCTTAAAGTCTCAATCAGATCTACACGCGAAAAGGCGAAAAGACGAAAATACCTTTGATTCACTCTTTTTAAAAGCTAAAACAGGAACCAGTTCACCCAGTGGGTCGCGGCGCGACCCCATATGTCGCGGCATGGCAATGCACATAAAATTTGAGCTGCTTGTTTCCCCTACTGACTTTGATTTGTGTTGTTTGTCGCGGCTAGCCCAAGAGCCTCGCGGCGCGGCAATGGCCTGTAACTGACCCAATTCGACAACTTAGCTTAACAATTGATTTATACGACTAGTACACCTCGTTCCCGCTATACATATTCGCCCAAACTTCGTCTATAAGCCTCACATGACCTAACACCGTCAAAACTCATGCATATACTTATACATGCGTGCATTCTCAAATATTTATATATATGTATATATACATTTACACATCAACTAACACTTTATTTATTTCGTCACATAAACGAACGAGTTATAAGCGTACTAACGATAAAATATATACCTTAATTCACGTATGGGAAAATCGGGATGTTACACCTGATCAGCTGATTTTTCCGGGTCGTAACTTGATTTCTTGTCTTTCACTGTTTTCGCTCTAGAATCTTCGTTTTGGCTCCGATTCTCTTGATTCTTTTTGCATCGTCTTCGAAATTACATTATCTACAAATTTAACTAAAAAGCGATTATTTTACAGACAAAGTTTTGAACTTTATGCTTTTGGGACTCAATATGGGGGTAAAAACGTGACTTTTTAGCCGATATCATCTCCTTATTGTGATTATTAGCTCTTCTTTTTCTCAATCACCCATGCCTTAATAACCGACTTTAACTCTTTCATTTTATCAAAAAAAAAAAAAAAAAACTCTTCGTTTGACCATTTGTCACGAACCATCTCATCAAACCCTTCACACATCAACCAAGAGTTGAAAAACTTAAAAGGAGCCGGACCGTAATCATTTTTATTCACCCTCGCCATGATCAGAGTATGGTCCGAAGCTTTGTAGGGTATACAATTTTAAATCCGTAAAAATGTTTAAAACGTTCATCGAAACAAAAACACGGTCCAACCGACGCATTTTCGACGCCGTTTTATTCATCCATGTAAAACGACGCCCCTTTTAACGGTAACTCAATCATGCCCGAGTCATGAATAATAGTGTTAAAACGTGATGCCCCATCATTATTAAAATCACACCCATACCGCTCACTAGCTTCCCGGACCTCATTCCAATCCCCAAACATCACAAATTTCATAACAGTATAACCAATGAAATTAAAGAGCTGAGACCAGAGCTTAATCTTATCACGAATATTATGAGACCCATAAACGTTAATCATAAAAAATGTAGCATCCAAATTAACCCAATTTCCTCTAACAATAAGATAATTAACATCACACCAAATCTCTTCTTGTACAAAAAAATTGAAATCCCAAATGGAAATTATCTCCTAACCGTCCTCTAGATAAAATACAAGTGTAGTCAAACGTAAAATTACCCCACATATTTTTTATTCGGAAAGGTTCAAGATGTTGGATCTTTGTTTCTTGTACACCTAAGATATTAATGTTATTAGCAAAAAATAACTCTTTGATCCACATTATTTTGTACCTCATTTTAATCCCCCTTATGTTTAACAAGAGAAGCTTCATTGATAACTTGTTGACACCCCCACTTGATCGATGAGTTGTGTAATCAACTCCTTTAATCTGTTTTATTGAACCTGGCTTTTGAACCCAACTTTACAACCTCATCAAATTTCTCACTAAAATTCTTGGAAAACTGGTCAGCACCTTTGGTGAAATGTCCCGTTCTTATTGATTAAAAACGTTCCATATTAATTGATTTCCTTGCGAGGTTTTGACCTCTATATGAGACGTTTTTCAAAGACTGCATTCATTTTAAAATAAACCATAACCTTTATTTCATCAATAAAGGTTTAAAAAGCTTTACGTAGATTATCAAATAATGATAATCTAAAATATCATGTTTACACACGACCATTACATAATGGTTTACAATACAAATATGTTACAACAAAATAAGTTTCTTGAATGCAGTTTTTACACAATATCATACAAGCATGGACTCCAAATCTCGTCCTTCTTTAAGTATGCGACAGCGGAAGCTCTTAATAATCACCTGAGAATAAACATGCTTAAAACGTCAACAAAAATGTTGGTGAGTTATAGGTTTAACCTATATATATCAAATCATAATAATATACCACAAGATTTCATATTTCAATACACATCCCATACATAGAGATAAAAATCATTCATATGGTGAACACCTGGTAACCGACATTAACAAGATGCATATATAAGAATATACCCATCATTCCGGGACACCCTTCGGATATGATATAAATTTTGAAGTACTAAAGCATCCGGTACTTTGGATGGGGTTTGTTAGGCCCAATAGATCTATCTTTAGGATTCGCGTCAATTAGGGTGTCTGTTCCCTAATTCTTAGATTACCAGACTTAATAAAAAAGGGCATATTCGATTTCGATAATTCAACCATAGAATGTAGTTTCACGTACTTGTGTCTATTTTGTAAATCATTTATAAAACCTGCATGTATTCTCATCCCAAAAATATTAGATTTTAAAAGTGGGACTATAACTCACTTTCACAGATTTTTACTTCGTCGGGAAGTAAGACTTGGCCACTGGTCGATTCACGAACCTATAACAAATATGTACATATATATCAAAGTATGTTCAAAATATATTTACAACACTTTTAATACATTTTGATGTTTTAAGTTTATTAAGTCAGCTGTCCTCGTTAGTAACCTACAACTAGTTGTCCACAGTTAGATGTACAGAAATAAATCGATATATATTATCTTGAATCAATCCACGACCCAGTGTATACATATCTCAGTATTGATCACAACTCAAACTATATATATTTTGGAATCAACCTCAACCCTGTATAGCTAACTCCAACATTCACATATAGAGTGTCTATGGTTGTTCCGAAATATATATAGATGTGTCGACATGATAGGTCGAAACATTGTATATGTGTCTATGGTATCTCAAGATTACATAATATACAATACAAGTTGATTAAGTTACGGTTGGAATAGATTTGTTACCAATTTTCACGTAGCTAAAATGAGAAAAATTATCCAATCTTCATTTTAAATCCGTTTTGAGTGAATCAAATTGCTATGGTTTCATATTGAACTCTATTTTATAAATCTAAACAGAAAATGTATAGGTTTATAGTCGGAAATATAAGTTACAAGTCGTTTTTGTAAAGGTAGTCATTTCAGTCGAAAGAACGACGTCTAGATGACCATTTTAGAAAACATACTTACACTTTGAGTTTAACCATGATTTTTGGATATAGTTTCATGTTCATAAGAAAAATCATTTTCCCAGAAGAACAACTTTTAAATCAAAGTTTATCATAGTTTTTAAGTAACTAACGCAAAACAGCCCGCGGTGTTACTACGACGGCATAAATTCGGTTTTACAGTGTTTTTCGTGTTTCCAGGTTTTAAATCATTAAGTTAGCATATCATATAGATATATAACATGTGTTTAGTTGATTTTAAAAGTCAAGTTATAAGGATTAACTTTTGTTTGCGAACAAGTTTAGAATTAACTAAACTATGTTCTAGTGATTACAAGTTTAAACCTTCGAATAAGATAGCTTTTTATGTATGAATCGAATGATGTTATGAACATCATTACTACCTTAAGTTCCTTGGATAAACCTACTGGAAAAGAGAAAAATGGATCTAGCTTCAACGGATCCTTGGATGGCTCGAAGTTCTTGAAGCAGAATCATTACACGAAAACAAGTTCAAGTAAGATTTTCACTCGAAATAAGATTGTTATAGTTATAGAAATTGAATTAAAGTTTGAATATGATTATTACCTTGTATTAGAAAGATAATCTACTGTAAGTAACAAAGGTTTCTTGATCTTGGATGATTACTTGGAATGGATTTAGAAAACTTGGAAGTAAACTTGCAATCTTGGAAGTATTCTTGATTTTATGAAACTAGAACTTTTGGAATTTATGAAGAACACTTAGAACTTGAAGATAGAACTTGAGAGAGATCAATTAGATGAAGAAAATTGAAGAATGAAAGTGTTTGTAGGTGTTTTTGGTCGTTGGTGTATGGATTAGATATAAAGGATATGTAATTTTGTTTTCATGTAAATAAGTCATGAATGATTACTCATATTTTTGTAGTTTTATGAGATATTTCATGCTAGTTGCCAAATGATGGTTCCCACATGTGTTAGGTGACTCACATGGGCTGCTAATAGCTGATCATTGGAGTGTATATACCAATAGTACATACATCTAAAAGCTGTGTATTGTACGAGTACGAATACGGGTGCATACGAGTAGAATTGTTGATGAAACTGAACGAGGATGTAATTGTAAGCATTTTTGTTAAGTAGAAGTATTTTGATAAGTGTATTAAAGTCTTTCAAAAGTGTATGAATACATATTAAAACACTACATGTATATACATTTTAACTGAGTCGTTAAGTCATCGTTAGTCGTTACATGTAAGTGTTGTTTTGAAACCTTTAGGTTAACGATCTTGTTAAATGTTGTTAACCCATTGTTTATTATAACAAATGAGATGTTAAATTGTTATATTATCATGATATTATGATATATAATATATCTTAGTATGATATATATACAGTTAAATGTCGTTACAACGATAATCGTTACATATATGTCTCGTTTCGAAATCATTAAGTTAGTAGTCTTATTTTTACATATGTATTTCATTGTTAATACACTTAATAATATATTTACTTATGATTTAACATAATTAACCAAGTGTATCAATATCTTAATACGATTTATATGTACCTAGTAAGACGTTGTTATAACGATAATCGTTATATATATCGTTTTTGAGTTTCTTAATTTAATAGTCTCATTTTTATGTATATAACTCATTGTTAAAATACCTAATGAGATACATACTTATAATAAAATCATGTTAACTATATATATAACCATATATATGACATCATATAGTTTTTACAAGTTTTAACGTTCGTGAATCACCGGTCAACTTGGGTGGTCAATTGTCTATATGAAACCTATTTCAATTAATCAAGTCTTAACAAGTTTGATTGCTTAACAAGTTGGAAACACTTAATCATGTAAATAACAATTTCATTTAATATATATATAAACATAGAAAAGTTCGGGTCACTAGATTTGGATTGAAGGGAGCCACTTTTATTAGAATTTTGCTCGTTTACCACATCCTCCATGTAATGCCTATCTTCGTTAACAATATGGTTCAAGGAGGAACATCATCCTCTTTCTCCTCTAGATTTTCTTTGACATTGTCCACTTTAACCCCATTCTCTAAATCCTCCATGTTAACAGTATCATCATCTGTATCGGTCCCAAACTCATCCTTATCATCAATTTTAACACTCCATAATCCAACTTTTTTTATATTAACCGAATAGTGTGAGCCAAGTATAACCACGTCTTCCTCTTCAGCTATCAATTCTTTACTTTTAGTGGCAACACAAACTCTCCCAAGACCTAGTCTCCCGAGACTTAGTGGACTCAAATTGATGTTATCTATATATGTAATAGACAAAACTCTCTAGCACTATTCATCAATAGTAATCAGGGGTATTTTTGTCATTTCACTTTTTTTTTTGTCTTCAACGATAAAAGAAGCAACTCTCATAAAAGAACCAACCCTTTAATGTTACCAAAAGATGTCGTAAAAAATTCTTTTTTACCAAAAAAGTCAACTAACTTTTTTTTTCTTCCTTTTCTTCCTCAATGATAAAGGAGGCAACTTTCATAAAAGGAACAACCCTTCAATGCTACCAAAAGATGTCGAAAAACATTCTTTTTTACAAAATAGATCAACTAACTTTTAAAAAAAAATAAAAAAAAACGAACGCTAAAAGAAGCAACTTTCACAAAAGGAACAACCCTTCAATGTTAGATGTCGATAAAATTCTTTTTTACAAAATAGATCAATTTTTTTTAACTCGCATTCAAAACGGAGCCCCCGGCCCGAAGCGAGTAATACAAACTTACCCACTATTGATGCAACTTTCTCGAATGCACTAGCTTTCCACGCACATAATGGTAATCCCGATATCTAAAACCAAGTTATGCGTTCATCCAACACAAAATTCATCGAAATTGGCCTTATAATTGAGGACAGGGATTTGATCATCGCATTCCCTTTAAATCTGTTACAAGTATCCATTGATTTGAAGGGGCACCAAGCCTAAAGCCCTCCAACATTTTTTACTTTAGCATCCACAAAACCTTCATCCTTCAGAATCACGCGTAAGCTACCAACATTGGTGATATCTTTGAGTTTCACAAGAACAGACTCCATAGCATTCGAGATTTGTAACAAATCTTTCTCTTCCGCTGGACGACGCGGCATTCTTGTTTAAGTGTAACGGAAGCTTGGGAACGAGAAGCCTGAACTGAAGATGAACCTTTCTCTTTGACATCAGCAGATTTCACCTTGTTAACATAAGGTTCGTCATTATGAACATGAGAATTAAGCTTTGGAAAATCTTTTGGTTTCAACGCATTAGATCACCGTCGTCGCCTTCTCTAAGGTTTTTTACAACAAATTTATTTATAAGAGATTCACAATTTAGTCGCAAATTAATTAATCTATCCATCTCTGATAATTATAATCTCCTTAAAAAAATATCGATAAATCGTCAGTTCTACATTTGTAGTTAAAGTATGTTTAATTGAAAGTTATTTAAATTAAAATAATTGAAGTGTTAGAGGTACAATGATTTATTATTATTATCTTTTATATTGATATTGATATAAACAAAAAAATGTAAGATAGACAATTAAAATGAGACTAAAAGTACAACTATTTACTTCATAAGTCATACCCAAATTTCTCGTTCTTTAATGAGATTATAAACATATATTATAGAGATTTGGAGGCTAACAAAGTATATCATTTTGTTTTTTTTATAGGTCTCGTATAAAAACTAAATACTCATATATGTGATCAAAACCAATAGTTTATCGGTATCGAGTTAACACTCTCATCAGGTAGTGGGTTCAAGTTCACCGGTGAACAGATATGTGGAAATTGTATGGTGTATTTGTGGTGGGTGTGAATGTGAGTTTATTATTGTAAAGAAAACACGCTTATATTTGGAAACAAATAACATTGTTGTCTCAATAATCCTTTTAGTGATTTTTATGTCAAAATATAATTATTAACGCGAACAGTATTTGAAATGCCCCGTTCATATTAATTATAAACGTTTCATATTAATTGGTTTCTTTGCGAGGTTTTGACCTCTATATAAGACGTTTTTCAAATCTTGCATTCATTTTTAAAAACAACCATAACCTTTATTATTGAATAAAGGTCTTAATGACATAATTTAGATTGTCTATCAAAGACAATCTCCTCAAATAAATAAGTTTTTACCAATTTTGTTTTACCCGTCATTTCTTCGTTTCAAATCCGTTTTGAGTGATTTAAGCGGCTACGGTTTCATATTGAACTTAACTTTATGAAACTAAACAGAAAAAGTATAGGTTTATAGTCGGAAATATAAGTTACAAGTCATTTTTGAAAGAGGTAGTCATTTCCGTCGAAAGAACGACATCTTAATGACTATTTTGAAAAACATACTTTCACTTTGAGTTTAACCATGATTTTTGGATATAGTTTCATATTCATAAGAAAAATCATTTTTCGAGAAGTATAGCTTTTAAATCAAAGTTTTTCATAGTTTTTAAATATCCAAACCAAAACAGCCCCCGGTTGTACTACGACGGCGTATATCCGGTTTTACGGTGTTCTTCGTGTTTACAGGTTTTAAATCATTAAGTTAGCATATCATATAGATATAGAACATGTGTTTAATTGATTTTAAAAGTTAAGTTAGAAGGATTAACTTTGTTTGCGAACAAGTTTAGAATTAACTAAACTATGTTCTAGTGATTACAAGTTTAGCTCTTCGAATAAGATAGTTTTATATGGATGAATCGAATGATGTTATGAACATCATTACTACCTCAAGTTTTCTGGATAAACCTACTGGAAATGAAAAAAATAGATCTAGCTTCAAAGGATCCTTGGATGGCTTGAAAGTTCTTGAAGTAGAATCATGACACGAAAATAAGTTCAAGTAAGATTTCCACTTGAAATAAGATTGTTATAGTTATAGAAATTGAATCAAAGTTTGAATATGAATATTACATTGAATAAGAAAGATAGCCTGCTGTAAATAACAAAGGTTTCTTGATCTTAGATGATGAGTTGGAATGGATTAGAAAGCTTGGAAGTAGTCATGAAGACTTGATATGATTCTTGAAGTGTTCTTGAAAGATGGTTGTTTTTATGATGATTAAAGCTTGTAATTGAAGCTAAAAGATGGTGAAAATGCTTGGAGATGATCAAGTATGATGTTAGGAGTATTTTGAGAGAGAAATTGGAGTGTAAGTATGAGAAAATAGAGTGAAGAAATGGTGTGCATTCATGAATACGTTTTTTACATTTTATAAAGAAAAAAAGATACTTAAGTTTGTTTTCTTGCTAAATAATTCATGCAAGTTGACAAATGATGGTTCCCACATGATCCTTAATCATTTAAGGCTGCTAAGGAGCAGATTTTTATTAGTATAGATGAATAGTAAATACATCTAGAAGCTGCGTATTATACGAGTACAATATCATACATGTACGAGTAGAATTTTTGATGAAAATGAATGAGAATGTAATTGTAAGAATTTTTGTTAACTAGAAGGACTTTGATATGTGTCTTGAAGTCTTTCAAAAGTGTATAAATACATCATAATACATTACATGTATATATATTTAACTGAGTCGTTAAGTCATCGTTAGTCGTTACATGTAAGTGTTGTTTCGAAACCTTTAGGTTAACGATCTTGTTAAATATAATTGACCCATTGTTATTACACTTAAATGAGATGTTAAATTTTTATGTTAACATGGTGTATTATCATATCTAATATCATATATATATATATATATATATATATATATATATATATATATATATATATATATGTGTGTGTGTGTGAAATACTATTACAACGATAATCGTTACATATATGTATATTGTTTCGAAGTCTTTAAGTTAGTAGTCTCATCTTATATATATAACTCATTGTTATTATACTTAATGAGATACTTAAATATCATTTAATCAAATCATAAATATATATATCCAAATATATATTCCTTTAATTAATTATTACGATATATGACGCTCGTGAATCGTCAGACAGACTGGGTGTCCAAACGTTTGTATAAAATTCATTCCAAATAACCAAGTCTTAATGAGTTTGATTATTTAACATGTTGGAAACATTTAATTATGTAAATATTAATCTTATATATATTAGCGGAAAAATCCGGGTCGTTACATTATACACCCGTTAAATTAAATTTCGTCCCGAAATTTGGAATAGTACCTAGTTAACATGCGATATCGGTAAATAGATGTGGATACTTCTGCTTCATTTGGTCTTCTCGTTCTCAAGTGAATTCAGGTCCTCTACGAGCATTCCACCGAACCTTAACGATTGGTATCTTACTTTGTTTGAGTCGTTTGACCTCATGATCCATAATTTCGACGGGTTCTTCGACGAAATTTAGTTTTTCGTCAATTTTAATCTCGTCTAAAGGAATAATGAGACCTTCGGTAGCTAGGCATTTCTTCAGGTTTGAAACATGAAAGGTGTTATGAATCTTTTCTAATTGTGGAGGTAGCTCAAGTCAATAGGCCACTGGCCCAATACGTTTTTCAATCTTGAATGGCCCAATGTATCTTGGGCTCAATTTCCCTCGCTTTCCAAAATGAATAACCCCTTTCCAAGGTGATTCCTTAAGCATAACCAAATCACCCTCCTCAAACTCTAAAGGTTTCCTTCTAACATCCGCGTAGCTCTTTTGCCGACTCCGGGCTGTTTTCAATCGTTGCTGAATCTGAATGACCTTGTCGGTAGTTTCCTGGATAATTTCTGGACCTGTAATCTGTTTTTCCCCCACATCACTCCAACAAATCGGAGACCTGCACTTCCTCCCATAAAGTGCCTCGAATGGTGCCGCCTCAATACTAGAATGGTAGCTGTTGTTGTAGGAAAACTCAGCTAACGGTAGATGTCGATCCCAACTGCTTCCAAAATCAATAACACATGCTCGTAGCATGTCTTCGAGTGTCTGAATTGTCCTTTCACTCTGCCCATCAGTTTGTGGATGATAGGCAGTACTTAAATCTAGACGAGTTCCCAACGCTTCGTGTAATGCCTGCCAGAATCTGGAAGTAAATCTACTATCACGATCAGAGATAATAGAGATTGGTATACCATGTCTAGAAACAACTTATTTCAGGTATAATCGTGCTAATTTCTCTATACCATCCTCTTCTTTTATTGGCAGAAAGTGTGTTGACTTAGTAAGACGATCGACTATTACCCAAATCATATCATAACCACCTGCGGTTCTTGGTAACTTAGCAATTAAATCCATGGTAATGTTGTCCCATTTCCATTTTGGGATTTCAGGTTGTTGGAGTAGACCCGATGGTTTCTGATGCTCAGCTTTGACTTTAGAACAAGTCAAACATGCTCCTACATATGTGGCTATATCGGCCTTCATTCCTGGCCACCAAAAGTTTTTCTTGAGGTCTTGGTACATTTTCCCCGCTCCGGGATGTATTGAATATCTGGTTTTATGTGCTTCATCTAGTACCACTTTCCTCAAATCCCCATTCTTTGGTACCCAAATTCTTTTAGCTAAATACCTGATTCCGTCTTTCCGAATATTAAGCTGTTTTTCTAATCCTTTGGGTATTTCCCTTCCAAAAATTCCTTCCTTCAAAACCTCATGTTGTGCCTCTTTTATTCGAGTAGTAAGATTAGTATGAATAATCATGTTCATAGCTTTTACTCGAATAGGTTCTCTTTCCTTTCGACTCAAGGCATCGGCTACCACATTTGCTTTCCCCGGGTGGTAACGAATTTCACAATCATAATCATTTAGCAGCTCAACCCATCTACGCTGCCTCATGTTTAGTTGCTTTTGATTTAAAATATGTTGGAGACTCTTGTGGTCGGTGTATACAATAAACTTGACCCCATATAGATAATGCCTCCACATCTTTAATGCAAAAACAACGGCGCCCAATTCCAGATCGTGTGTGGTGTAGTTTTGTTCATGAATTTTGAGTTGTCGAGAAGCATATGTAATCACCTTCTTCCGTTGCATAAGAACACACTCAAAACCCATTCTTGATACGTCGTAGTAGATAACGAAATCTTCCATTCCGTCAGGTAACGATAAAATAGGTGCCGTAGTCAACTTCTTTTTCAACAATTGGAAGGCACCCTCTTGTTCGGAAGTCCATTCATACTTCTTCCCCTTATGTGTCAAGGCAGTTAAAGGTTTGGCTATTCGGGAGAAATCTTGAATAAATCTCCTATAATAACCAGCTAAACCCAAAAATTGACGTATTTGCGTTGGAGTTTTCAGGGTTTCCCAATTTTTGATGGATTCGATCTTGGCGGGATCAACTTTGATTCCATTACTACTGACTACGTGACCAAGAAATTGTACTTCATTTAACCAAAAAGCACATTTAGAGAACTTAGCATAAAGTTGCTCTTTTCTTAACAACTCTAACACAAGTCTCAAGTGTTGTTCGTGTTCTTGGTTATTCTTCGAATAAATAAGAATGTCATCAATAAAGACAATAACAAACTTATCTAAATATGGACTACATACTCGGTGCATGAGGTCCATGAAAACTGCGGGTGCATTGGTTAGACCGAATGGCATAACCATGAATTCGTAATGGCCATAACGAGTTCTGAAGGCTGTTTTTGGTATATCGGCTTCTTTAACCCTCAGTTGATGATAACCCTACCTTAAGTCGATTTTGGAGTATACGTTCGAACCTTGGAGTTAATCAAATAGGTCGTCGATTCGGGGTAAAGGGTATCGGTTTTTGATGGTTACTTTGTTCAGCTCACGGTAATCGATACACATGTGAAAAGACCCATCTTTCTTTTTAACAAACAAAATTGGAGCTCCCCATGGTGACGTACTCGGTCGGATAAAACCACGTTCTAATAATTCTTGTAGCTGACTTTGTAATTATTTCATTTCGGTGGGCGCAAGTCTATATGGAGCACGGGCTATTGGTGCGGCTCCTGGTACAAGATCTATTTGAAATTCAACGGATCGGTCTGGAGGTAGTCCCGGTAATTCGTCCGGAAACACCTCAGGAAATTCTCTTGCAACAGGAACGTCATCGATTTTCTTTTCTTCTTTTTTAACCTTCTCGACGTGTGCTACTATGACATAGCAACCTTTTCTTATTAGTTTACGCGCCTTTAAACTACTAATAAGATTTAATTTGGCATTACCCTTTTCTCTGTACACCATTAAGGGTAACCCGTTTTCTCTCGGAATGCGAATCGCCTTCTCATGACAAACAACTTCGGCTTTCACCTTGGACATCCAGTCCATTCCAATAATTACGTCGAAGCTTCCCAATTCCACCAGTATCAAATCAATTGCAAACGTTTCGCTAACTAAACTAATTTTTCGATTTTGGCAAATTTTATCAACCTTAATTAGTTTACCGTTTACTACTTCAACTATACACTTTTTATCCAAAGGCGTTAACGGGCAATTTAATTTGGCACAAAATACTCTACTCATATAACTTCTATCGGCACCTGAATCAAATAAAACATAAGCAGGTGTATTATTGATAAGAAACGTACCCGTAACAAGCTCCGGGTCTTCCTGTGCTTTCTCCCCATTAATGTTGAAGGCTCTCCTACGGCCTTGCCTATTTCCATTCCTGCACTGGTTTATGGTATGGCCCGGTTTTCCACATCCATAGCAAACAACGCCGTTATTATTTGTTCTGGCATTATTTACTCCTTTGTTTCTATTTGGTCCGTAGACTTCACACTTTGCCGCAATATGGCCATTCCTATTACACTTGGTACATAATTCTCTACAAAACCATTCTGGATGAAACGTATCACACCTGGGCATATAGTTCTTTGCCTTTTGTTGTCGTTGTTGTTGTTGTTGTTAGGGTTATTGTTGTTGAGTCGTTTGTTGTTGTTATTGTTGTGATTGGGATTGTTGTTGTTGTTATTATTATTGAGATGGTTGTTGCGGTTATTGTTGCGGTTGTTGTTGCGATTATTGTTGTTGTTGGGGTGGTTGCGATTGTTGTTGTAGTTGTTGTTTTGATTGTTGTTGTTGTACTGGTGACCCTGATCACTGCTTTCCATCCACTTTTTTTTCCCTGTTTCATTATGGCCTCCTCGGCCGCTTCTTTCTTTATCCTTTCTGTAATTTGGCCTATCAATTTGTGGGCTATACGGCTCGCTTTTTGCATTGTTGCAGGATCGTTAGCACCTACATGCTCTTGGATTTGTTCCGGCAACCCTTTTATGAATGCTTCAATTTTTGCTTCTTCGTCCTCAAATGCTCCAGGACACATTAAAGCCAGTTCATTGAAATGTCACTCGTAGGTAGTGACATCTAACCCTTGGGTTGTCAGTGCTTTAAGCTCTGTCTTGAGCTTGTTGATTTCGGTTCTGGGACGGTACTCTTCCGTCATCATGTGCTTGAAAGCGGACCATGGAAGTGCGTAGGCGGTATTCTGTCCTACGTAATCCATGTAGGTATTCCACCATGTCAAAGCAGTACCCCTGAAAGTATGTGTGGCATATTTAACTTTATCCTCTTCTGCGCAGTTGCTGATTGCGAACACGGCTTCAACCTTCTCTGTCCACCGCTTTAGTCCAACGGGTCCTTCAGTTCCTTCAAACCCATTGGGTTTGCAGGCCATAAAAGCTTTGTAGGAACATCCTACCCGGTTGCCATTGTTTCCTCCACTGCTGGAACCCGATTGGTTATTGTTGTTCATTGCATTCACCACTGCAGCCATATTTGCAGCGAAAACTTGAAGTTTTTCTGTGTTCAATTGTTGTTGTCTAGTAGCTGGAGGAGTCATTTCCTTCAAAAATAGCCGACTGAGTTAATCATATAGAATTTTAGAAGTAGCCAAAAAGTATTTTGTAGCTTAATATGAACTTATTATTATAAAAGCTTTTTCTTCATATTAGCGTTTTATAACTATAATAATGTTCATACTTAGCAGCTAACACACAAATTAACTACTAAAATTCTAATATGAAAAACTATGGTAAATTATTACGTTACTACGTAATAATAAGTTGTAATAATAATAATAAACCTTCCATGCTTATTCTTATTATTATACAATCATAAGGAAAATTACATTGCGGATTTTCTTACAAACTTAAACACACAATATAATACATATTATACAATGCATGGAATACAGGATAGCTGCCGATGGTTCAAGAACGGCGAGATTTCTTAGATGTTGACGTTGTTTCTTTCTCGGCCAAATGTTTGAATTTTCGTTTGGATAGTTCTTTTTCCAATTCCTCCCAATTGGTTCTTTCGGCTAATTGTTTGGGGGCAAAACCAACAGTCGTTATATGAGCGGTCATTTAATAAACTGGTCTCTTAGGTGGTTCAGGTGGATGATCACAAACATTTTGGGTCATAATAGGTTCATCGGGTTTGGGATCGGGTATAACAGCCAAAGATTTTCCCAAATCACGTTGTGGTTTGGTAATTTCCACAACTTCTTCAGGATCCTCTTCTTCAGGTTCCTCTTCGGGATCTTCTTCTGGATCCTCTTCTGGAAACTCTACTGGCAATTCTGAATCTTCCCAATTTTCCCAACAATTTTCCACTTTAATGGTAGCACCAAAAGTTAACTTTTCCGTTGGTTCATAACTCGTACGCTTTGACTCAGCCTCTGAATCACTTGATAAGTAAATGAAATCTGAATCACTAGAGATGCTTAAATGATCGAATGAAGTCATCTATCACATAATAGCAGGCACGTTAAGAGAATGATATATCTTATAATATTTATATGTTAATAATCTTATGTTTCCAACAATTATATTAAGCAATCATTTTTAAAATAATTACGGTCGAAGTCCAGACTCACTAATGCATCAAAAATCAGTTAGACACACTAATGAAAATTTTTTTGATTCTCTAAGACCAACACTCGGATACCAACTGAAATGCCCCGTTCATATTAATTATAAACGTTTCATATTAATTGGTTTCTTTGCGAGGTTTTGACCTCTATATGAGACGTTTTTCAAATCTTGCATTCGTTTTTAAAAACAACCATAACCTTTATTATTGAATAAAGGTCTTAATGACATAATTTAGATTGTCTATCAAAGACAATCTCCTCAAATAAATAAGTTTTTACCAATTTTGTTTTACCCGTCTTTTCTTCGTTTCAAATCCGTTTTGAGTGATTTAAGCGGCTACGGTTTCATATTGAACTTAACTTTATGAAAATAAATATAAAAAGTATAGGTTTATAGTCGGAAATATAAGTTACAAGTCATTTTTGAAAGAGGTAGTCATTTCCGTCGAAAGAACGACATCTTGATGACTATTTTGAAAAACATACTTTCACTTTGAGTTTAACCATGATTTTTGGATATAGTTTCATATTCATAAGAAAAATCATTTTCCGAGAAGTATAGCTTTTAAATCAAAGTTTTTCATAGTTTTTAAATATCCAAACCAAAACAGCCCCCGGTTGTACTACGACGGCGTATATCCGGTTTTACGGTGTTCTTCGTGTTTACAGGTTTTAAATCATTAAGTTAGCATATCATATAGATATAGAACATGTGTTTAATTGATTTTAAAAGTTAAGTTAGAAGGATTAACTTTGTTTGCGAACAAGTTTAGAATTAACTAAACTATGTTCTAGTGATTACAAGTTTAGCTCTTCGAATAAGATAGTTTTATATGGATGAATCGAATGATGTTATGAACATCATTACTACCTCAAGTTTTCTGGATAAACCTACTAGAAATGAAAAAAATAGATCTAGCTTCAAAGGATCCTTGGATGGCTTGAAAGTTCTTGAAGTAGAATCATGACACGAAAATAAGTTCAAGTAAGATTTCCACTTGAAATAAGATTGTTATAGTTATAGAAATTGAATCAAAGTTTGAATATGAATATTACATTGAATAAGAAAGATAGCCTGCTGTAAATAACAAAGGTTTCTTGATCTTAGATGATGAGTTGGAATGGATTAGAAAGCTTGGAAGTAGTCATGAAGACTTGATATGATTCTTGAAGTGTTCTTGAAAGATGGTTGTTTTTATGATGATTAAAGCTTGTAATTGAAGCTAAAAGATGGTGAAAATGCTTGGAGATGATCAAGTATGATGTTAGGAGTATTTTGAGAGAGAAATTGGAGTGTAAGTATGAGAAAATAGAGTGAAGAAATGGTGTGCATTCATGAATACGTTTTTTACATTTTATAAAGAAAAAAAGATACTTAAGTTTGTTTTCTTGCTAAATAATTCATGCAAGTTGACAAATGATGGTTCCCACATGATCCTTAATCATTTAAGACTGCTAAGGAGCAGATTTTTATTAGTATAGATGAATAGTAAATACATCTAGAAGCTGCGTATTATACGAGTACAATATCATACATGTACGAGTAGAATTTTTGATGAAAATGAATGAGAATGTAATTGTAAGAATTTTTGTTAACTAGAAGGACTTTGATATGTGTCTTGAAGTCTTTCAAAAGTGTATAAATACATCATAATACATTACATGTATATATATTTAACTGAGTCGTTAAGTCATCGTTAGTCGTTACATGTAAGTGTTGTTTCGAAACCTTTAGGTTAACGATCTTGTTAAATATAATTGACCCATTGTTATTACACTTAAATGAGATGTTAAATTTTTATGTTAACATGGTGTATTATCATATCTAATATCATATATATATATATATATATATATATATATATATATGTGTGTGTGTGTGTGTGTGAAATACTATTACAACGATAATCGTTACATATATGTATATTGTTTCGAAGTCTTTAAGTTAGTAGTCTCATCTTATATATATAACTCATTGTTATTATACTTAATGAGATACTTAAATATCATTTAATCAAATCATAAATATATATATCCAAATATATATTCCTTTAATTAATTATTACGATATATGACGTTCGTGAATCGTCAGACAGACTGGGTGTCCAAACGTTTATATAAAATTCATTCCAAATAACCAAGTCTTAATGAGTTTGATTTCTTAACATGTTGGAAACATTTAATTATGTAAATATTAATCTTATATGTATTAGCAGAAAAATCTGGGTCGTTACAGTATTTATGTGCGGCAATCATAAGTTCACTAAAAGTGTTCTAAGTGTATAACAACGTTTTATGTTGTGCCTTAGTGTTCAGTTGTGCAGCATTTACTATCAGCACAAGATAGTCAAGTTACTTAGATTCAGTAAATGATCGATGTAGAACCAACATAAGATTTATAGACGAACCAGCAGAAGACTCAGCAGCAACAAACACTTCGAAAAATTATGTCTATTCTTAAAAAGACATATTTTATTTTATGTGTTGTCTAATCAAGCATGTCATTTAAGTAACATCGAAGACTAAGTTGAAGATAGATGGTTTCAAGTCGGTGGTGACAGGTGACCTTATAAGACAAAGTGGAATGTATAAGAATATCGCATTCGAAGTTCATTGATATAAATTGTCAACGCCTCGAAAACACAACATTATAATTGTTTATTCAATTAATATGTTCGACCTTTTTAGGGTGTTCCTGAATTAGCTACAAAACAAGAAAGAGAGCCACGTGAATGCACTAGCTTTCTACTAAGCCTGCCGGTCAAAGTACAAACAGAGTTATATACCAGTGGTCAATACAGTTATACCTGAACTATAGACTCTCTATAAATAGATACGCTGCACAATTGTTTTAGATAGTGGTTTTGTGAACTTAAATTAATTCGAGTCTGTAAAACTTGTATATGTACCAATGTGTTCTAAGCTTTCAAGGTGTAATACAGTTATATATTCCGCTCTAAGATAATCGTGATTCTTTAAGTTGAATTTTACTTCGACTCTTGTTAATTTATATGCTATTTAATCCTAACTGTTTAAACTATTATGTTTTAATAAAAAACTGTATTCACTCTCTTCAAAAATACTTCTTGTTTTTAAAATATTACGTTTTAAACTATTATGTGACCTATTATGTTTTAAACTATTATGTGAACTTAAACTATTATGTTTTTTAAAAGTATTATATATATATATATATATATATATATATATATATATATATATATATATATATATATATATATATATATATATTTTTATCAATATATAAATTTGAGTGATCTACAAAATCGTTTCAAAATTTAAGTGAACTACAAAAATAAAGGAAAAAAACGGGCAAACTATAATATTCCTTAACGAATGCTTATAATTTTGTTCAAACTTTAGACTACCACTCTAAATTTTGTTACTTCTTCATTTGTCTTGATTCGCAACAAAGTATTCATATTCATTAAAAAAATAACATAGAGTAATTATATTTTTTAAGTTGTGTCTATTAATAGAATTCACTTCACTTTTAACTATAATCTTGAGTGATAATATGATTGACGTAATGACACATATGCCATATAACCAACTTAAAGATACACTTAATCCAATAAAACTTATGTTACGTGTATTACGAGTATTTTTATTCTCACTTTTTTATTTACATGTTGTCACGCGTCTACATTTCAACTTTTAGCACGTCTTTACTAGAACACATCTTATATTGTGTTTGATTGCATTTAAATAGAATGGATTCGGTTGAATACGTACTCACTTATCATTCAATGCATTTATTTATAACTTCTAGATCACAAGTATTTATGAATGAAACAAAAAAACTTTGTTAAATCATTTAAAGTTGGAATTTCCATTTAACCATTAACCATCTTCATTATCAATAATATGATATATTTTTAAAAAATTATATACACAAGAATTGTCAAACTATTATATTCTTTTAATTATTCATGTACGAGGCTTATACGGTAATTGATGTGTAAAATCGCATCTACAATTTATATTCGAAAAATGTCGGTTTACAGATTCAAACACACTCACGAACATTGTACCCTATCGTGTAACAGTATAGCAAATGGTAAAATCCGTATATCGTTCTAATGATAGTTCACACGCAATTCAAGATTATTAACTATATGTAATTAAACTAATAACAAATAAAAGAAAGGATATGAACTCATCCTTGTGGTCAAGTGGTTCACCTCAATGCTTAGGTGTTAGGAGGGGGATAAGGTCTCAAGTTCGAGCCCCCTTTCCATAAAAATACTCGTGAAATTTATTCCCAGAAGCCGAGTTGCTCCATGGGAGGTTTTACCGATCATATTCAGGATCCAGGTCCGACCCGCCTGCCATTCAGGATGGTTTAAGGTTCAGATCCCTGTGATATGGTTCGGATTTTCACCCAAAATCACGTGTGTGCGACAAATGAGAGTATTCGATGTCAAATATTGCCTTTCAAAAAAAATAAATAAATAAAGGAAAGGAAATAATATGTTGTTTGTTGTGGTTATTTAACGATTAACCAAATCAGAAAGAGTTTCAAATTAAAGACAATATTTTTGTTGTTGTAAATTAATAAAATTAAAATAAAGATAAATTAAAATCAGATGATGTGAAATATGTCCACCTAGGCTTTCTTCACTATAATGGATGTATCTAAGTTTAAGTCATGATTAACAACCACACAAATGCAATTCGACTCACTGGTTCACCAAGAGTTTTTGTAACGACCCGACTTTTTCTACTTGCTTTTGTGCTTTGTGCTTTTACAAAACTGCGTATTTATGTAGACTGAGCTATACTATACTCTGGGATCTTACTACATGTGGATTACTTTCGTTTATATGTTTAAACGTTCCTTTAAGTACGTAGGTTACTTAACTTGATCCCCAGAAGCTTTTATGACCGTTGGTGTCACTTGACGTTTAGAACAAACTGCGTACTCTGTACACGTTTAACTTTGGTCATAATCGGAATATTATGACTATGAAATCTAATTGTTATTTTATAATAACAATTACTTGGGTTTTTGGATGCTTAATTACGCTTAGTAATTTACTAAAGCACACTAGTTAGTCTTGTTGGACTTTCTACCTTGTTGGACTTTAGCCCACCCTACACTAGCTAGTAGACTATTAATTAGCCCAATTATAATAAGTTAGTAACCCATATTAATGTAAGACAAATGCCCATTTATTAAAGGGAACATACTAGCATTTTTGTTAAGCATTATCCTTAATGTTGCATGGGATCCTAACATAAGCACCAACTTTAAACAACCATTAAACAAAAAGCAAAAAGGTGTCCCCCTTGTCCCCCCACTAAACCCACAGCCTACACACCCTCCCCACACCCTCACCTCCTATAAATACCAAGCTTATCCACATCATTTCACACTTGATTTCATTTACAAATTACACACACTTACTCTCTAATTCTCTCTCTAGTATTTCTCACTCTAAAAAGTGTAAGTTTTAAATTTTCTTTCTCTTCTTCTCCCCTTCATATACACGACATCATCATCATCATTTAATGGATCTAGCTTTTTGATGTGCGAGCGGAGGTATACGAAATACTATTATTGTTTACTACAAAATACGACGAAATTACACAAGTTTTATTATTTATTTATATAGATGGGATATACCTAAACCTTGCTACAATACTATAGGCAGTGTACCTAATCGTAGAGTAGTGTAGTTTTTAGTAAGTCCGGTTCGTTCCACAGGGAGCTAGTGATTACGTACTATATTTTTAACAACTATATTTATATAAAATATATATAATTATATATAGGTAGTAATTATTATAAAAGGGGGGTTTTACCGTTTAATGACCGGTTTGTCGATTTTAAATGAAGATAATTAAAATGCGTAAAATAAATAACAATAATTAAATGAATAAATATAAAATTGTGAATAATAAAATGACAGTAAATAAAAGTACGATGAGAAATACAATAAAAGAATTATGCTTATTTAAACTTCCGTAATCATGATGTTTGACATTTTGATTTTAGTTTATTACTCTGGGTTAATTGTCCTTTGTCCTGGATTATTTAAAACCTATCTGGTTTTTGCCCATAATAGTCCATCGGTCATAATTATAAAATACTCGTCAAATTAACCTTATTCCCGAAGTCAAATATTCCAACTAATTAGGGATTCGAACTGTAACAAGGTTTTAATACTTTGTTAATAATTACACCAGGTTATCGACTGCGTGTAATCCAAGGTCTTAATACTTTGTTAACAATTACACCAATTATTCTTGTATGTAATTCACCCCTGTTTTAATTAGTCCATGATACATTAATTTATTCACTTGGCCATAATGAATAATCAATTTCCCAATCCAATTGATTAATTAAATGATTGTAAACGATGTCGTATAAACGTCACTAAATAGAATATTCGTAATCATTTTAATAATTATTAGATTAACTAATTTGAAGATAGGTTCGACAGGTTCCAATGAGTTTTCATTCAATTAGACAATACCCCCCACCTATTAATAGTCAATAGTCCAATGTTCACAAGTGTCGGTCTTTTGTCCAAACCCTAATTATGGTACAAAATCCAATAACCCCGTCTTTAATATTTACTATAACATCACGATTACTTCGGCTCAAATAAGCATAATAATAACTTAGTTACGATACATTAATTGAAAAAGGAAAAACATAGCTTACAGTGATTATTTATCGCGTAACGTTACCCGGACAGAGTTCCGACTTTAAAACCCGTAAAGCATTTCTTACAATAGCCCAATTATTACTAAACTTAAATTAAACTTAATATTATATATATATATATATATATATATATATATATATATATATATATATATATATATATACATATATATATATATATATATACATATATATATATATATATATATACGTTACAGATAGAAAGAAAAGAAAGAAAAAGATGTGTATTATTCTAGCAGAATTCGCTGGCTTTTATAGACATGACCTGATCCTGAGGGCCATGCGATCGCATGGCTTCTCAGTGTTATTCCCATGCGATCACATGGCCAGCCTGGCATGCTCCCATCAGTTTGTTTTCTAGTTTGCCAACGTTTTATATATATATATATATATATATATATATATATATATATATATATATATATATATATATATATATATATATATATATATATATATATATATATATATATATATGTGTGTATATATATATGTATATATATATATATATATGTGTGTATATATATGTATATATATATATATATGTATATATATGTATATATATGTATATATATGTATATATATATATATGTATATATATATATATATTGTATTATATTCTTGTGCATAGTTGTCTTGTATTTTTCAGTCCGTTGACTCGCGCGTTGATGCTCGATTTATGTCTTGGTTCCGGATTTTCGAACGTCCTTTCGTACACGTAGATATCTTGTACTTTGCGTTTTGCAATTTGTAATTTGCACAAAAAATTATTTTCCTTAACTCCCAAAATCCGCGCAAGTCTTTAACTCACTTTTAGTGGCACTTTTGAGTGCACTATGGCTTTAGTGGCACTTTTCAGACTTTAGTGGCATTTTTTCTTCAATTCTTTAATCTTCGTGCTTCTTCTTCACATTTATTTATTTAAACGATTACAACTTAAAAATATAACAATTACAACTAAAAACTTTACATATTGGGATGATATTGCGACTACAATATATGTTCATTTGGAGCACTATCACTTTTAGCTTTTGATCTTGTTATATCTTGTAGATTCAAACTTGGGTTTGAATCCTTCAAGAACATGAAAGATTCAAGCTTTCTAGCTTTGAATCTTCATTGACTTGTTAGATCTAGCTTGCGATTTCTTTGTTTTGTTATAAAGATCAAAACTTGTGTTTATGATCTTCATGTAAATTGAAGATTTAGTCTTTTGCTTTAAGGATCTTCAAGAACACTAAAGATCCAAGCTTTCTAGCTTAGGGTTTCATTATTTTATTAAAGATCATAGCTTTTTAGCTTATGGTCTCATTACTTTCATTATTTTGTTAAAGATCTTAGCTTTCTAGCTTATGGTCTCATTAATCTTGTAAAGATCCAAGCTTTCTAGCTTAGGGTTTTCTTAATACTTGAGATCTAAGTTATTATTGTAGATCTCACTTACTTGGAACCTTTTTGTGTTTGTTGTGATGATAAAGATCAAGTCTTCATCATCACATGTGATGGAGATGCATAAACTTGTGTAAAATGGACAAAAGTTGAAGCTTTATTGGATTTATGCAATAAAGAGGCAATCTTGATGTTCAAAACTTGTAGAATGATAGATTTTACTCTTAGTTGTGTGTTGATGGTTGAAACTTGGTCAAAGTGATGCTAAAACATCAAAGAGTTGTACACTTGAAGCCTTATGGAGAAGTATAGGGAAAAACAAAAGAACCTACACATGGCGTTCTTAGACTTGGAAAAAGCTTATGACTGTGTCCCGCGTGAGCTGATTTGGAAGACTCTTAATGCTAGGGGAGTCCCAAGTAGATATATAAGATCTATTAGAGATATGTACGAGGGGGCGAAGACTCATGTACGTACGATGGTAGGAAACACAGAGTTTTTCTCGGTAGAGGTTGGTTTACATCAGGGATCTGCCCTTAGCCCTTATCTTTTCGCTTTGATCCTAGACGAGTTGACTCATAGGATACAAGACAACATCCCATGGTGCCTGATTTTTGCCGACGATATTGTATTAGTTTCGGATTCTCAGGATGAGCTTAATAGGAGGCTAGAGCAATGGAGGATCGCCTTAGAATCAAATGGCCTACGGATTAGCAGACTTAAATCGGAGTACCTTAGATGCGATTTTAAGGGGGGCAAAGAGGAACACGACGATATAGTGGATATCAGAATTGGGATCAGATTCTACCCCCGCAAGAGTCCTTTAGATATTTAGGCTCGATGCTTTACATTTTGGGAAGGATAGATGAGGATATGACGCATCATATACGAGTAGGATGGTTGAAGTGGAGGGCTGCGAAAGGGGTGTTGTGTGACAAGAAGGTCCCACTTAAACTGAAAGGTAAATTCTTTAAGGTGGCAATTAGACCAGCCATGTTGTACGGATCAGAGTATGGGCCAATGACGAAGGCCCAAGAGAGGAGGATGGAGGTGGCAGAAATGAGGATGCTTAGATAGACGTGTGGTAAGACCATGCTAGATATGATACCAAATGGAGTTTTTAGGAAGAAATTGGAAGTTGGGAACATCATCAACAAACTTAGGGAAGGACGACTTAGATGGTTTGGGCATGTTAGGAGGCGCCCACTTTTAGCCCCAATTAGGAGAGTCGAGACCCTCGCCGTTGGCAGCGTAAGGAGAAGGGGTAGACCTAGACGTAGGATGGAGGATAGATTGAAGCTCGACATGAAAGAGCTCCTACTGACGGAGGACATGACTTCTGATAGGAGCCTGTGGAGGAGTAGAATTAGAATTATTGAGTAGGTTTTTTTTTTTTTTTGTTAGTTACTTTTATTATACAAGTACATATATAACTATAACTAGATATTCAATAATCAAACTATTTATACCCCTCTACATGGTTTATATGTCTTTGTATCTATGTATATATTTTTAGGCTGTATATATGTACCGAAGTATATGTTTGTATCTATATATGTATCTATTTATCTAAGTGCATGTTTTGGTGTATGTATGTTTGTCTGCCTTGTATCTATACCTAGGTATATATATCTACGAATGTATCTATATGTATTTATGTTTAAGCATGAGTTTTTTTTTCATGCTTTCGTGTGGGGTATATATATCGGTGTGTGTGTGTCTGTGTGGGTGGGTATATATATATGTATATATATATATATATATATGTATATATACATATGTATATGTATATGTATATGTATATGTATATGTATATGTATATGTATATGTATATGTATATGTATATGTATATGTATATATTTTGTTTGTCTTTATGTCTACCTGAAATTAAATGGTTATGTGCACTATTTTATTCATGCTCTTTGCCCTACTGTTGTGCATTACTGCTATATGTGTCCCCTTTATGGTTACTGTGTATGGTTGCTTCTTGCTAGGCGCTCATTACTCGTACAGGTACGTATCATTTGCCCTCTCTATTTCGTTCTTATGAGCTCTTCGGGCCGGAGGTCCTTTAGGAAGCAATCTCTCTTGCGATAGAGTAGAGGGAGGGACGACCTTATCTAGGCGCGGGTTCTATACCCGCGGATGGAGTAGTGACTTTCTTCTAATCTAGGGTACGAGGAATGATTGTCTACACTCACCTCCCCCATACCCCACTTTCGTTGGATTGGGTATTGTTGTTGTTGTTGTTGTTGTAGTTGTACACTTGAAGCTTACAAGCATCAAGGATGAGAACCGTGATGAGCATCAAGCACCAAGAATCTCACCGGAGTACTTGTTTGCTGTTTTTTGGGGTCTGATCAGACTCCTGGTGTAACACCCCGTTTTCCCGTGCGCGTATAAAGGTACGTACTTAATCAAAAGTACGCTTAAAACCTGTTCGTTATGTGATTAAATGAGCTACGGTGTTAATTGTTGTATAAGGGCATATATATATATATATATATATATATATATATATATATATATATATATATATATATATATATATATATATATATATATATATGTTTGAACCCTTGTTTTATGTTAAACTTTCGTAGTGACCAAGAAAAGGCAAACGCCACGCCGCGGCAAAAGGGATCGCGCCGCGGTAAACAAAGCAAATCCAGATCAGAACTTGAGTTAAGAAGGGTCATTTTTCCTTCTTTATGTCGCGCCGAGACAAAGAAGCCGCGCCGCGGCACTTCTGCAATTCTGATTCCGAATTTTACTCAAATTAAATAGGGTTTAGGGGTAATTTAGTCTTTTTACATGTAGATCTGGTTGGAGCTTTTAATATCAACCACTTATCCTATAGGGCAAATTCCAAAAAAGGTAGCCTATTTTACCATTTTTTCTATTTTAGGTAATGTATTTCATTTTGCCACAAAAAAAGGAGCCAGTTTTCCAAAGTTAATTAAAAAAAGGAGTTTCGTTAACTTTCGTTAACTTTCCTGGTTAAATGTCAACGTGGCCTTCCACTGTCACTTTTTTTCACTATGATGAAGAACCTACAAATTCGCCATTGATATTGAACTTGAAAAATTGAGAATTCATGCTCAGAATACCTCCAAAAACACTCGACAAGCATCCTTTAATCCTGAAACAGATTAAATCATTCGAATTAAAACCTTGACCTAATTGCTTCAAACATTGACTTCAAGATTCTGAGTTCTGTGTGATTCCTTGATTTGATTTAATGAGTTACGAAGCACCAGTGAGCAACAAGGATTCCGAAACTATTCTCAGATCGACCTGAGGTGTTGTGATTCACTCGAAACTGTTCGATTTCAACCTTCCTGTTAAAATGAAAGAAAACAAGATCAAAATCAATGATTCTGTTGATGTTTGTTAGAATTGATGATGAATGAAGTTTAGGATTTATGTAAGGATCGAAAATCTCTGCTCAATTTGTTATAGGAATCATCCTTTGAAGATTTTGATAATTGGAGCAATTCACAGACACGAATAGGGTAGCAGGTTTAATTTGATTCTGAATATTTGAATTTGTTTTATGGTCTGTAATATAAATCTGAGATGATTATATGAGATGATTTGTAAACTCGAATGGGTCAAAGGTCAAATAATTATGATTGATGATTGATGATGATGCTCGATTGGAAGGAAGAAGGAGAGGAACAAAACAGAAACATATCGGGTTCTTTTTCCTTCTTACTCATCGATCAAGTATAGTAAATAGGGGTAGCACACACAGTCAGCGAACACTTGAAAAAAAAAAGTGACGTGGAAGGCCACGTTGACATTTAACCAAGAAAGTTAACGAAAGTTAACGAAACTCCTTTTTTAATTAACTTTGGAAAACTGACTCCTTTTTTTGTGGCAAAATGAAATACATTACCTAAAATAGGAAAAATGGTAAAATAGGTTACCTTTTTTTGGAATTTGCCCTATCCTATATTCTCATTTTTTTTCCATTTTCTTTCATAAATTCCTCTCAAACTTAAAATCCACTTAGTTTATACTTGAGATTTGAAGAAAGAGTTTTGTGAATCAATCCTAGAAGCAAGAATTAAAGTTGTTCTCCTTGCTATTAGCTACAAGAGGATAGTTTTGGTAAGTCTCAACTTTAAGTTTCGAGTTTTATTTAGTTAAGCTAGGGTTTGGTTCATATGGGATTTGTGTGACCCATTTGAGGGTTAAATGGGTGGATTTTGGGTTAGATTGTTGAAAGAAAACCCTAATTACCATAATCTAGGGTTTGGTCTAATGAAATGGGGTTGGTAAGTGTTAATGGTGTTGTAAGCATTAAATACACTTGTTAAATATTGGTGAGATTGTGAATAGGTCATGTATGACAAAGTTTGATTGTGTAAGTGTCAAAATGGGTCATATGAGTCAAAGTTGAACTAATTGGGTAAAATGGGTATGAAATACACCAAGTTTATGTTAGTTGATGTTAATAGACCCTAATCACTAGTTTTTAGTGATTTATGACAAGAATGGTCATTTATGGGCGGTTTTGGTATAGTTGAGTCATTTAATGCGATAGGGTAATTAAATGCTCAAGGGTTTGAGGTTAGCATTTAATTCAACTAGATTGTATGTTAATAAATGCATAATGTAATAGGTACGTTACATTGAAGAGTTGCAAGCTCGGTTAGCTTTCACAAGGGACTTGAGGTGAGTGGAAAATCTATATATATATATGTATATGATTTACGTGCCGTATTAATGGTGTCACATAGCCGTTTTGTGACCATAGTTGTGAGACATAGCCGTTTTGTCCACATTTTATATTTATGCACATAGCCGTGTTTGTGCATATAGTAGCGAGTAATAGCCGTGTTTTACTCCCACGTTATTATCCGTGTTATTGCGTACATAGCCGTGTTTGTGTACATGATTGTGAGTAATAGCCGTGTTTTACTCACATGTTGATCAAGTGATGCCATAGCCGTTTTTGGGAACACTTGGGGGTGATGCCATAGCCGTTTTTGGAACACCTCGGGGGTTAGTATACCATAGCCGTGTTTGGGAGCTAACGGTTGTTATGAACATCGATGACTTATTTCGCAAAGTCATTCCCCTGCGAAGAATTGGGTTAACCATGGGTTATAGTTGTTAACGTTAACATTTCAATTAATGCTATGATTACTATGCTATTAATGTTGCTAGTTGTACGATTTGATGATACTAGCTTGTTTATCGAGATGTTATGTGATTGTGTGCGTTATATGATATCGTGGATGCATGTGGGTAAGTCTTATATGCATGTATATATTTATTCTACTCACTAAGCTTTGCTTACCCCTCTCGTTGTTTATCTTTTTAGATGCAGGCGCGGACAAGGACAAGGGGGTCGTTGGGCACTAGGTGTCCCTTGTTGTTGTTATGTTGGAGCTTTTGGAAGTTGGCCTAGTTTTGGGTAGTTTAGTCCCAAACCATGCTCGGAACGTCGTTTGGTTTATAAACTATCATTTGTAATGGGTCAAACTTGTACTAAACTTTATTCGTGGCCTTCGTGCCTTTTGTAAACAATTAATTGTTGTGCGTTTTAAATGGAACTCGTGAAATGGGTTACATATTTATTTGGCGTGAAATTGTGTTGTATAAAAAAAAATATCGTATGGATTACGGGTTAGGTTGTTACAAGTGGTATCAGAGCATGGTCTAAGGGATTTAGGTGACTTGAGATAGGCGCCTAGACTTAGACTTTTGCGTTGTGGAATTATATGCGGGACTTGTAGGATTACGGGTCAGTGCAGTATTTGATTAGTTCTTTGATGCATAAGTGGACAACTATGCTATGTTATGATGTTACTAATCGTGTGTTATTGTTTTGAACATCGAGCAAGATGGTTGTGATACGTCTGAGCATGGCACGGCATGTGAGCGTAATAGGGAGTCGCGACCACTATTACGGTTGCAAGTCAAGTCAAGCGAGGATGTACGACAAGTATCGAGCTAGATGTGGTGCGTGTGCGGTCATATGCATAGGTATATATGTGTATTAAATTGTTGGTAATGTCTAATCCATTTTTAATCTTTAGAATGAAGACGAGAAATGGAACGAATACGAATGGCAACGGTGGTCCTTCTCATGTGGAGGAAAACGGACGAGATGACCACCAAAATAGAGGCCGCTCTAGAAAACTATGTTTTGGTTTTCTCTCGAAAGGTTAAGCAAATTCTCGAAGAGTCGGTTTCGGAACAAATTGTCAATATGATTCAAGAACGGATGACTAATGCCGTTAAAGAAGAAGTTGAAAGGAGGTTTCCTAGACCTCAAAATGTGGGAGAGTTGGAGTTTAGCTATAAGAACTTCTTGGCGACTAAGCCTCCTCACTTTCACGGGGATCCCGACCCCTTGAAGAGTGCGGCTTGGATTTCCGATGTTGAAGGTTGTTTTCGCACGACCGAGTGCCCTCCCAAAAAGAAAACAAGGCTTGCTACTAGTTTGTTAAGGGGCCATGCTAAGGATTGGCTCGATGGCAAGATTGATATGGTGGGTGATGCGGCTTTTGTAGGTTTATCATGGGCAGAGTTCAAGAAAGAGTTTTTCCTTGAATATCGTACGCAAGCGGATCTTTCCAAATTGCGCAATGAGTTAAGGAACATGCGTCAAGGGTCTTTGGACCTAAACACTCTTAAAACCAACTTTCTCGCCAAGGCACATTTTTGTCCCGAGTATGCGGGAAATGATCAAATGCTAATGGAAGACTTTCATGCAACCCTTAGAGATGATTTAAAGGGTAAAATTAGTATCGGTCATGTTGAAACTTTCGCTAAGCTTTTGGCGGTGGCAAAAGGGTTTGAAGCACAAGCTCCGAGTCCGGTTCCGGTTAGTTATGGGTCGAGCAAAAGAAAATTTGGAGCGCCTAGTTACTCCAACAAGAAGAGCAAGGGTGTGACCGAAAGCATCGGAAGTATGAAGAAGGGTGGTTCGAATACTTTTACGCCTACTTGTTATAGTTGTGGGAAGCCGGGTCATTACGCTCGTGATTGTTTGATCAAGACGGTCACGTGCTTTAATTGTCAAAAGACGGGGCACCGGAAGGCGGAATGTCCCGAATTATCAAACGACCAAGTAAAGAGGCTAGAGAAGGCGGTAGGGTCGGCTAGGGGGCGTAACTACTTGATGACGAAGGATGAAGCCAAACAATCCAACGAAGTCATCTCAGGTACTTTCATGGTTAACTCTAGTCCGGCACGGATACTTTTTGATAGTGGTGCTAATTTGTCTTTCGTGTCCCCAAGATTTGTGCCTAAGTTAAATAAACTGCTAGTGAAGTTGAGTCGTCCGATAGAAGTTGAAATAGCGGATGGCAAAACGGCGCTAGTAGTTGATGTGTGTAAAGATTGTAATGTGGTGTTTGGTTCCGAGAACTTTAAAATTGATCTCATTCCGATGACCTTGGGCGATTTTGATATTGTCATTGGTATGGATTGGCTCGATCGTTACAGAGCCGATATTGCATGCCATGAGAAATCTATTCGTGTGAAGACCCCTAGTGGGGGAGAGCTAATTATTCATGGTGATAAACGAAGGAGACCGGTGTTGATATGCACTTTTGCACGGGCACGTCGTCTCGTTGTTACCGGTGGCATGGCTTTCCTTGCTCATGTTGTTGATACTCGTGATGAGCCACCACCCATTCGTGAAATTCTGGTGGTGAGTGAGTTTGAAGATGTTTTTCTGGATGAGTTACCGGGTGTTCCGGAGGAAAGACAAGTCGAATTTCACATTGAGTTGGTTCCTGGAGCTACTCCCATTGCTAAAACTCCTTATCGTTTAGCACCGACGGAAATGCAAGAATTGTTGGATCAAATTCAAGAGTTATTTGAGAAGGGTTTTATTCGACCGAGTGCTTCGCCTTGGGGCGCTCCGGTCTTGTTCGTGAAGAAGAAAGATGGTAGTATGCGTATGTGCATTGATTATCGGGAGTTGAATAAAGTGACGATCAAGAATCGTTATCCATTGCCTAGGATTGACGATTTGTTTGATCAACTCCAAGGTGCGACATATTTCTCTAAGATTGACCTACGGTCTGGCTACCATCAAATGCGGGTCCGTGAGGAAGATATTGAGAAAACGGCCTTTCGAAGGCGTTACGGGCATTTTGAATTTGTGGTTATGCCTTTTGGTCTTACGAATGCACCGGCGGCATTCATGGATCTTATGAACCGAGTGTGCCAACCTATGTTGGACAAGTCGGTAATTGTGTTCATTGACGATATTATTGTCTATTCTAAGAGCATGACAGAACATGAACACCACTTGCACGAAGTATTGAAAATGTTGAGAAAAGAGAAGTTGTATGCTAAATTCTCAAAATGTGAATTTTGGCTAAGGGAGGTTCAATTCCTTGGCCATATTGTGAACAAGGATGGTATTCAAGTAGATCCGGGGAAGATAAAGACGGTGAAGGATTGGGGACGACCGACTACGCCTACGGAAATCCGAAGTTTTCTCGGATTAGCCGGTTATTATCGTCGGTTTATCCAAGACTTTTCCAAGATTGCTTCGCCATTAACTAAGTTGATAAGGAAGAATACGAGATTCAATTGGGAGAACGAGCAAGAAATCGCTTTTCAATTGTTGAAAGAGAAATTGTGTAAAGCTCCGGTCTTAGTATTGCCGGAAGGTGTAGATGATATGACGGTCTATTGTGATGCTTCTTTGAATGGGCTCGGGTGTGTTCTAATGCAACGAGGTAAAGTCATCGCTTACGCCTCTCGCCAATTAAAGGAACATGAAAAGAGATACCCGACTCATGATCTCGAATTAGCGGCGGTTGTCCATGCTTTGAAAATTTGGCGCCATTACTTGTATGGTGTCAAGTGTACGATTTATTCGGATCACAAGAGTTTGAAACATCTTTTTGATCAACGGGATTTGAATTATCGTCAACGTAGATGGATGGATGTGGTGAAAGACTATGATTGTGAGATACTTTATCATCCGGGCAAAGCGAATGTGGTCGCGGATGCGTTAAGCCGAAAGAGTCACCACCCGGCGTTACGATTGGGATTGTTACGTATGATTATTACTAATGATTTTCTTGAGAAACTTGGTGTGATTCAAATAGAGGCTTACGTTCACAACAAGCATGCGGAACGAATTGTGGGGCAATCTGAATTCATTACGATAGGTTCGCGTGGTTTATTGTCCTTTCAAGGAAGAGTGTGGGTGCCTAAGATGGGTGATTTCCGAAAGGTGCTTCTTGATGAGGCGCATAAGTCTAAGTATTCCATACATCTGGGTGCGACAAAGATGTACCATGATTTGAAGGAAGATTATTGGTGGCCGGGCATGAAACGAGATGTTGTTAAGTATGTTGAGCAATGCGTCACGTGTTTGCAAGTTAAAGCCGAACACCAAAATCCGTATGGTAAGTTGAAACCGCTAGAAATTCCGATGTGGAAGTGGGAGCATATTACCATGGATTTTATTACTAAGTTGCCGAAAATGGCAAGAACCCAATTTGACACTATTTGGCTGATTGTCGATAGATTGACGAAGAGTGCGTTGTTTCTTCCTATTAAAGAAGCAATTTCGTCGGAGTCACTCGCGAAGATGTTCATTAAAGAGGTGATATCGAGACATGGCGTTCCCGCGTCTATCGTTTCGGATAGGGACACGCATTTTACTTCTCGATTTTTGAAGAAATTTCATGAAGATATGGGTACGAGGGTAAATATGAGTACGGTGTACCATCCTTAAACGGAAGGTCAAACCGAACGTACGAATCAAACATTGGAGGATATGTTACGTGCGTGTATCATTGACTTCGGTGGTAGTTGGGATGAACATTTACCTTTGGTGGAATTCTCGTACAATAATAGTTTTCACTCTAGTATTGGAATGCCACCGTATGAGATGTTGTATGGTAGAAGGTGTCGAACCCCGATTTGTTGGGGAGAAGTGGGACAAAGGGAAGTCGGGAGCTCCGACTTGGTATTGGAGACAAATGATAAAATCGTTATGATTCGGGAACATTTGAAAAAGGCGCAAGATAGGCAAAAGTCTTACGCCGATAAGCGTAGACGTTTGATCGAATTCCAAGAAGGTGATATGGTGATGCTCAAGGTTTCGCCATGGAAGGGTATTATTCAGTTTCGGAAACGAGGAAAGTTAGCTCCTCGGTTTATTGGGCCGTTTAAAGTTTTAGCTCGTGTTGGTGAAGTCGCGTATCGTTTGGAATTACCCGAAGAACTTGCGGGGATCCATAATACATTTCATGTTTCCCATCTCCAAAAGTGTCTTGCGAATGATTCTTCATGGATGCCTTTAGATGAAATTGAGCTAAACAACAAGTTAGAATACGTTTAAGAGCCGATTGCTATACTCGATGAGAAGGTAAAAATGTTGCGTAACAAAGAGGTGAGGACCTTTAAGGTCCAATGGCGTCGTAGTAAAGGTTCCGAGTTTACTTGGGAGCCCGAAGAATTCGTGTTGGTTTACCTTCCCTCGTGTCATGCGGCTTGGATCGCGAGGACGCGCTCCGATTTAAGTGGGGGAGAGTTGTAACACCCCGTTTTCCCGTGCGCGTATAAAGGTACGTACTTAATCAAAAGTACGCTTAAAACCTGTTCGTTATGTGATTAAATGAGCTACGGTGTTAATTGTTGTATAAGGGCATATGTATATATATATATATATATATATATATATATATATATATATATGTTTGAACCCTTGTTTTATGTTAAACTTTCGTAGTGACCAGGAAAAGGCAAACGCCGCGCCTCGGCAAAAGGGATCGCGCCGCGGTAAACAAAGCAAATCCAGATCAGAACTTGAGTTAAGAAGGGTCATTTTTCCTTCTTTATGTCGCGCCGCGACAAAGAAGCCGCGCCGCGACACTTCTGCAATTCTGATTCCGAATTTTACTCAAATTAAATAGGGTTTAGGGGTAATTTAGTCTTTTTACATGTAGATCAGGTTGGAGCTTTTAATATCAACCACTTATCCTATATTCTCATTTCTTTTCCATTTTCTTTCATAAATTCCTCTCAAACTTAAAATCCACTTAGTTTATACTTGAGATTTGAAGAAAGAGTTTTGTGAATCAATTCTAGAAGCAAGAATTAAAGTTGTTCTCCTTGCTATTAGCAACAAGAGGATAGTTTTGGTAAGTCTCAACTTTAAGTTTCGAGTTTTATTTAGTTAAGCGAGGGTTTGGTTCATATGGGATTTGTGTGACCCATTTGAGGGTTAAATGGGTGGATTTTGGGTTAGATTGTTGAAAGAAAACCCTAATTACCATAATCTAGGGTTTGGTCTAATGAAATGGGGTTGGTAAGTGTTAATGGTGTTGTAAGCATTAAATACACTTGTTAAATGTTGGTGAGATTGTGAATAGGTCATGTATGACAAAGTTTGATTGTGTAAGTGTCAAAATGGGTCATATGAGTCAAAGTTAAACTAATTGGGTAAAATGGATATGAAATACACCAAGTTTATGTTAGTTGATGTTAATAGACCCTAATCACTAGTTTTTAGTGATTTATGACAAGAATGGTCATTTATGGGCGGTTTTGGTATAGTTGAGTCATTTAATGCGATAGGGTAATTAAATGCTCAAGGGTTTGAGGTTAGCATTTAATTCAACTAGATTGTATGTTAATAATTAGGTACGTTACATTGAAGAGTTGCAAGCTCGGTTAGCTTTCACAAGGGACTTGAGGTGAGTGGAAAATCTATATATGTATGTATATGATTTACGTGCCGTATTAATGGTGTCACATAGCCGTTTTGTGACCATAGTTGTGAGACATAGCCGTTTTATCCACATTTTATATTTATGCACATAGCCGTGTTTGTGCATATAGTGGCGAGTAATAGCCGTGTTTTACTCCCACGTTATTATCTGTGTTATTGCGCACATAGCCGTGTTTGTGTACATGATTGTGAGTAATAGTCGTGTTTTACTCACATGTTGATCAAGTGATGCTATAGCCATTTTTGGGAACACTTGGGGGTGATGTCATAGCCGTTTTTGAAACACCTCGGGGGTTAGTATACCATAGCCGTGTTTGGGAGCTAACGGTTGTTATGAACATCGATGACTTGTTTCGCGAAGTCATTCCCCTGCGAAGAATTGGGTTAACCATGGGTTATAGTTGTTAACGTTAACATTTCAATTAATGCTATGATTACTATGCTATTAATGTTGCTAGTTGTACGATTTGATGATACTAGCTTGTTTATCGAGATGTTATGTGATTGTGTGCGTTATATGATATCGTGGATGCGTGTGGGTAAGTCTTATATGCATGTATATATTTATTCTACTCACTAAGCTTTGCATACCCCTTTCGTTGTTTATCTTTTTAGATGCAGGTGCGGACAATGGCAAGGGGGTCGTTGGGCACTAGGTGTCCCTTGTTGTTGTTATGTTGGAGCTTTTGGAAGTTGGCCTAGTTTTGGGTAGTTTAGTCCCAAACCATGCTCGGAACGTCGTTTGGTTTATAAACTATCATTTGTAATGGGTCAAACTTGTACTAAACTTTATTCGTGGCCTTCGTGCCTTTTGTAAACAATTAATTGTTGTGCGTTTTAAATGGAACTCGTGAAATGGGTTACATATTTATTTGGCGTGAAATTGTGTTGTATAAAAAAAAATTTATCGTATGGATTACGGGTTGGGTTGTTACACCTGGGCTTCTGGAAAATTGATTTTCAGATAGTTCGTTTCGATTAGATGACTTTTCGTTTAGGCCTCGACTTAATCCGATATACGGTTTAGGATTTATAGCCCTCCGAAAGTCACTACGCCTTTGTAACTTTGTGCTGAAATTTCTGACCTACTCGTACTTAAACCGTCGCACGGTCAAACGAAGACGAGTTAGGTTCTGAAAATTGGTCAGCGGTCAGAGGACTCACATACGGATCCATAGTCACTGACTACGCGTCTTTTCGATTTGTATAGAGGTCATAACAGCTGTTCGAAGTCAGCCTTTTGTTTCGATCTTTATTCTTGTTAAACTTACCTTAGTGTTGATGAATGATGATGATAATGATGATGTTGATGATGACACTTAAACTTAATTTATTCACTTTTACACTTATTGGGACAACATACTGACCTAGTGACCTTTGACTTAGGTTGACGACCTTTCGGACCGACTTACTACCTGCATACGTTTCATATCGACTTTTACTGCTTATCCACTGTGAGTTATAGCATCCCTTTACTACTTTTAACTATTTTTGGGACTGAGAATACATGTGCTTTTTACGTTTTACATACTAGACACGAGTACTTAAACTTTACATATGTGTGGGTGATATAACGGCACAAAGATTTCCCTTAGCTCGGTAATGTTTAACTATTGGTTTTTCAACAGGTAGACGCGAATCTTAGATATGGATCCATAGGGTTTGACAACCCCACTCGGGCTAGTCGCACTAGCATTCAACGGGTGTTTAATACTTCGAGGACAAACGCACTCGCCAAGTGCACTTTTAGGGGGTGATATACATACGTTAAGTCTAGTTACCGGGTGCCCACGGTTAAGCATATACTGTTCATACTGATTTAAACTGCTGATTGAAGCACTGAAATCTCGTGGTCTACATTACTTTACTGATTACAAACTATAGCTCACCAACATTCGTGTTGACTTTTAAGCGTGTATTTCTCAGGTGCTTAGACGATGTTGCTTCCGCTGTTAGAATTGCTATCTTGGTGTTATAGACTTGCTGTTATGGACCTGATGTGTTAGATTTCCGCTGCATTACTTAGAGATGTCTCAATCATGGAACTTTTCTTTTGCATTCGTAACTTATGTTATTTTCAAACAATGACTTTGTAACGACCTTTGTGTCACGTTATCTTTTGTAAAACACTATCTTCTTATGAATGAAAAACTGGTTTTCAAACGACATATAGTGTTTGACCTTGTAATGATCCTGTTGTTGATGAACCGTACACGATGGTTTTGTACGGGGCGTTACAGTTTTCTTTCGAGAACACAACAATTCAAATTACATAGTGCAGTGTTCCATGACACCGAAGACCTCTAAAATGTGGAAACTAAATTGACTGACTTAAAGACTTGAACTGTGACTCAGAGTTCTTTATAATCAATAATTGTGCCAACGTTCGTTTTGCACTTTCAACCCATATTTCTACCAATTAACAAATTGATTCAATTCTTTGGTCCATATATTGTTCAGTAGGCCCAACCCAAATAACCACATCCGACGATTATGACAGACTCTAATATGCATCACTAAATTGGACAACCACAATCAATCAATTAATATAGGATTAAGCAATAGAAAACATACACAATAGACTCTAATGAATGCTCACTCAATTGGATAATCACATACATCATCAATTTGCATACTAGAATCAATAAGAATTTTGTAAATTGCTCAAACATTACATCATCATATGTATAATCAATACTTAATCGAAAATAACATCCAAAACAGTAATTAGGTTAGATGAACATAAAAGATTTAACCTACAATCATACTTGAAACCAATACCAAATCAAAATTATAAACCATGTTATTGAATAAAAGATTAATCTTAATAAACTTGGAGTTCTTGAATGATGAAGGAATCACCACTTGTTTCTTGAATGATTGGATTTATTGGATGATGATGGAGTTCTCCAAAAATCACCCAAATAGGTCCCTTGAAGCTCTGGAAACTTCCAAAGTGAAGATGATATGATAAATGACCTATAAGTGGCTTAAATACCCCAAAACGCATCAGAGGAGTTGCACGGCGCGCAACTGAAGTGTAAGTTGCGTAGTTGTACATGAATGCTTCGATTCTGATTTCCCTTTACATGGCGCATCGTGCACGCCATTTCACTATTTTATCAAACGTTTATTTATAAGTTATAGAGCTTTGAGTTACAGACGTCTTTTGATTCACCTTAATCTGAGTTTCGAGGAGTGAGATATGATTGTTTCCGTGCAGGCGCGCATATTTTGCAGAACCATCAACTTTTCACATAACTTCACCATCCTTTACCGAAACTACCCGAATAAATGATCGATCAAACGTACCATGTAAACGAAGCTTGAAACTCTTTAACTTCATGATGTTAATCAACAATATGAACCAGAATAAACTTTGTTGATAATTGAGCTTCAAATCACGTGTAAACCAACACCAAAACTCTAAAACCTGCTCTATGACTTATATCTTCGATCTTCAACAAATATAGACAATTAATCTTCAATATGATTATAAAACTAAAAAAGAAGGACTACTATTGCGAATGAAAATGTGTATGATTTGAGTAATGTCAATATTATGCTTCAATTACAGTGTTCGTTTAAAATGATTATCAAACAGATCATTATTATTCAGAACGAGATTCAATTATTAGAATCATTCGTATCACAAATCATTCACCATTTTATCATCTGTTTATTATACTTAGCCTTGGACATATACTTAATATATTAAGTGTTCATCGTTTAGATATATAATCATTCGGATTATCAACCATTTATTATTTATAGTTCTTTTTCGAACAATAAAATTTTATTAACAAAGAAGGCTCCCTAGCGAGCAACTATGACAACCCGAACAACGAAAATTACATAAGCTTTAACAACTAAGAGTTCGAACAGATATTAAACATGTCTCTACTACGAAACCAATTAAAAGAATCACTACAAATCATATCAAAAATAACATTCATCTTTAAAAAAGAGGGGCTAAAGATAACACTATTATGAAGCCTCTAAATGTTCTAATGCACAGTAACCACGATCAGGTACAAACGTTACTTCAAATTCATTGTTAAACTCACTCGGACTAACTTGAACATGTAGGGATATCCAAGTTTGCACAAATTTGAATTCTTTTCCATAAACCGTGGCAATTATGCATCCAAACATCAAATTGTCTATGGACTTTACCCAACGATCACATCGAACATAACTGATATCGTAAATTTCCATACCTCTACTAGAAATGTTCAACATGAAAATCACTATATTCAAAGCCAATCTCCACAAAAATATATTTAATTTTCGCGACATTAATCTCGACCATCTAGTACATAGAGCAACACGAGGCAATAACTGATTAACGATAAATATCTGAGTGTTACTTACATGCAAACATTCATCATCTGAATGTTCCCATAGCCATGAGTCACAGGAAGCTGACAGATTAATTTGACTGATCCTAAAATCTTGTTACCAAGCAAGGATAGATTTATAGCTCCTATCTATGTGGGTTCCATTGCCACCTACAAACACCGTTTGAGAACTGATCTATTAAACTGTAATCTTCGTTAGACTCTAGGAGGAAAAGTCTATTAAAAATTCACATGAAGGCAATTATCCCCGACGGATTGACCATTCCAGAAACGAATTTAGTTGCCATTCCTGACCTTCATTCTAAGACATTACGTATAACCAACTCTTTACGTAGCTTTGTGAAAGAGATATATAATATTAACCCAAAAAGTTGGAACTTCGAAGGCGAGCCCTCTCCAATCCGTCAATAGAACCGTGTATATATTGAATGAACATAGCCCATTTGGTATCCGGCTTCGACAGAAAGCGCCATATCCATTTAAAAAGAAGAGCATGATTGAACGCTCACAAGCTACCAATACCCAACCCTCCATTTTCGAAAGATGCTAAGGTTTGATCCCATCGTATCAAATGCATATTTTGGTGTTGCCTTCTGTACTTCCCCAAAAGAAACTCGATCGAATACTCTCTAACTCATTAGCAACTACTTTAGCAGAGGCGAAGACAGGGGGATGTTTAGGGATGCTTTGCATCCCCCAACTCTTCAAATAAGCGAAATATATTGTGTTAAAAATTGTATATTAGTTGAAAATATCCCCCAACAAATAAACATAAGCATCCCTTAATTCATCCCCTATCCGTGAATCATCAAATTTTGCCCCAAAACCTACATATTTTGCTCAAAATCATCAAATTTTGCTCAAAAATCTCCAAATTTACCCCAAAAATTTCATAATTTGCCTAAAAACCTCCATTTTTCCCCTAAAACCTCCATATTTTGCCCAAAAAAATTGCTAGGTTTTTTTTTGCCCCCGATGAAAAAAAATTACTGCTTCCGCCACTGTTCATAAGCATCTCCTATTCTGTATTCCTGGCTTCGCCTCTGTACTTTAGGACACTTATATAAAGAGATAACATATACATGTCAAGACTTTTAAGAATCGATTTAATGAGGGTGACGCGACCTCCAATAAACAATGTGTTTGCTTTCCAACCCGAGACCCTCTTCTTGAACTGTTCGATTAAGATCTTCCAGTTATCTATTCGATTCATACTAACACCCGAAAGATGACCCAAATAAACAATTCATCGTTTATAGTGTTCATCGTTTGAAGATATAATATGTTTTCATATTCTTAAAACGCTTTTTCACATATAGTATAGTGTTTTATAAAACAAACAAATACTTAAATAGCTCTCGTTCTTAACTACTCCAACCCTAGTTTTTAAAACCGCCGCTCTTGTTTCCTCTGGCCACCGGATCTCCACCGGTGGTCCGGACCTCGATCCTTTCATTTTCCTTCTTCATTCCTTCTGCATCTTCTGGCGGTTCTTTCCGTCAATCGTTGGCCTCGCTTTCCTTTGAGTTTCCTACAGTCGTTGAATAATTCGAGTAGATCTGGTTTTCTGTGGTGTTTTGTGGTGGAGGTGAGTGGTATTTGGGTGTTGGGGGACTGGTTCTCATCGTTTTTGTGCAGTAGTCGCCGGAGATTTCACTCTTCTCAATACTGCAGTGGTCGCCGGTCTTTGTAAGGTTGGTGCTTTTGCTTCTTTTCCTTTCCTTCACTCTTGTGTTGCTCCCTCTGTCGATTGTTTGCCACCACCACAGTCCACACTAGACCCACTTTGCTGCTGATACTTCTGTTCATGGTCTCAACTTCATAATTTTTTATTAGAGTTAGTAGGTTTCGTGGATGAAGGATTCATACGGGTTGCGTTTTTAAGAGTTTTGAGGTCCCTGTTTCCGTCGATTGTGTCTTTTTGGGTTGCTAGTTGTGTCTTTTCGGGTTGTTTTTCAAGGTTCATGTGATCTCATATGTGGCATCGGTCTTTTCGGGTTCGAGGTTTTGAAGTGGTAGCAGGTGGGGTTCTCTATTTGTGATGTTTTATCTGCCAGATCTGGAGGTTCGTGTGTTGTGGCGGTCAGATCTGATGGTTAGTCGTGTTCATCATGTGACGGTCGTTTATCTTTCGTGGTTTGTTTCTTGTAAATTCATTCTGACATATTACATTATCACCTCTCGATGTGATTGCGTGGTTGAATTTTGGCTTGAATTTGTGGGTTTCGAGATGTTGTTCGTGTGCTTCGAGTTCGTGATTGTTGTTTGAGTGCTCCGATTCCATACACTCTATCGAGTGATTGCCCCTACGTGATTAAGTAATGTGTTTGGTTTGAAGATATCTAGAGATTACCCTTGCTGGTCGGTTCTTCAACATGTCTTGTGGAGTTAAAAATCGTGTTTAGGCCAATTCGAGTTAAAAATCGTGTTTTAGGCTATTTCGTGTTAAAAATCGTGTTTAGGCCAATTCGAGTGATGCTTTAGGTTTGTTGTTTTCGTGTGATGTTCGTCTCGTGAGTCTATTGTAATTCTTAGCATCTTGCTAGTGTTTAATTATATAATAAAATTTATTGCCTTTCAAAAATAAAAATATTCTTAAAACACAAATATATATTTTAAAACCGTACATCTACAAATGCCAACCGAATTTGCAACTCTAACTAGGATAACACAAACTATGGAACCTAATTCATAGAAATGATAGAGGAAAAGTAATGTAGACAATTTTCCCATGATATATTAATTATTATTTATTATTATTATATTATTATTATTATTATTATTATTATTATTATTATTATTATTATTATTATTATTACCATATATACTAACCAACACCCAAATTTTGGTCGTTTTATCCCAACCCCCACCCAATTTCCCCCAAAAACGACAACAAGGAAAAAAGGAGAAAAAAAATACAAAACACCCCCTAAAAAATGTAAAAAGTTACATCCCAACCCTCAAACCAGGGGTATCAAGTGTAAAATCAATATTTTAATAAGAAAACTTATTTAAACTTCACCCATATTTTCAACGGGACATACCTTTCCGCTCGACTCGCGTTAAAATTTTCCGAACCAACCGTTCAACTCAAAAAAATCTAACGAACACAACGGGACTAACTATACGCGAAACGGACACTTCTAAAAAAACGCTAAATACCTCGGATTCTATTCAATACTCAACGGGACATATCTTCCCGCTCGGCTCGCGTTAATTTTTTTCGAACCCACCGTTCAACTCAAAAAAATCTAACGAACACAACGAGACTAACTATACGCGACACGGACACTTCCAAAAAAAAAAAACGCTAATTACGTGTATTTAGATCAGTGTTCCATAACCTATAATAAACTCCCCAAACTAACTACATCATATCGATAATTCTGTTTCCCTTTTTTTTTTACACGATCTTCATGCCGTTAAAAAGGCCATTAGGTACATTAGATACTAACTACATGTATTTAAAAACACCCGTAGTAAAACGTTTTTACTTCTGTAAATACATAACGCTCCATTAACTATGAATATACAACCTGAAAGGTCCCGCGGCATCGCGCGGGCCCATTTTACTAGTTATTACCATAAACAAATAAAAAAAGTCTCCAAAGAAGCAAAATTCAACTCTATTGCTAATTTTAGACTTCATTTTAACAGAGGTGTCGAGTGTACGTATATTTAGGTAATGTATATGTATATTTTATATCCATATCCATCCATGCTGACTGCAGCATCTAATGAATAATCTGATTCCCATTTATAAACCAAAAAACTCTTTTGGCAGGTTACTCTCTTGTCTTTTTCCCCTTCTTCTGGGCACAAAATACAACTTTGGAGATTGGAATTAGCACTTTTTATTTCACCTTTTAAATGTCTCTAACCCCACAAACCTCATTTCATTTTCAACACCCTTTTTTCTTCTCTTGATCACCACCTGCAGCAGCTATTTTCAAAGGATTTAGGGTTTTCAAGATTGAATATGCAGCATCTTCGTTAAACACAACTCAGGTCAGAATCTGGTTTATTTCAGTTAATTAAAGTGATTTTACTACTAGGGTTCCTTGAATTTGAGTTTATAAGCTGCTGTATATTGTATGCTTCTTTTGACCGCATATTGATTTCAAGAAACTGCATGGTTCATATGGGGTTTTGATAAATTACAGGATTTTAAGTTTATATTGATTAAAAAAGGGTTGCCAATTTATCAAGTTTGTGACTTTTTGTTTGTTTGAATAAGGGTTTTCCTGTTTTCTTGATTTGCAGTTTCTTAGAAGTAACTGTAACGTTGAGTTTTGCTGTTTGCTGAAATAGTGAAACTATTTAAACCAAAATAGAAGTAAAGTATAGAGCTTTATGCCAATTTTAGCATATAATAGTGTGTGTATGTATGTTTAATGAGGCCAAGACAAAATATTCAGATAAGGTAATTCAGACTTCATTTGAGATTTTCTAGTATGAGAAAATTTTGAACAGGGTTTAGGACAAAAGATTGAAAAGTATTGACTAACAAGTGGTAAATTTTGCATCTTTTCTTTTCAGTTAAAATGGCGACTGAAAGCCCGATCAGAATCATGGATGCAAGCGGAAAATGGGCATCACAAGCGACATTTGAGGAGCTGGGATTAGTAGTAAAGGGCCAACATTTTCAAGAAAAACAGAGGAATACGGGTCCCAATCGAAGCGGAAGTGCACCACCAAGCATGGAAGGTTCATTTGCAGCAATTGAAAACCTCATGTCTAGACATAAAATTTCTGCAAATGCAAGTCCAAATGAAGAACAACTTCGATCAGAACCGTCTTATCATGCGTATTACGCTGCCCATGTCAACTTGAACCCAAGACTCCCTCCACCTATCATTTCAGACGAAAATCGGCATCTCTTTCGTAATGCTGCAAATCCCGGAAATAATCCAAGAATCACATCTTTTGATGATTCGACCCGTCTCACTCAGAGTAACCTTTCTACTCATAATGAAGAATCTGACGATGATCCATCAACGAAACAGGAAAATTCTCTTCAATATTCATCACATGAGCATAATCTTGATGATGATAATAACGGGCAGCTTTTGTATTCGAATCCTGCAGCTGCAGCTGTTTCAAACACGTCATCCCTTAAGACAGTTTCAGTTGGTCGTTCAGAAGATGACGTTTCAACCATTGCAGATGTTTCAAGTATAACAAATGGAATCACTGCTATCAATATGTCTGGCATCTCGAATACTGAAAGTCAAAGTCAAAGTCAAAGTCAAAGGGATGTTCAACAAAGAAGTATGCTTCAAATCAATGTCCCTAACCATCAAATAGTTTCACACGGTCAAACATATATCGGCATGAATCAGGTTTTTCAGAGTCCCACAAATTATTCTTCTGAGGTGCAACGGGCACTGCAGTCATCCGGGTTCACACCACCACCATACGCATCTGGGTCGGGTTATATGATGTCAGCGAATCATGTTTACCCAAATATGTACTATCCTCAACAATACACCACAAGTGGATATGCTTACAATCCACCATATGTATCTGGATATCTCCCTTCTAGCCCCATTCATATGCCTTATGACATTAACGTCTCTCCAACCTATATCGGTCAAGGTCAAGGTCAAGGTCAAGGTCATGGTCATGGTCAAAGTCAAACTTCAGGTGTGCATTTGCAACATGTGAATAAGTTTTATGGGCATTCCGGGTTACCAGTTCAACCTCCATTTGCTGAAAGTTTACAGCTTTCTACTCGTGCAGATGATTTGATACAAAAACCACCACCTTTAGGGATTATGGGTCATGGTAATATGAACCCGAGAAGAATTGATACCACAAGTCCTTACTACTTTGGTAGCCCGACCCACACGGGTATTTTGCAATTTCCAACTACAAACTATGCTAGTCCACCTGTGCCGGGATCACCAATAGGTGGGGTCAGCTTTCAACGACATGGGGTCAGATCATATGGTGGAAATCAGGGTTTTAAAGATCCAAAAACATATTCTTATCTTGAAGAACTGAAATCCGGGAAAGGTCGAAGGCTTGAGCTTTCGGATATTTTTGGTCACATTGTTGAATTCTGGTGAGTTCTAAATGAGTTATAAACTCAAGAATAATCTTTCCCGGTTTCTAGATTATTATTTTTCTTTGGAGAGGGCTAACAAACGGGTAAACGGATAAAGGTTTTCCTGTTCAGAATATATTTTTTTTACTCAGATGTACGTGGCCTATGCGGGTTATGCTGTTATGTTTCGGAACCTTTCCCTGGCCACCCTAATATATGCATCTAGTGATGTTTGAACTTGGGTAGTGATCCTTACACAACCAATTTTGTCCATGCACCACCAAACATGCATCATGATATTGTATAGTACAATACCTTAAAGCATATTTAGTGGTGTATGGATAAAACTTGGTGGTGTAAGGATCATCACGCTTGAATTTGAGATCCTGACGGCTGACCCCAACCATCTCGGGATGTTTTCCTTGGATCGGGCTAACAAAAACGTGTAATTTTCCTCTATCGGGTGAAATGGCCCTACAAAAGCTTCTGCTTATTTTTCTAATATAGCTATTAGGTAGTTATTATGAATGCTACGATTCCAAAACTACATAGTTACAGTACTAAATTTTTAACCTTGATTGAAGCTAATTAAGAGTTCGTATTAAATAAATTGTGTGACTTGCAACCTTTTGACCATTTCCTCGTTTAGCTAAATGTTTGTACTTGACACTTGTTAAATAAAGCACAACCCTAACAAGTTAATTGGGTAAAATGGATCATGTTTTGACATAAGCTTCTATTAAAAAGTAATGTAATGTAATATTTCTAATCTCATGTTAACGCAGTGGTGATCAACATGGAAGTCGATTCATTCAACAGAAGCTGGAAATATGTAGCAATGAGGAAAAAGAATCTGTATTTAAGGAAGTTCTTCCTAATGCTTCTAATTTAATCACCGATGTTTTCGGTAACTATGTTATTCAAAAGGTAAAGGGTAATTTTGTATTTTCACATACTAATTCTACTGATCAATTACTTGTACAGTTCATTATCCACTTTTGATGCATTATAGTTTTTCGAATATGGAACTGGGGAGCAAAGGCGGGAACTTGCAAACCAACTCGAAGGCCAGATATTACCTTTAAGTCTGCAGATGTACGGTTGCCGAGTCATCCAAAAGGTAGATAGATAACTACTTTTGTTGTTTAAATGTGACGATATGAATTTAATGTTTTTGGCTAATAATTTTGTTAGGCACTTGATGTTATTGAGCTAGATCAAAAAGTAAAACTTGTTAGTGAGCTCGATGGAAATGTTTTGAAATGTGTTCGTGATCAAAACGGGAATCACGTTATACAAAAGTGTATTGAGAGTGTTCCAATGGAGAAAATCAAATTTGTGTTGTCGTCTTTTCGGGGCCAAGTTGCTGCCCTTTCGACACATCCATACGGGTGCCGCGTGATACAGGTTTAACCGTCACTCGTTTATCTTCTTCTTTTTTTTTAAATAGTAACAAATGATGTGGTTTAATTAACTGATTTATTGTTATCAGAGGGTACTAGAACACTCTACAGATGAACTACAAAGCCAATTTATTGCTGATGAGATATTGGAGTCTGTTTATACTCTTTCGCAGGATCAGTATGGCAATTATGTAACTCAGGTTTGTTTTTCTTTGTCTTTTAGCCTTGTTTTAACTATGTTTTTCTTCCGTTATTTTTATGCAATTGTGATTAATCTCGAGTATGGTTTATGCTAATTGCAGCATGTTTTAAAAAGAGGAAGACCCGAGGAAAGAAAACAAATTGTACAAAAGTTGGCGGGCCATGTTGTAGAACTAAGCCAACATAAATTTGCGTCAAATGTAATCGAGAAGTGTTTGGAATATGGTGATTCTACAGCAAGGGGAATTTTGATTGATGAGATCATCGGTCTTGGTGACAACAACGATAATTTATTGGTCAGTACTCTTTTCATTTGTGCATGTGTTTAGTCATTATATATGTTTTTACCTAATTGAGTTATTGGGTCAAGCTATTTTTATATAAGTGGGCCCGTATAATGTAAATGTCACATGTTGAGATAATTACACTGTTGCATGTGTTTTTTCCTTGTGTTAGTTGAAATATTGTTTTTGAATTGTGATTTTGATTGATGATATTGTAGGCGATGGTGAAAGACCAATTCGCGAATTATGTAATCCAGAAGGTTCTTCAAACATGTACGAGTGAGCAGCGGGAATTGTTGCTTGGTCGTATAAAGATTCATATCAATTCATTGAAGAAATATACTTATGGGAAACACATTGTCACTCGCTTTGAACAATTGTACGGTGAAGGTGCAAATCTTATCTCTTTCACGTTCATTGTTAAAAACACGGATTCTTATGAAAAATTTATAAATGAAGCACCTGCATAACTGAAATTATCTGATTATTTCAAAGTCAACCACATTCAAACATTATTTTCTAAAACCTTGATTTATTTCAGCTTATATCTTATCTTTCATAAATCTCAAAATGCACATCCAGAGACTCACTGTATATATTGTTGATTATTTTCTTAAATTCACTTGGTACGTGTCTCGTGTCTTTTAATAGATTCATATCTTACAGTATCACATATATACTCAAATTCAAAACCATATATGATTTGATGCTCCATAGTTTAACATGAAAAATGGAAGAAGAAGAAAAATGGTGCAATTTTTGGCACACTTGTCCAACTTTAAACTGCTGATTTGATATACACATGAAAGGGATTTGACTTGTGTTGAATTTTGAAACTTACAGAAGTTGAGGCGTCTGGTTCGTAATCTGCTGATGAACACGCGATTTCTGCATGGAAATCGAATAAGGGAACGGTATATTTGATACATGGGTTACGTAAGCAGTCACAGAAGTCTCAAACCACCAGTCGGGCGTGTATATATAGATCATGTTTGAGCATTCTTGATGCTTAAGATGCAGTGTCTGTAAATACTTGAAACATTTGTCTACGTGTGATTGTTGTCTGAATTTATTTATACTTTAGCTAGAAAGGACTCTTGTAACGTTGTACGTTCTTCTCTTTCGTTAGAATAAATGGTTGGCATGGAACTTTATTCGACTTGTTCCGTTCATTTCGGTTACTATTAAAATTCGTTCTTGCGACTACTGTTATTTAGCTTGGAAAGTCGCAGATTCTGCTTTGGCCCTTTTTCAGAATGCTTCAATTAATCATCCCTTGCCGGGGAAAAGGTAACTTGTGCTTTAAGGGGACAAGTTAAGAGTTATTTAAAGAAGTTGAACATCCTACGTAATATAGTTTAGGGTTTAGGGTTTAGCATTACCTATCCTTTTGATGTTCGCTTTCTAAACCTTTGTTTTTCGGAAAACGTGATTTGGATCAGGATTGCCCATTTTTATTAATTCCTCTGAATTTGAAAGTTATCACTTAGTTTTCATACCAAGACTCGATCCAATTAAGTCCATAGCCTCTACCGTTTTTGGCATATCCCCCTTTTTGAGATGAACTCGTTGTGATCCCGTCCCTTTTTTCTTTCATGTATACGTAGAATCGTTGAGTTCACTAGATAGCCTATTACAGTCTCGAAAAAGTGCTTTCTCCTCTTCGTCTTTGATTTCTTGTATATCTTCTGTCATCTTCTATAGTTGGAATCTATATTTTTCCATAGTTATAATATAATAATCTTTCTATAGTTGGAATCTATATTTTTCTATAGTTATAATATAATAATCTATATGAAGGCTCATACTCGTTTTTTTTTTTCGAAACAATTTTATCATTTCTGTATCCTCAATTCAATATAGGCGGATACATACCCTATACATCTGGCTTTTTTGCACAAAATGGAAAGAAAAAAAAAAAAAAAAAAAAAAAAAAAACATTCACTCATCTTTTATATCTTGCATCTTTAGTATTTTTGCCCTACTGGATTTCTCTTTCAATATAGGCACATAGGCATAAGGGCATAAGTCAATTTGCTTATTGTTATTATAAACTACAGTGTTTTTAATTTATATATCGAAATCATGTATTGCTTCAAACGATTTTTCGACGCAACGTACTTAAACTTTTGTAACACAATTTTTTCTTTTTGTTACTTTTCATTTATTGTGTATGGATTAGGATTATGAATTACATATAGTAATGGTTGAACCAGATATTATAATTTTTTTGTTAGATACGTTACAGGTAAAATAGTGTATGGTAAACATATAGTTTTGTAGCAAGTGTTGATATGCGATTTGTAACTGTAAACCATTGAAATAATGTTCAATACATATGTATGGAAACCATGTATTGTTGCAAACGATTTCTTGCAACAACGCATACCAAAAAGATTATATCCATTAATAAGTTGTGAAAAGTTTAACCGTAAATAATCTCATAACTAGCACATCAAATATGCGGAAGATTCATTAAACTGCGAAACATTACCCTGCCATAATAATGTGTTACCAATGCCAATAAAAAGTAACTCATCCAATAGTATTGATGTTGAATGTCGCCATGCTAATACTTATATTTATATAGTTATATATATAGTTAGCAATTGGTTTTGTTTGGCATCATAACATGACCTATTGCATACCAAAAACAAATAAGAAACAGAGAAAAAAGAAAGCTGAAAGTAATACCTGTTCTGATTGTCAATTATATATCTAATTCAGCTCAGATGGTTCATTTTATAATTGAATATTTTCATATAATTGTGTAGAGAGTAGATACTCAAACGGACAAGTAAAATAAAAAATCAATTGAGACAGACTAAAATTGACAAGTGAACAACTAAATTGTGATACAGGTTCTAGTAAATCAATCAATACAAAACATCAAAATGCAATACATCTTAAATTACAGACACTCAGAATAATCTTCATATGCTCTCCAGTATCATCTCTATAAACTCCGAAGTGGCGGTAAACATACATATTATGAAATCTATTTTTTTTCTTTTTAGACTTGGATCAGAAACGGGCTTTTCGTTTGCGGGCTGTGTATTTTGAGTCTGGTGGGACAACGTTTCCTTTGCTCCTCATTTGTTCCTTTTTCTTCAGTACCCATGATCGCGTCTTACCTTTCCTCGTAACTTTTTGCTTTTTTCTAGGCCTGTGCCTATCTGATATACGCACCTGCACAAAGAGATAAAATAAACCAGTCAATGATACAACTCTTTGGTACATACTAGAACAAATATTAAACGTTTATCGATTCAAAGAAATCAAAGTGATATAACTTACAGTTTGGTCCTGTTCATCGCCGCTGCTCTCATCATCCGAACAACTGTTTTCGTCTTCTCCTTTGGCACTTGGTGTCCCGGTGCTCAATGAAGGTGGCCCACACGTAAGCACAAGATACTCTTTTCTTTTCTTCGAGCTGTCCCAAATCAGTCGACAAATATAAGTTTCAAAATAAGGTGACAAACACAAAACTAAATATTATAGTGCAGTGATTGATACCTATGTGGGTAATCGATGACCACTCCACCAGCAAATCCAGCACGCATAGCAAAACTAAGAATTAGCTCTCGCTGGGCATTATTTTCAGGATATAACTGTAAAACTGCTCTAGCTCCCCTGCCCAAACATCTATAAAGCGATCCAAAAAATGCCCTGCATGTTGAGAATAATCATTTAATATTATACAGTCGTGTATAACTGATTATACTCTATCATACTTGTAGTGATACTTCTATCTATCACTTGAAGTAAAAATCAATTCTTAGGAGGAGCAAGGTAGAGATCATACCAATTTATACAACATATTTTTAAAGTAATCAAAAGCTAACACCTATTTTTTGTAACAAAACTATGATCGTAATGTACAATTTGAAACAATGAGATACAAGGATTTACATACTTCAATCTCAATCGTGGCTCATGACAAGATTTATCAGCATTGCACAACCACTGCACAATATAATCAACTAGTTAGAGAATATACTTTTTGAACTTATAAATGGAATTTTCCCTAGCAAGAAGACCTTCTACACTCGCTCAAGTCTAAGACAACATATAAAGAGACCAAACATTAATTAAATTTGACCAATACAAGCAGATATAAAAAGGAATCGTATCAAAGCCATAAAATTCTGGAAAAAGGTGAAATGATAACAGACAAGACATGCATTAAAAAATACCATATTTTAATGCACGCTTTAAGATAAGAATATTCTAATTAAATTCAATGACAAGTAAACCTGTAAAACATATGGAGATGAGATCAAACTTTGAAAAACGAATATTGACCTGAACTGCCGAGATACTGATGGCACCGTCAATCACTCCAGGACGAAGACCTAGGCCCTGCATATATAATAAGATACATTCTAAACTTTAAAACTGAACAGATGGAAAAACTAGAATCATAAAACTTTTCCTAGAGAACATTCAAAATGTTCATCATATGCTTTCACACAAATATGAACACATCCAATAAAAAAGATGAAAGACCTGTTCTAAAATCGATACATGACGATAGCAACTAGAGTCATAAAACAGATTCAGTTTAACTTCTCAAAACTTAAGCTATAACTATTACTGCAATTTTCTAATAGGCAGAACGATAAGATATTTTGTCAACTATGTCTTTCTGTTAGCGAGAAACCAGGTTAGTTATACACTTCAAATACAATGGGAAACACAGTCTTATCAATAACTCATTAATCATCCAAATCATTTATCATTCTCATGTAACGAACACCTATGTAGCAGTAAAAATAGATCACAGAAAAAAATTGTATCCTACAGACGAAATATATATAAGGTAAGAGAATGATAACCTGACCCACGTCACCAAGTATAAGATCACCATTTGTCTCCCGCTCCAAAGCAACATCTGAATTTGACAATTCAAATAAGTGTGCACTACAGATATATTCACCACTCGTTCTTGTAACAAGCGAGAGAGATTCAGAAAAAAAAAATGATTATTTTATACCAAGCATCGATCGTGATATATCAAGACCAACCCAATGATGTCCATTCTCCGATATCGTTTCACCACTGAGTCCAGAGCCACAACCTGCCAATCAGGAAATTATGCACTAATCATTAACAGCAATGATATATTTTCCTACTTGTTACAAAATTAAGAATTAATAATCAATGAATAAAAAGAGAAAAAAGTAGTTCCGTATAATCAATAAAAATTGCATAAATGATAAAACCCTATAGAACTAAAATGGATAAATTACCTATGTCAAGAAGCAATCTAGGGACGTCATCATCAGGCAATGCAAGTAGCTCTAGTGCTCTCTCTGAAAGCTCTGCCTTCAAATTACAAAAACTTTTATATATTTACAATAGCAAGATACATATAGATATAAGTATAAACATATTCTATCATATATAAACATGTATCAGTATACCTGAATTCCGACGATATGAGAAGATGAAGTGTACTTCCGAGCTTCAACATCGTCATAAAATATCTCCGGTGGTGCTTGTAGCTCCGGCCGTGACGACATTTTTAATTACGGCGGGCCGGGTGGTGGTTTTAGCGGTTGATCAGAGATGTAACAGGTGGCTGGGGTTTTACACTGCCATGAAATTAGGTTTTTTGTTTGACAGGTATTAGTGTTTTTTAAATGCGGAAAATACGCTTATAAATCTCGGCAAATTTGGTCCTTTAAGAACTTTTTTCACGATTCTTTTCACATTGTCAAAATGATTTGAATATTAGGGATGAAATCGGTAGGTGATCGGTCTTTATTTGACGCGATCATTGGTACTTAGAAACAATAAATTTATCCATGTTTAGATGGAAAACAAGTTACTTTGATATAGTTTTATGTATTTCAAGTTTGTGGAGAAAAAATGATCAAAGATGTTGGAAATGCTGAAAAAATCGACTCTTGCGAGATGTTACAAAATTGGCCATAACTTGAGTATACGACCTCCGATTGAGGTGATTCAAAAGCCCAGACGTCCGTATTTCAGACGGCTACAACTTTGGTTTTTATGGGTTGGCGTACTTTATGCCACCTTTGGCGTAAATTACGCCACAACTTGAACAAGACAAAAGAAAAGTGCACTTTGCAGCGTAAAATTAAGCCCGGATTTCACATGATGGCGTAATTTACGCCAGATCAAGCGTAAATTATGCCAGTGCAATTTTGCTGCACTCGGATTTTGAGAGATTTTTGCTTTGGGAACAAGTTTCTCATCCCCTATATAAAGTGACCTAGAATGCGAATGAGACACATTTTTCCTCAGTTTTTAGAGCCCTAATCATATACAAAAACATCAAAAAACATCATCAATCAAGGATTCAAGTCAAGATCAAGGAGGTGTTCTTCATGCAATTTCAAGAAATCATCATATTCACCATCTTCAACATGAGTGGCTAGTCTCTTTCTCTTTATTTCTTCCATGAACAATTAATGCATGTATTTTTCATTCAAGTTTTATGTGGTTTGTAATATTATGAAACTTAGGTCTTTTGGATTGTAATGTTATGAACCGATTATCTATTGATTAATGCAAGTCTTATGATTTTGATTATTGCAAGTTGAGTTATAGTGATTTAACATCGTGTTCTTGATCCAACTTAGTGTTAATTAGATTACGGATAAAGATGTGATGCCCGGTACAAAATTAACGTATACGGATCATCAACAACAGGATCATTACAAGGTCAAACACTATATGTTGTTTTAAAATAAGTTTGCATTCTTAAGAAAGGGTGACGTCATAACCAACATCAAAAGTTTTACAAACGATAGTAGGCTTCTACGAATAGAAGCAATTAACATAAGTACGAGACCCAATGGTCATTACAAATTCATTGTTTCAAAAGTAACATAGTTTGTTAATGCAAGGTAAACGTTTCATGCAGAGACATCTCTAACAAAAGCAGCGGGAGTCTACACAGCAAGACTACTACAGCGGAAGCATCAAACCTCTAAGCACCTGAGAAAACATGCTTAAAAATGTCAACACGAATGTTGGTGAGATATAGTTTAAACGTAACAGTAATGTAAGGTAGACCACGAGATTTCGTATTTCAAAACAGTATGAAAAGTATATGTTCAATCGTGGGCACTTGGTAACTAACTTAACGTAAATATCACCCCCTAAAAGTACACTTGGCGAGTGCGTAAGTTTATGAAGTATTAAACACCCGTTAAATGCTAGCGCGACTAGCCCGAGTGGGGATGTCAAACCCTATGGATCCATATCTAAGATTCGCGTTCACCGGTTCAAAAACCAATGACTAAACGTTACCGAGCTAAGGGGAAAGTTTATGCCGTTATATAACCCACACATATATAAAGTTTAAGTACTCGTGCCTAGTATGTAAAACGTAAAAAGTGCATGTATTCTCAGTTCCCAAAATAGTTAAAGTAAAAATGGATGCTATAACTCACAGTGAAAAGTAGTAAAGTCGGTACGAGATAAGTAAGCAAGTAGTTGGTTCGAAAGGTCCTCAACCTAAGTCAAAAGTTACTAAGTCAGTAAATCGTTCCCAAAGGTTTAAAAGTATGTAAATTATGTCTTAAGTATCATCATCATTCAACAACATAAGTAAAAAGTAAAGTAAGTTTTCAATCAAAAATAGAGATCGAAACAAAGTCTGACTTCGTTCAGCTGCCACGACCTTTATACAAACTGAAATGAGGTGAGACCAGTGTACATGGCTCCGTATGTGAGTCCTTTAACCACTGACCAATTTTCAGAACCAAACTCGTCTTCATTTGACCGTGGCGACGGTTTAAGTGCGAGTAGGTCAGAAATTTCAGCACAACTTTAAAAGGGCGTAGTGACTTTCGGAAGGATATAAATCCTAAACCGTAAATCGGATTAAGACGAGGCCTAAACGTAAAATAATATACTCGAACCGAACTAACTGGAAATAAACTTTCCAGTAGCCCAGGGAGTTTGATCAGACTCAGAAAACAGTAAGTAAAGTGCTCCAGTGGGGTTCTTGGTGCTTGATGTTCATCACGGTTCTCATCCTTGATGCTTGTAGCTTCAAGTGTACAACTCGTTGATGTGTTTGCATCACCTTAACCAAGTTTTGACCATCATAACACTAGTGTATGTCTAAGATAAATAGCACAACTCATTTAAGGGTTGTAAGAAGGTTGATGAACCAAAGTTACATCAAGATCTTAGATCCGACACATACATGAGTTCTAATAGTAATATTAAGCTATAAACTTGAATGTAAACTAAATAAACAAGATCTTAAGTTGTAGAACTTAGATCTTAGTTAGATCTTGAAGATCCTAGACTAAAAAGTCTAGATCTAGTGTTCTTAAGTTAAACCCTAAGTTATGGAACTTGGATCCTTACTTTAATAAAACCATAAGTTATGAAACTTAGATTTTAATCTTGTAGAATGTATATATAAGCTTATAAGCTTTTGTTTTAGACAAAATTGGAAGACCATAAGCTATAGAAACTTAGATCCAATATAAGTGTATAAAGTTATAACTAGAAAGTTTAACTTCCATGTTCTTGAACTTACAAAGTTTAAACTTTAGTTTCAAGAAAAATGAGATCAAGTTTAACTAGTAATACTTGACCAATATTATACAATCACGAAATAAATAAATAAAATGAAGAAATAAACTAAAGTTACAAGTAACAAGTTCATGTTTGTTTCATACTTAAGGAGATTCAAGTCAAGGCTTGGATCTTAAGACAATAAACCTTAACTTTCCAAAACATGAACACAAGTAAGATCCTAAAGCTTATGAACTTTAGATCTTTATAATATTTCAAGTGTAGAACCATAAGCTAACAAGCTTAGATCCTTGTTCTTGGTTCCTCATCAAACAAAGGATGGAAGAAGCAAGATTACATGAAGATACAAACTAGGAAGCTTGATCTTTAACAACAAACAACGAGCAAGTAACATGATGATGATACTTGGCGATTTTTAAAGAAAGGAAGAAGAAAGAAAAACAAAGTTTTTACTTACAATTTAGAGAGAAAAGTTTAGAGTAAAAGTGGTGTAAGAAGATATGTGTAAAATGGGGTTCAAACTAGCTTATAAGTAACAAAAAAGAAAAATTTTGAACTCCCTCTCCATGCCAAAAAGGCCGACAGTTTATGGCTCCCATGAAAGGACCCGTCCTAATCCATCCGGACAAAGTCCATTTCGATTATAAACGATTCACAACAGTTGATTACATCGCGAGGTACTTGACCTCTATATGATACATTTTACAAACATTGCATTCATTTTTGAAAAGAAAATCTTTCATTACATCGAAAGTTGACGGCATGCATACCATTTCATATTATATCTAACTATAATTGACTTAATAATAATCTTGATGAACTCAACGACTCGAATGCAACGTCTTTTGAAATATGTCATGAATGACTCCAAGTAATATCTTTAAAATGAGCAAATGCACAGCGGAAGATTTCTTTCGTACCTGAGAATAAACATACTTTAAAGTGTCAACCAAAAGGTTGGTGAGTTCATTAGTTTAACATAAATAATCATTTCATAATTTTAATAGACCACAAGATTTCATATTTCCATTTCTCATCAATATACAACCCATACATAGAGACAAAAATATCATTCATATGGATTGAACATGTGACGCCCCGTACTAAATCATCATGTACGGACCATCATCAACAGGATCATTACAAGGTTAAGTACTATATGCGTTTTCAAAACAGAGTTTGCATTCATTAATAAAAGTGACGTCATAACATACGTCAATTGTTTTACAAATCAAAAGTATGCTTCACTAAGTAGAAGCATTAAATAAGTGTACGTGACCATAATGGTCGTTACATAACATAAGTTCATAAGTAAAAAGTTTGAATGCAAGATAAGTAGTCATGCGATAACAACTCTAGGCAGCGGGTTCTACAGCACGACTAGTAAGATAGCGGAAGCGACTTCAAGCACCTGAGAAAATACATGCTTAAAAAGGTCAACACAAAGGTTGGTGAGCTATAGGTTAAGTATAACAGTAATGTAAGTAGGCCACGAGATTTCAGTGCTACAACGAGCGTTTCAAAAGTATGTAAAAGTATATGCTTAACCGTGGGCACCCGGTAACTAACTTAACGTTTAATGTACCCCCTTAAAGTGCACTTGGCAAGTGCGTATAACCTCGAAGTATTAAACACTCGTTAAATGCTAGCGCGACTAGCCCGAGTGGGGATGTCAAACCCTATGAATCCATATCTAAGATTCGCGTTCACGGTTCAAAAACCAATGATTAAACGTTACCGAGCTAAAGGGAATGTTTCTGCCGTTATATAACCCACACATATATAAAGTTTAAGTACTCGTGCCTAGTATGTAAAACATAAAATCCGCATGTATTCTCAGTTCCCAAAATAAGTTAAAGTAAAAAGGGAATGCTATAACTCACAATGATTAGTTGTAACGGTAAGGTAGTAGTCGGAAAGTGGTGTGCAAGTAACGGTCCAAACGTCCTCAACCTAAGTCAAATAGCACTAAGTCAATAAGTCGTCTCAAAAGGTTTACAAGTACATAATTAAGGTCATAAGGGTCATCATCAATCATCATTAAACAAAAGGTAACAAGTAAGACTCGTTTATGAAAGTCGTTTAAAACAAAGGCTGACTTCGGTCAGTCACCACGGCCTCTACACAAACCGAACAGAGGTGAGGCCAGTGGCTATGGCTTCGTATATGAGTCGCTTAAGTGTGGTTAAATTTACAGAAGCTAACTCGTCTTCGTTTGACCGTGGTAGCGGTATAAGTGCGAGTAGGTCTGAAATTTCTGCACAACGTTAAACGGACATAGTGACGATCGGAGGGCCATAAATCCTAAACCGTAACTCGGATGAAGACGAGTCCTAAATGAAAAATTATCTACTCGAAAATTTCTATCCAAAAATCAAGATGGGATCAGCCCAGACCTACTGGTCTGGTCCAGAAACAGCTGAACAGACCCTTTTGGACAGAAACAGTGGGTTTTGGAGAGTTCCGGTTGTCTCGGTGCTTGATGTTCATCACGGTTCTCATCCTTGATGCGTATAGCTTCAAGTGTACAACTCGTTGATGTGTTAACATCATTTTGACCAAGGTTTGTCCATCATAACTCAAGTGCAAGTGTTGTAAGTGTTTGATGAACCAAGGTTACATCAAGGCTTAGTTTCAACACTTACATGAACTTTAGAAGTAAAAACAAGTTATAAACTTAAATCAACAACTAGTAAAGTGTATGTAAGCTTTATAGCTTTTGTTTATGACAAATTTAGAAGACCATAAGCTAGATAGCTTAGATCTTTCAAAGGTATTTGAAGTTGTAACTAGTAAGTTACACTTCCATGTTCTTGAAACTTATAAGTTAACTTTTAAGTTCAAGAAGATTATGAGATCAAGTCTAACTTGTAGTTCTTGACCAACAAACCAACAAACAAGTAATTTAAGTGCATAAAGTAAAGAAACAAGTTAATTAAACAAGTAATTAGTTCAAGTGTTGCTCATACTTTAAAGATTCAACCAAAGTTGATCTTTAAGTGAAGTAACTTTAAAGTTACTTCAAGAACTACAAGTAATGAGTTTATACAACTATGAACTTTAGTTATTTTGAAACAAAATATGTAGGACATAACTAGAGAGATTATGTTCTTGATGTTCTTGTTAAAACAAGATAAAGATGAAGAATCAAAACTAAAAAGTTTGATCTTGTAACTAGTAAGGAATAACAAGTAAGTAAGTAAATAACAACTAGTAAATAACAAGATTTAAGTGACTAGTAATCAAGACAAGTAACAAAGATTAAAAGAACAAAGTTTGATGATGATTATGGAATGTTAGAAATCGGTTTAGACAAGAAGAAAAAGAAAAGAAAAAGGCTTCAAGTAACTTACAAATTAGAGAGAAAAAGGAGAGAAACTTGAGAGGAAATTGTGTGTGTGTTTTGAGAGAATGAAACAAGGATGAATGTAATGAAAAATTGAAAGTAAAAGACTCCACTAAAGGCCTCAAACTTTCGGCCAGCTGCAATGGGAGGGTGGATGGAAGTGTTTGATGGTCACTAGCATGTTAAGAGTTTAAAAGTTGGTTAAAGAATGGGGTTACATGGGGATTATGGCAACTAGATTCCATTTGCAAGTTAACTACCTAGTTTGAGTTCAAGTATTACTTACACTTAAAAGAATGGGCTAAAGGTCCACTAATATAAGTAGGGTGGGCTTGGAAGCCCAAGTCAAGAGTCCACTTCATTAATTAAAGCCCAAGTTCAATAAATCCCAAGTTAAACCTAATAAAGCCCAAGTAATTAACCTATCACCTTAGTTAATTAAAATGATTAATAAAATTAATCATGAATGTAAATAATATCTTAAAATATTATTCGTGCAAGTTCCGGGTGTCACAAAGATGTTTCGGGCATTTAAAGTTCAAGTACGGGCAATCAAAGCAACATGTAAATGTAATAACATACATTCGATTAATCACACGTATTAATAATAATAATTATTAATAATTAACGTTGGAAAAACCAGGGTCGTTACATTACCCACCTGTTAAAGAAAATTTCGTCCCGAAATTTTAAGCTGAATCTGAAGGTGATGGAGGAGGTGGGAAAAGGTGAGGATACTTCTGTCTCATGCGGTCCTCTCGTTCCCAAGTAAACTCAGGTCCTCGTTTGGAATTCCATCGAACTCGGACGATCGGAATCCTATTGTGTTTCAACTCCTTGACTTCTTTTTCCATGATTTCAACGGGCTCTTCCACAAAGTGGAGTTTGTCATCGATAGTAAGTTCCTCCAATGGTATGATAAGTTCAGGTGGAGCAAGACACTTCTTCAAGTTTGATACATGGAAGGTAGGATGAACTGAGCTCAATTGTGCTGGAAGATCAAGACGATAAGCAACGGGTCCAACACGTTCCAAAATTTCAAATGGACCAATGTACCGCGGGTTTAACTTTCCGCGTTTCCCAAAACGAATCACACCCTTCCAAGGTGCAACCTTCAACATAACACGATCACCAACGTTGAATTCAAAGTCTTTACGTTTAAGATCAGCATAACTCTTTTGGCGATCACGGGCTACCTTGAGTCTGTTTTGAATCTGAGCAATCTTTTCCGAGGTTTCATGGACTATCTCGGGCCCGGTGAGTTGCACTTCACCTAGCTCGGCCCAACAAAGAGGAGAACGGCACTTGCGGCCATACAACGCTTCAAAAGGTGCAGCTTTAATGCTCGAGTGATAACTGTTGTTGTACGAGAATTCGGCGAGTGGCAAATGCCTTTCCCAGGCCTTTCCAAAATCAATAACACATGCACGTAGCATGTCCTCCAAGGTTTGAATTGTTCGTTCACTTTGCCCGTCAGTCTGAGGGTGATATGCAGTGCTCATGTCGAGACGAGTTCCCATGGCTTCTTGTAGAGAACGCCAAAATCTAGAAGCAAAACGAGGGTCGCGATCGGAGATGATTGATATAGGTATACCGTGTCGTGATACGACCTCTTTGATATAAAGTTGAGCAAGCCTCTCCATTGTATCGGTCTCTTTCATTGCTAAGAAGTGTGCAGATTTTGTAAGACGATCAACAATAACCCAAATGGTATCATATCCGCCCACCGTCTTTGGTAGCTTGGTGATAAAGTCCATAGTTATCATCTCCCACTTCCATTGTGGGATTTCCGGTTGTTGAAGTAACCTAGAAGATTTTTGATGCTCGGCTTTAACTTTTGAGCAAGTCAAACACTTACTAACATAAGATGCAACATCTTTCTTGAGATTGGGCCACCAATACTGTTCTTTAATATCATGATACATCTTGCCCGCTCCGGGATGAATCGAATATCTAGACTTGTGAGCTTCATCAAGTACGAGGCTTCGTAGATCTCCATAACGTGGTACCCAAATTCTTCCGGCATAACATCGGAGTCCGGATTCCCTAACTTCGAATTTAGAGACGAGAATGTTCAAATACTCATACCGCAAGTTCTTCTCTATGAGAGCCTATTCTTGGGCTGCTCGGATTTGGTTCTGAAGATTGGAATGAATCGTGATGTTCAATGCTCGAACACGAAGAGGTGCCGATCTCTCCTTTCGGCTTAATGCGTCAGCAACAACGTTGGCTTTACCCGAATGGTAGCGAAGTTCACACTTGTAATCATTTAGTGTCTCAATCCATCTTCGTTGTCTCATATTTAAATGTTTCTGATCGAATATATGCTGGAGACTCTTGTGATCGGTGAAGATAGTGCATTTAGTCTCATACAGATAGTGCCTCCACAATTTGAGTGCGAAGACAACGGCTCCAAGTTCAAGATCGTGTGTGGTATAGTTTCGTTCGTGGATCTTAAGTTGACGAGAAGCATATGCGATGACCTTCATGCGTTGCATCAGTACACAACCATAACCAGTTTTCGAGGTGTCGCAGTAAACAACAAAATCGTCATTACCCTCAGGAAGTGATAAGATAGGTGCGGTGGTTAACTTCTGTTTCAAGAATTGAAATGCCTTCTCTTGTTCGTCTCCCCAAACAAATTTCTTTCCTTTGTGAGTGAGTGCGGTTAACGGACGTGAAATCAGAGAGAAACCTTCGATAAACCTTAGGTAGTAACCGGCAAGACCCAAAAATTGGCGGATGTGAGTCGGAGTAGTGGGGGTCTCCCACTTGCTGATCGCTTCTATCTTGGCAGGATCAACTTTGATGCCCTGGTCACTCACAACATGACCCAAAAACTGAACTTCCTTCAACCAGAATTCACACTTAGAAAACTTCGCGTAGAGTTGCTCTCGTCTCAAGAGCTCAAGTACTAATCGGAGATGATGCTCGTGTTCTTCCTCGCTCTTAGAGTAGATGAGGATATCATCAATGAAGACTATAACAAACTTGTCCAAGTACGGCTTGCAAACACGGTTCATAAGGTCCATAAATACAGCAGGTGCATTGGTTAGACCGAATGGCATTACAAGAAACTCATAATGACCATAGCGGGTTCTAAATGCAGTTTTCATCACGTCGCTTTCTTTCACCCTCAACTGGTGATAGCCCGATCGCAAATCGATCTTTGAGTAAACACACGATCCTTGCAGTTGGTCAAAAAGATCGTCAATCCGCGGAAGAGGATACCGATTCTTGATTGTTAATTTGTTAAGCTCACGGTAGTCGATACACATTCGGAAGGATCCATCCTTCTTCTTCACAAACAATACAGGTGCGCCCCACGGCGAAGAACTTGGTTGAATAAACCCTCGATCAAGTAACTCTTGTAGTTGGCTTTGCAATTCTTGCATCTCGGAAGGTGCAAGTCTATAGGGTGCGCGAGCTACAGGTGCAGCTCCTGGCACTAAGTCAATCTGAAACTCTACTGCCCTCGGTGGCGGTAATCCAGGCAGTTCTTCGGGAAAGACATCGGAAAACTCGTTCACAATACGCACATCTTCCACTTTCTTCTCCTCGGTTCCTACGGTTTTCACATGAGCTAGGACAGCAAGGCGTCCCTTCTTCATTATCTTTTGCGCTTTCACGCAACTAATGAGGTTCAGTTGTGAGGTACATCTCTCGCCATAAATGGTTAGTGGCTCACCTTCTCCTTGGGGTATACGAAGAGCTTTGTCTCCACAAATAATCTCGGCTCTAATCTTAGTCAACCAATCCATACCAATAATAACATCAAAACTTCCCAACTTAATGGGAATCAAGTCTATCTCAAAGTCTACACCGGCTATGTTGATAATAGCCCCTCGGCCAATTTGGTCCACTTTTTCAAGTTTTCTGTTGGCTACCTAGACAAGCATACTTTCCTTTAAGGGAACTAACGACCAATCTAATTTATCACAAAAATGTCTACACACATAGCTCCTATCGGCACCAGTATCGAATATGACAGAAGCTAAAAGATTGTTGATTTTGAATATACCTGTTACCAAGTCGGGGTTGTCGCGTGCATCTCTTGCATTAACATTGAAGGCTCTAGCACGTGGTGGTCCGCCATCCTTACGCTTGTTAGGACACTCGTTTCTGAAATGGCCCGTCTTTCCACATTCATAACACTTCTTAGGCCCATTGTTGTTGTGGTTTGGCTTCACATTCAAAGTGGTAACCTTGCAATCCTTGCCAACATGTCCAGATCGTTGGCACTTCTCACAGATAACATTGCAATACCCAGTGTGGTGCTTGTAGCACCTATTGCATTGTGGTAAGGTTCCTTTGTAGTTCGGCTTGGTGCGGTTGTTGTTGTTGGGGTTGGTGTTGTTGTTGTTGTGCATGTTGTTGTTTTGCCTGAACCCTTCATGTCGTTTTGCCGGGTTTTGATCATAGTTCCTACCCCTGTTGTTGTTGTGGTTGTTGTCCCATTTAAATCCCAAGTTAAACCAAATAAAGCCCAAGTAATTAACCTATCACCTTAGTTAATTAAAATGATTAATAAAATTAATCATGAATGTAAATAATATCTTAAAATATTATTCGTGCAAGTTCCGGGTGTCACAAAGATGTTTCGGGCATTTAAAGTTCAAGTACGGGCAATCAAAGCAACATGTAAATGTAATAACATACATTCGATTAATCACACGTATTAATAATAATAATTATTAATAATTAACGTTGGAAAAACCAGGGTCGTTACAGAACACCTGGTAACCGACATTCACAAGATGCATATAAGAATATCCCCATCATTCCGGGATCCTCCTTCGGACATGATATAAATTTCGAAGCACTAAAGCATCCGGTACTTTGGATGGGGCTTGTTGGGCCCGATAGATCTATCTTTAGGATTCGCGTCAATTAGGGTGTCTGTTCCCTAATTCTTAGATTACCAGACTTAATAAAAAGGGGCATATTCGATTTCGATAATTCAACCATATAATGTAGTTTTGATTACTTGTGTCTATTTCGTAAAACATTTATAAAAATTGCGCATGTATTCTCAGTCAAAAAATATAAAGGGTAAAAAGGAAAATGAAACTCAGGCATATAAATATTGTAAAACAGTTAATAAAGCATTTGCATGTATTCTCAGCCCAAAAATGTATATAAAAAGGGAATAATGAAACTCACCTAATGTATTCTGTAGTAAAAATACATATGACACTAATGAACAATGCATGGTTGGTCTCGGATTCACGAACCTATATCATTTATTTATTTATTAATACACATAATTGTAATCGAACAATATATATAAATTTATTAGTTATATCATTTTTATATTAAAAATATATATGTTTCATATTTTCATTTTGTATATGAAAATATTAATTTTTATCATGTTATATGTATTAAGTATATATATATATATATATATATATATATATATATATATATATATATATATATATATATATATATATATATATATATATATATATATCGTTTGTTTGTTAAAATATAGTAATTATAATAATACCATAATATTATTTGTAATTGGTAAAAATGATAATAATGATAATACCTATCGTTACTAAGAAAAATATTAAAGTTAATAATTTTGTTAATAATAATATCGATGATAGTTTTTGATCATAAATCTCATAATGATAATAATAATAATAGTTATAATACTAACAATATTCTTAATTATAACTATAATCATAATAATAATGTTAACTAATACTTTTAGATGACAAAATCTATACTAGTAATTATTTAATAATGTTAATAATAATAATAATAATAATAATAATAATAATAATAATAATAATAATAATAATAATAATAATAATAATAATAATAATAATAATAATAATAAAGATATTCATCATACTTAATAAATATAATACTAATAATAATAATACCAATACTTAATAATAATAATTATAATTATGATACATGTATTAATAACAATAATTAATAATAACAATTATAATAATAACAATAATAATAATAATAGAAACAAAGTATACCCTTTATAATCTTTGTCTAAAAAAGAAATGTTGCAGGTGGGACTCGAACCCGTGACTTCTCGTTTACACACAATACCCCTAAACCATCATGCTGTCTCCGCTTTCCTGATTAAAATCCATAATATATAAATATAACCTATATCTAATTGTTTCCTTTTTATTCTTCTTTTTCTAAATAAAACCCATTTAATTATCACATCATTTTCTTCATCATAATCACAGCATCATCGTCATTATCCTCATGTGAACATTTCATCACCAATATCAATCTAATATCATCTAATGTTCATCTAATCATCTTCATCACCCATGTATTTCACCATTTTTCCAACAGACTATTTCTTAAGCCCAATTAGTAAACCCGTCAACTTAATAAGCCCAACCGAAACAGAAATCTGGACAGGCCTCATGCCTTAACAGCTCAACAAAAACAGAAAGCTGGAACAATAACTATCGTATAACACCTTTAGTGGGTGTGGGGTTCGGTTTTTAAAACAGAAAATGTAGAGAATATCAAGGTGTCGGTCAATAAGTTCCATAATGATCCACTTGCATAATAGCTTTTTATAATATGAGCTGTAAAGAGGCATTATATATTGGATACCCCATCATAATTTCACTATAATCATTGTAAACAAAAAGAATATATATCGGCAGTGGTTGTTTGGTGCTTTACAAAAGCATAAACTTATGTAGTTTAGTTCGACTGCAGAAAAAATATGGATAAAACGATGGGGTGGTGGTTTGTTTGTTTACGTACATTCAGAAGGCAGGAGAACAAGAATTTTCACAAGCTTGTGTGGTGGCTTGGGTTGTGGTTTTGGTGTATCGATCGAATCAAGAAACAGAAACAATTACTAGTTACTTCTGGTGGTGATGGTAAGTGATAAGTTTACGAAAAAAATATAAATCTTCATAGTGGAATGGTTCACAATTGTTTACAGAATATTACTTTATAGCAGCAGTAACCTTCTCGTATATAAGGAGACTTGGTGACCGTGAGTGAGGTGTCTTAGAGTGGTGTTTATCATCGATTAAAACAGAAACAGTTTAGCCAAGTGTTCTAAGGTGTTGGTTTAGACGGGTTTGAAGTGGGTGATCATGCTCGGTGATGGTTTGAGTTCACAATTCCAACAGGAGAAGGAAGAAATATAAGAGAGATATAGATTGTGTTGGTTTTGTTCGAATTGCAGTCGAAGGTTTACCCTATGTGAATTAGGGAGTGATATAGTACTATATTGGATCACAATTGTTTGTATTGACAACTTGAAATCCACTTGTAACATGCTGTCAGACATATGGAATCAAAATCAAAAGAGAAAAACAAAATAAAATGTAAAAAGCAGATTGTGAATGGGATGTACAACAGATTTTGTTTGTATATATTTATCGTTGAGTAAGACCACAGACAGGAAAAAAATTCGATCGTGATCCAATTCAATTCCATTATTTACAGTTATATAATAATACTTTTGTTAATAATACCGAAAATAATAATAATAAGGTTAATATCAAATATAATGATAATGTCAATAATTATAATTATTCTAATAATAATAATGTCATTAATTATAATAATAATTATAGAGGTGATAATAATATTTAATGATAATACACTTGGTAGTTAAGATAATACAATTTATATCAAATTTCATATACGTATCTTTTAGAATATAACAATATTAGTAATACATGTACTAATATTAATATTAATAATAATAATGAAAATAATGATAAAGATATAATATTTATTTTAACTTATGGTTACATGTAATATATTAATTTTAAACTATATTATACAATAACACTTATTGAATATTTAATATTTATATCACAATATGTTAATAACTATCAATAGGAATTATATATATAGGTTCATAATAATATATATGTAATTATATATATATATATATATATATATATATATATATATATATATATATATATATATATATATATATATATATATATATATATATATATATATATATATAAATTTTATTAGTAACTTATTTATCCTAACTATTATTTTACATATTAACTTCTTAATGATTCAATTATATTTTATTGTTTCCACTACTTACATTTATATTTATATATATATATATATATATATATATATATATATATATATATATATATATATATATATATATATATATATATATATATTTATAATAATTGTTCGTGAATCGTCGGAATCGGTCAAAGGTTAAATGAATCTATGAAAATAGTTCACAAGTTTTGAGACTTAACAGTGTAGTCCTTTGCTTATCGTGTCGATTATAGATTAATATTAAGTTTAAATTTGGTCGGAAATTCCCGGGTCATCACAGTTCCTACCCGTTAAAGAAATTTCGTCCCCGAAATTTGATAGAGGTCGTCTTGGATAACAATAAGGATGTTTTCATGACAAATATGAGTTGATAAATAGGGTTTTATCATTATTGAATAATAATGATAAAATAATTCGATTATTCTAAGAATACGAATGAAGCTATCGTAAAAGAGTGAATTGAAGAAAATAAGATTTTCCTTAGCTTTTGACGTAAACAGGGTTGAATTTAGAAAATAAGATGCGTCTTAACTTTTGACGTTGTCTTGGTTGAATTTCGAAATTCAAGGGATTTAAAGAAAATCTTCGAAATCTAAAAGATTTGATTCTTTGGCGAGTAAGGAAATTAAGATCTCTATAATTAAATACGATGAGCTGCCTCGATTACTCTGCCCGATATTTCCATTATAAATTTAAGCTCTTTCGTCCTATTATTCTCACCATTCCTATACTTTCTTTCTTGGTTCATACATCCAACAGATTATGAAAATGCTTAATCCAGTTCTAATCCTTAATATTTTTCCTAATTATTATTTATGTCATCCTTCTTTTCAATCTTCCGTCAGAAGAATCTGTTTACTTCTACCATTACCTTGGGGTGATACTATTCTTAATTATACCGTGTCTTTATATTGCTATTCGTATTAATATCCATGGTTTGCAATTTCTGCGTTGTTGTTGGATTTTTATATCTTCCCTTATATTTCAATGTTCCTGCTTCTGTCTCCTAAAATTTTTGTCATCCATAGTTAATACTCTCTCTTATTTGCTGCGATTTATACCCCCTTTCTATTTCAGAGTTTCATGCTTTTGTTTACTTTTCGCAGGTAATGGTCTAGAATTCATAGGTATGGAGTTTCTAATTATCATAATATACAAGGTAGAAAGGAAAGGTAGTAGCACGATTTGTTTTGTCAAATTACCAGAATCACTGAGAATAGAACTATCAAGAATATATTTTCTTGATATGTTCAGTAGTTAATTTGAATGAAAGAGTTATGTAACATGGCACGTGATGAGATTATGTTCTGCGAATCATCACGTTCCATTAGAAACTCAGCATGACTTACTGTAATATAATCATGTTGATCAAGTGTCATTATATTATACTAACTCATGCATCAGTTTCCAACATTACTTCAATAATATTCATATTTTAAGCTCGAAAGTTTATAGAATATAGAAACTAACAGTTTCTATAAGATGTAACACTGATAGCACGAAGAGATTAATGATTTCAGATAAGAATAGTTATAAAAATATCTTCAGAAATATGGAGGATATTTATAATGAAAGATACGATGATATCTTGGAATTTATAATATTGAAGGATGGTGAAGAAACTTTGTCCGCAAGAGTTCGGAGTCAGAAGCAAGGTATTCGCTAAAGATTTCAACAGACATTGAATCATTTGGATTCTTTGAAGTCAAACTTATTCTTTATGATTTGTCCACGGCTTTCTTCCTAGTTTTGCATAACCTGCTTTTCGGTACTAAATTTTCTGTTGAATGTTTCCAATATAATGATACACAGGAAGTACGAGGAGGTATATAATTTCGGACGAGAATATTAATGAAAATATCCTCAGAAATATCGAAGATATTGATGATGATATTTTGGAATTTCTAAGTTTGAAGGTTGATGAAGAAAAATTTTCCGCAAGATTTTAACATGACTTCGGAGCAAGATATTCTCTAAAGATTTCAACGGATCCAGAATTACCTGGATTCTTTAAATATAGGGTATGGTCCTTGTATTTGTCCTTGGTCTCCTTAGTGGTTAGCTCAATCCATTTTCCAGTTCTAACTTTTTTTTTTTTTTGAGTTTTTCCAACATACTATTCTTTATCATCAAACTTCTGATGATTAAGGTCGTTTACGGTTGTCTACGGTTTCTGCTGCTTCATTCAGCTTTTTCAACATTCAGAGTATTGATTTGTAGACTGAGTGCTTTTCAGAATTTCAGAATGAAAGATCATAATTCTAGGAGATAAATGTTATACATATAACTGTTGATGTAGATATGCTGTGAGTTTTCAAAGTACTGATTACTGATTCCCGATAATTGGTATGGCAGTCCTCGTTACAAGATGCAGATGAGTATATGATAAGAATTCAATAGATAAATATAGTGATTTATTGGAGAGATTTAAGCCAAGGAGCAACGAGGTTGTTGGTACGTCTACTGATTATATGGTGGGACATAAAAGGTTCCCCGGTAACAACAAAAGAGCACGCATATATATCAAGATTATAATAAGGTTAATCCGAATGAAAATCGAAGTTGACTTGTTAGAGCTGTGACAAAAATTTGCTACTTTGAAAACGAATTGCAAAGTTGTTTCCGGTAATAACAACGCTAGAGGAATTAGCACAGCTACGCGTTAAACGTTTACTCAGTTTTCGAGAGTTTTTTAGGTGCTTAATTATATGCATAAATCTTTTCTCCCGTAGATTAAGTGCGGTTGGTTCATTCTCTCGTTTGAGGTATTTTCAAGAATCATGAAAGGTTTGAACGCAGATTGTAATTGTCAAGATACAAATGAGGTTTAAAACGAAATCAAGTGGCAACTTGAAGAATTGTTTAGTTTCATATGTTATAATCAATATTTTAATTCATTTTAATTGTCCAATGTTATTAGCCCACAGTCGATAGTCCACAATTGACAGTCCAATAATTCATATATAGTTTAATATATAATATTCGAATTAATTAATACGTGTCGTGACCCGTATACGTCTCAGACTCGATCACAACTCAAAGTATATATATTATTATAGAATCAATCTCAACCCTGTATAGAGAACTCGATCATTACTTCATATAGAGTGTCTATAGTGATTCCAAATAATATATATAGATGCGTCGATATGATATGTCAAAACCTTGTATACATGTCTCGATATTTAAAGTGCGTAAAAATAAATAACAGAAATTAAATGACGATAAATAAAGTGCGTAAAGTAAATAACAGAAATTAAATGACGATAAATAAAATTGCGAGAATGTAAATTGCGATAAATAAAATGCGATAAAATAAAATGTAATACAGAATTAACAGTTAGCTAGGAATAGTTAGCTAGGATCTTGTTAGCGTGGTTTCTTAACAAAATTTCATATTGTTAATTAGTCTGTTTCTAATCAATTTTTATTGTGTCCATTATTTCTTCATTATGCCACTTGTTGGATTCTGATAGGTCAAAATCCAAATATAAAATTGAATTTGAATGAAAATAGTTATTCTTTGGTGAACGGATACGTATATCGGTGGTTGTAAATATGATATTAAATGACTGTTGAATCAGATTCGAAGAATGTACAGTATAACTTATTAAAGTGAAATCTAAATATTCCTCGGGTATTACCTACCCGTTAAAATATTTTCACCATTAACAGTTTGTACAAAAGAATTTTTAATTACAGTCTTTATGAAAAAATATATATACATATATATTTTCTTCAGATGTAATTATGGATTTAATGAGTCAATATAATATTAGACTCATTTGATTTTCGGTTTGAGCTAGAATAAGTAATCTCTAAAACTATTAGGAACCACATATTCTTCGCAGAATATTAATGAAGTTATGGATCAATACTTCATCGTTAATAGTTGTTGTTGGTACTCCTTGGTATCTATGGTGCGTAGGATATTGATGTTCGAGGTACAGATTGGGATGTTGAGACGTGTGATACGGATGTTGCTGTTGGCGGTGGTGATGGTACTGTTAATGTTGCTGATGGTGGTACTGTTGGTGCCAGTGATGTTGCTGAAGCTGGTACGTTTTACACCATATTTTTCAAAATTACAACTCGGGTGCGAAGTTCGTTGACTTCTTCGATTACTCCGGGATGATTGTTTGTCGGAACGAACGGATGAATAAGGTTTAGAATTGTGGGTAGAATCTAATCGTGTCGAGCTACTCTGGAAATGAGAGAGAAAATGGTGTCTCGAACAGGTTCGCCGGTAAGTACTTCAGGTTCTTTGCCAAGAGGTGAATTCGGTTGGTGGAAAGGATCGACTTATTCTCATCTTCATTAATTAAGTCGACTACGAACCCATCAGATGAATTGGGTATGGCTGATTGATTGATTCATTCTGGTGACACCGTTTTCGAAGCTTAGGTGAATATCCATGTCGGAATAGTTGTCGGAATAACTATCGGAATAGCTATCGAAATCCGAGGGACTCGAACTGGTTGAGGGATTCATCTCGTACAATCAGATGAAGGATTTTCGATAAGAAATAGATTATAGGATGTAGATTAGTATCCTGCAATACATAATTTACATATGCATTTATAATACTAAAATCCCATAAGTTACGGAGGAATCTACGGAATATGTCAGACAAAGTTACAGTAACAGATACGCTAAGATATGAAGTAGCAGATACGCTAAGATATGAATTTTTGTCTATACACTATTCATGAAGTCAATGCAGTAAAACATGTCTAGACTAAGAATGATAAGCAAGTGATTCTCTAAGAATGATAAGCAGGTAATTTTTGACACGAAATGATAAGCAAAACTTTTGACATGCAGACCAGGTTCAAGTCCAGACTCCTTAAAGTAACCTAACAACTATTAAGTCGAAGTCCATACTCACTAATGCATCCTAACAACTCCTAGTTAGACACACTAATGCAAGACCTGGTTCGCTACAACCACCACTCTGATACCAACTGAAAGGACCCGTCCTAATCCATCCGGACAAAGTCCATTTCGATTATAAACGATTCACAACAGTTGATTACATCACGAGGTACTTGACCTCTATATGATACATTTTACAAACATTGCATTCGTTTTTGAAAAGAAAATCTTTCATTACATCGAAAGTTGACGGCATGCATACCATTTTATATTATATCTAACTATAATTGACTTAATAATAATCTTGATGAACTCAACGACTGGAATGCAACGTCTTTTGAAATATGTCATGAATGACTCCAAGTAATATCTTTAAAATGAGCAAATGCACAGCGGAAGATTTCTTTCGTACCTGAGAATAAACATACTTTAAAGTGTCAACCAAAAGGTTGGTGAGTTCATTAGTTTAACATAAATAATCATTTCATAATTTTAATAGACCACAAGATTTCATATTTCCATTTCTCATCAACATACGTCCCATACATAGAGACAAAAATATCATTCATATGGATTGAACACCTGGTAACCGACATTCACAAGATGCATATAAGAATATCCCCATCATTCCGGGATCCTCCTTCGGACATGATATAAATTTCGAAGCACTAAAGCATCCGGTACTTTGGATGGGGCTTGGTGGGCCCGATAGATCTATCTTTAGGATTCGCGTCAATTAGGGTGTCTGTTCCCTAATTCTTAGATTACCAGACTTAATAAAAAGGGGCATATTCGATTTCGATAATTCAACCATATAATGTAGTTTCGATTACTTGTTTCTATTTCGTAAAACATTTATAAAAATTGAGCATGTATTTTCAGTCAAAAAATATAAAGGGTAAAAAGGCAAATGAAACTCACGCATATAAATATTGTAAAACAGTTAATAAAGCATTTGCATGTATTCTCAGCCCAAAAATGTATATAAAAAGGGAATAATGAAACTCACCTAATGTATTTTGTAGTAAAAATACATATGACACTAATGAACAATGCATGGTTAGCCTCGGATTCACGAACCTATATCATTTATTTATTTATTAATACACATAATTGTAATCGAACAATATATATAAATTTATTAGTTATATCATTTTTATATTAAAAATATATATGTTTCATATTTTCATTTTGTATATGAAAATATTAATTTTTATCATGTTATATGTATTAAGTATATATATATATATATATATATATATATATATATATATATATATATATATATATATCGTTTGTTTGTTAAAATATAGTAATTATAATAATACCATAATATTATTTGTAATTGGTAAAAATGATAATAATGATAATACCTATCGTTACTAAGAAAAATATTAAAGTTAATAATTTTGTTAATAATAATATCGATGATAGTTTTTGATCATAAATCTCATAATGATAATAATAATAATAGTTATAATACTAGCAATATTCTTAATTATAACTATAATCATAATAATAATGTTAACTAATACTTTTAGATGACAAAATCTATACTAGTAATTATTTAATAATGTTAATAATAATAATAATAATAATAATAATAATAATAATAATAATAATAATAATAATAATAATAATAATAATAATAATGATATTCATCATACTTAATAAATATAATACTAATAATAATAATACCAATACTTAATAATAATAATTATAATTATGATACATGTATTAATAACAATAATTAATAATAACAATTATAATAATAACAATAATAATAATATTAGAAACAAAGTATACCCTTTATAATCTTTGTGTAAAAAGAAATGTTGCAGGTGGGACTCGAACCCATGACTTCTCGTTTACACACAATACCACTAAACCATCATGCTGTCTCTGCTTTCTTGATTAAAATCCATAATATATAAATATAACCTATATCTAATTGTTTCCTTTTTATTCTTCTTTTTCTAAATAAAACCCATTTAATTATCACATCATTTCCTTCATCATAATCACAGCATCATCGTCATTATCCTCATGTGAACATGCCATCACCAATATCAATCTAATATCATCTAATGTTCATCTAATCATCTTCATCACCCATGTATTTCACCATTTTTCCAACAGACTATTTCTTAAGCCCAATTAGTAAACCCGTCAACTTAATAAGCCCAACCGAAACAGAAATCTGGACAGGCCTCGTGCCTTAACAGCTCAACAAAAACAGAAAGCTGGAACAATAACTATCGTGTAACACCTTTAGTGGGTGTGGGGTTCGGTTTTTAAAAGAGAAAATGTAGAGAATATCAAGGTGTCGGTCAATAAGTTCCATAATGATCCACTTGCATAATAGCTTTTTATAATATGAGCTGTAAAGAGGCATTATATATTGAATACCCCATCATAATTTCACTATAATCATTGTAAACAAAAAGAATATATATCGGCAGTGGTTGTTTGGTGCTTTACAAAAGCATAAACTTATGTAGTTTAGTTCGACTGCAGAAAAAATATGGATAAAACGATGGGTTGGTGGTTTGTTTGTTTACGTACATTCAGAAGGCAGGAGAACAAGAATTTTCACAAGCTTGTGTGGTGGCTTGGGTTGTGGTTTTGGTGTATCGATCGAATCAAGAAACAGAAACAATTACTAGTTACTTCTGGTGGTGATGGTAAGTGATAAGTTTACAAAAAAAAATATAAATCTTCATAGTGGAATGGTTCACAATTGTTTACAGAATATTACTTTATAGCAGCAGTAACCTTCTCGTATATAAGGAGACTTGGTGACCGTGAGTGAGGTGTCTTGGAGTGGTGTTTATCGTCGATTGAAACAGAAACAGTGTGGCCAAGTGGTCTAAGGTGTTGGTTTAGACGGGTTTGAAGTGGGTGATCGTGCTCGGTGATGGTTTGAGTTCACAATTCCAACAGGAGAAGGAAGAAATATAAGAGAGATATAGATTGTGTTGGTTTTGTTCGAATTGCAGTCGAAGGTTTACCCTATGTGAATTAGGGAGTGATATAGTACTATATTGGATCACAATTGTTTGTATTGACAACTTGAAATCCACTTGTAACATGCTGTCAGACATATGGAATCAAAATCAAAAGAGAAAAACAAAATAAAATGTAAAAAGCAGATTGTGAATGGGACGTACAACAGATTTTGGTTGTATATGTTTATCGTTGAGTAAGACCACAGACAGGAAAAAAATTGGATCGTGATCCAATTCAATTCCATTATTTACAGTTATATAATAATAATACTTTTGTTAATAATACCGAAAATAATAATAATAAGGTTAATATCAAATATAATGATAATGTCAATAATTATAATTATTCTAATAATAATAATGTCATTAATTATAATAATAATTATAGAGGTGATAATAATATTTAATGATAATACACTTAGTAGTTAAGATAATACAATTTATATCAAATTTCATATATGTATCTTTTAGAATATAACAATATTAGTAATACATGTACTAATATTAATATTAATAATAATAATGAAAATAATGATAAAGATATAATATTTATTTTAACTTATAGTTACATGTAATATATTAATTTTAAACTATATTATATAATAACACTTATTGAATATTTAATATTTATATCACAATATGTTAATAACTATCAATAGGAATTATATATATAGGTTCATAATAATATATATGTAATTATATATATATATATATATATATATATATATATATATATATATATATATATAAATTTTATTAGTAACTTATTTATTCTAACTATTATTTTACATATTAACTTCTTAATGATTCAATTATATTTTATTATTTCCACTACTTACATTTATATTTATATATATATATATATATTTATTTGTAATAATTGTTCGTGAATCGTCGGAATCGGTCAAAGGTTAAATGAATCTATGAAAATAGTTCACAAGTTTTGAGACTTGACAGTGCAGTCCTTTGCTTATCGTGTCGATTATAGATTAATATTAAGTTTAAATTTGGTCGGAAATTCCCGGGTCATCACATCCCAAAGGGCGTGGTCAATGTTCATCTTTCAAGTGTGGGAGGGTGGTGTATACTAGGAAGGAGTATAAGTCAAATACATGGGAAAGAGGTGCATGCATGCTTGAGACATCTTTGTCTCCTACACCTTAATTAATCTTGTTTAATCTTAATGAATCACTAGCATAAAAATGGGCTTACTAATTAGTCCATTAAGTGGTGTAGGGTGTGCCTTGATTGAAATGTCCCGTTCATATTGATTATAAACGTTCCATATTAATTGATTTCGTTGCAAGGTTTTGACCTCTATATGAGACATTTTTCAAAGACTGCATTCGTTTTTAAAATAAACCATAACCTTTATTTTATCGACAAGGTTAAAAAGTCACCACCTAGATTATCCAGAAATGATAATCTAAAAATATCACACTTACACACTACCAATACATGTTGGTTTACAATATTAATATGTTACAACAAGGTAAATCTCGAATGCAGTTTTAAACAATATTATACAAACATGCTGACACCAAATCTTGTCCATATTTTAGCATGCAACATCGGAAGTTCTTAATAATCACCTGAGAATAAACATGCTTTAAACGTCAACAAAAATGTTGGTGATTTATAGGTTTAACCTATATATTTATCAAATCGTAATAATAGACCACAAGATTTCATTTTTTCAATAACATACAATCTGTATAAAAATCATTCATATGTTGAACACCTGGTTACCGACATTAACAAAATGCATATAGAATATCCCCAAAACAGAAATCCATCTGTATTAATAACTCGAAGTACTAAAGCATACCATTTTCCAGTATGGGGGGAGTTAGGGCCCGTAGATCTACCTTTAAGATTCGCGTCAATTAGGGTGTCTGTTCCCTAATTCTTAGGTTACCAAGCTAAAAGGGTGATATTCGGTATTCATAATCCAACATAGAATGTAATTTCAATTACTTGTGTCTATTTTGTAAAACATTTACAAAACTGCATGTATTCTCATCCCAAAAATATTAGATTTAAAAGTGGGACTATAACTCACTTTCACAGATTTTTTACTTCGTCGGGAAGTAAGACTTGGCCACAGGTTGATTCAAGAACCTATAACAAATATGTACATATATATCAAAGTATGATCAAAATATAATTACAATATTTTTTATTACGTTTTAAAGAATTGGGTGTGTTAAGTCAGCAGTCCTCTTTAGTAACCTACAACTAGTTGTCCACAGTTAGATATACAGAAATAAAGTAATATATTTTATCTCGAATCAATCCACGACCTCGTGTATACAAGTCTCAGGCTAGATCATAACTCAAAGTATATATAATATTTCGGAATCAACCTCAACCCTGTATAGCTAACTCCAACATTACTGTATATAGAGTGTCTATGGTTGTTCTAAAATATATATATATAGATGTGTCGATATGATATGTCAAAACATTGTATTCGTGTCTATGGTATCCCAAGATTACATAATATATGTTGGAATACATGTATAATACAATATAAGTTGATTAAGTTAGGATTTGTATAAATTTGTTACAAATTTCACGTAGCTACAACAAGCAAAATTATCCAATCTTGTTTTACCCATAACTTCTTCGTTTTAAATCCGTTTCGAGTGATTCAAATTGCTATGGTTTCATATTGAACTTAAGTTTATGAATCTAAACAGAAAAAGTATAAGTTTATAGTCAAAAATACAGGTTACAAGTCATTTTTGTAACGGTAGTCATTTCAGTCGAAAGAACGACGTCTAGATGACCATTTTGAAAAACATACTTCCACTTTGAGTTTAACCATAATTTTTGGATATAGTTTCATGTTCATAAGAAAAATCATTTTCCCAGAAGAATAGCTTTTAAATCAAAGTTTATCATAGTTTTTAATTATCCAAACCAAAACAGCCCGCGATGTTACTACGACGGCGTATAACCGGTTTTACGGTGTTTTTCGTGTTTTCAGGTTTTAAATCATTAAGTTAGCATATCATATAGATATAGAATATGTGTTTAGTTGATTTTAAAAGTCAAATTAGAAGGATTAACTTTTGTTTGCGAACAAGTTTAGAATTAACTAAACTATGTTCTAGTGATTACAAGTTTAAACCTTCGAATAAGGTAGTTTTATATATATGAATCGAATGATGTTATTGTTGGGATTTAACAAGTTTCAAAAGATCTTAAAACCATTTAAGAATTAAAACAAAGCGGAAGCATGTAATTACCAATTTAAACTTGTTAATCTTTAATCAATTAAAGTCAAATCCCAAGTATGATCAAGTTATGAAATATGCTTACAAAATAAAAGGATGTTTAGAGGTTATACCTCCTCAAGCTTGTTGAGGGCTGATTTGGTACAAGAAGGATGAAGGTGGAGATGAAAAACTCCAAGCTTTTGTTACACCAACACTACCCTTAATTGAGTTTAGATTTAAGACACTTAATTGCCTTAAAACCGAGCTTAAAACCCTTTCCTTTTGCACCCAAAATTCTGGTCAGCAGCAACTAGAAGGAATGATGATGAATGTAGTTTCAAATGGATGAAACCTCAAGTTGTTATACCCCAATCTTGACACCAACACCTAGTACTTTAGTTAGGATTTAATTAGACTTGATTAGAGCTTGCAAAGACCAAAATATGAACTCCCTTTTAGCACAAAAAGGCCACGGCAGTAGCAGCAAATAGAGTGCAAAATTTTTATTTTTTTGCAAGTTGTTTTGATGTGTAGTAGCACGTATGTGTTAAGGAGTCAAAGATACTTGCATGTATATGGAAGTGAGATGTATTAGACCAAGGAAGGAATCTCTAGCATGCCTACAATACTTCCAATGCCACTTCCATGTCAGATTATAAAATTAATTTTATAAAAGTTAGATTTTATAAAATTTATTTTATAAAACTTCCTTATTAATATTTATGTACATTTCATTATATAAAACCAATTTATATAAAATGTAACATAAATTAATTAATTATTTAACCTATAAATAATTAAATCCATATTATATAAATTATTCCATAATTTATATATATACACATCAAGTAATATTTCAGAAAACCGTTTTTCTTAAAGTTCAAGTGTCGCGTATTTAATCAATGATCCAATCGTTAAGATTAAATATGTATAAGGTGTTGATTAGCTTGTTATTGGGTATGACTCGACTTGGATCAAAACATTTTAGCCACATTAATTTAATATGTCTCTCAGGCATACGAAATACCTTCAATCTCCCACTTGCACGAGAAACATAAGAAATTAATGCAAGTGATGGATACCACCTAACGACCGTCCATCACCCCCAATATGTTATGACTTAGTGCCATTTAATAACATCATCCCTTTTGAGTTCCCCTCTCGAATGTGAATAGGTGAATCTTTCATTATTTCCTTTTGTCCTAGATGTCATGTTAAATCCAAGAGACACAGAGTGATTACTCTCTTCTAGATTTAACTTTATCAGGCCTTAGACATCTGACTCTCAACGAATAAGAGAGACAGATTCCATCTTGATTACATACGTCCTAAATATATACCTTGCATTATACCTGAACTTTTCCTTATGAACTACCATATTTCAGAATAGCGAAGGAAAGAATCAAGGCACAATACTTGGTAAATATCCGAACCCAATATGTATCTCAGGTCAGAGGATATATATATATATATATATATATATATATACCTTTACTCAAGATTACATGTGATCAACCACAAAGGCTCCATTTAGTAAATCTTGAGGGCGGGTCTTCCAATATTTGTATCCCACAAATATCTACGAACCTTGGTTGCAACCTTGCCCCACATTCATCCCGTGAATGTATACCAATCCAAGTTCATAATAGTCTAAACCTCACACTTGTTCCCAGACTACGGAATTTAGAATAATTACTTATTCATGGATAAAATATGCAAAATAGGAACATAACTTAAAATAAATTAATGCCATAATTATATTACTGAGTTTGAACAATTTCGTTCCATTACAATACTTAAAATAGATCACAACCAATCACTAGAATATCGAAGCCCTAATGCACTAACATGTCCTTGATGTTTTGCACCATGTAAGAGCTTCGTGAGTGGATCCGCTATATTGAGATCTGTGTGAACTTTGCGAATACATATCTTTCCCTTTTCAACTTCATCCCTTATGTAGTTGAATCTCCGCTCAATGTGACGGGTCTTTTGGTGAGTACGAGGTTCCTTGATTTGAGCAATCGCACCCTCGTTGTCACGAAAGATCTCAAGAGGGTCCTGAATAGAAAGGACTACTCCTAAGTCGTCGATGAATTTCTTCATCCATGCAGCTTCCTGAGCTACCAATGAGGCGGCAATGTACTCCGACTCTGTAGTGGATAATGCAACAACATCTTGTTTTGAACTCTTCCAAGAGACCGCACCTCCATTTAACGTGAAAACATAACCGGATTGTGATCGAGAATCATCTCGATCAGTTTGAAAACTCACGTCCACGTAACCTTTTACAGTGAGTTCCTCCTCACCAGATCCATATATTAGAAACATATCCTTAGTCCTCCTAAGGTATTTCAATATACTTTTGACAGCAATCCAATGACTGTTCCCTGGATTATTCTGGTATCTACTTGTCAGGCTAAGAGCGCATGACACATCCGGTCTAGTGCATATCATTGCGTACATGATTGACCCAATAGCAGATGCGTACGGGACTTTCTTCATTATCTCTTGTTCATCTTTCATGGGGGGCATTGAGATGAACTGAGAAGTGTTCCCTTTTGAATAGGTACCAAACCTTTCTTAGAGTTCTTCATCTTGAACCTTTTCAAGATCTTTTCAATGTATACACTTTGATTCAAACCTATCAGTTTCTTGGATCTATCCCTGTAGATCCCAATCCCCAAAACGTATTGTGCTTCTCCAAGATCCTTAATAGAGAAGCATTTACTTAGCCAAGTTTTAACACCTTCCATTGTCGGAATATCATTTCCAAATAACAATATATCATCCACATATAGTATAAGGAACATGATAGTGCTCCCACTAGCTTTCTTGTATACACAAGCTTCATTACCATTTTTAATGAAGCCAAATTTCTTGGCCTCCTCATTAAAATGATGATTCCACATTCTAGATGCTTGTTTTAATCCGTAGATTGACTTCCTTAACTTGCATACCTTTTTAGGATATTTCGGATCAACAAAACCTTTAGGCTGAACCATATAGACATCTTCCTCAAGATGTCCATTTAGGAAAGCGGTCTTGACGTCCATTTGCCATATTTCATAATCATAATGAGCAGTGATGGCAAGTAATATCCTAATAGACTTTAGCATTGCCACAGGCAAAAAAGTTTCATCATAGTCAACCCCTTGAGTTTGAGTGAAACCTTTTGCTACAAGTCTAGCTTTATATGTATCCAAGTTTCCATGTATGTCAGTTTTCATTTTGAAAAGCCATTTACAATCAACTAGCCTTGAGCCAGTAGGTTGTTCAACAAGTTCCCAAACTTGGTTGTCATACATGGATTGCATCTCAGCGTTCATGGCTTCCTGCCATTTATCTTTATCAATCCTTGATAAGGCATCTTGGGAGTTTGTTGGTTCATCCAAATCAACCACATAGCAACCATCCATGAAAAACCCATATCTCTCAGGAGGATTACTAATTCTACCAGATCTGCGAACGTTTTGTGTATTTTGATCATCCATTTGATCACTCTCAATATTTTCATGTTGAGTGCTAGTGTTAACCAATTGTGTATCATCTACTTGATCTTGAACCTCTTCAAGATCTATCTTGCTTTCACCATCACCTTCCATTAGGAACTTAGTTTCAAGGAATTCAGCCTTCCGAGCAACAAATACATTCTGCTCGGAAGGATCATAGAAATAATATCCCATATCATCCTTGGGATATCCTATGAAGATACACTTCGTGGATCGAGCATTCAACTTATTAGGGACGTAACGCTTAGGATAAGCTTCACATCCCCATACCTTTAAGTATGATAGAGATGGAGGTTTTCCAAACCACATCTCATGAGGAGTTCGTTCCACTTTCTTGGTTGGGGCCATATTTAGAATACGAGCCGCGGAGCATAGACAATAACCCCAAAATGATAGAGGCAACGAGCTTCTAGCCATCATAGATCGAACCATATCCATTAGGGTTCGGTTCCTCTTTTCGGAAACTCCATTAAGTTGGGGTGTTCCAGGAGGAGTGAGTTGCGAGATAATCCCACAACTTTTAAGATGATCCTGGAAAGCATCGCTTAGGTATTCACCTCCTCTATCGGTATGAAGTACCTTGATTGTCTTATTGAGTTGATTTTGTACTTCGTTTTAATATTCCTTGAATGCTTCAAAAGTTTCGTCCTTATGTCTTAACAAATAGACATATCCGAAACGACTAAAGTCATCAATGAAAGTGACGAAGTATCTTTCACCTTGCCTAGTCATGGGCTTAAAGGGTCCACATACATCCGAATGTATTAATCCCAATAAGTCTTTAGCCCTTTCATAGGTCCCTTTGAAAGGTGCTTTAGTCATTTTGCCTTATAAACAAGATTCACATACATCAAACGAGTCTAGTTCATTTGATTTCAAAAGTCCATTCTTTTGAAGTGTATGCATTCGATTCTTGTTTATGTGACCAAGGCGACAATGCCATACGTAGGAATCACTCAAATCCCTTTTAAGTTTCTTGGTGTTTGCATGGTATATTGAGCTATTGTATGATGTGTCATCATGAACCAATTCATAAATACCATTCAAAGGCGAAGCCTTGAAATAGAACACATTATCTAAAGAAACATGGATATCATCATTAATGAAATTAAGATTAAAACCACATTGTTTCAAACGGGATACATAAATAATGTTTCGAGATAAATTGGGTGCATACAAAATATTTTTCAAAATAAGCTCCAAACCACTTGGAAGCTTCAAAATAAAGTCTCCTTGAGCTACTACTTGCACCTTAGCTCCATTTCCCATGAAGAGACTTGATGTTCCCGCTTCTTGTCTACTTCTTTTGAACCCCTGCATAGAATTGAAAATGTGAGTTCCACATCCTGTGTCTAATACCCATGTATTAGAAGAAGTAATACTAAGCTCAATGTATACCATATATATATATTACCTGAGGTTTGCCCTGCATCCCTCTTTTCCTTCAACTCCTTTAGGTAGACCGGGCAGTTACGTTTCCAGTGACCCATTTCACCGCAACCAAAGCACGGATCTTCCTTGGGGTTAGCTTTACCGGCAACCTTTTGCTTCTTGTTATTGTTGGTTGGGGTAACCATCTTTCCCTTTCCCTTACCCTTGCCTTGGTAGGTGGGTCCTTTCCTCTTAGCCGTCTTTGGCTTAGAAGTGTTATTGTTTTTGGACCCGCCTTCATTGATCATAAACATGGGTGAAGCCCTTTTACCCATGCTCACTTCGGCCGTCTTATGCATGGCATGTAATTCGCCAATGCTCTTATTCCATCCATTCATGTTGTAATTCATTACAAATGTGTCAAACCTCTTTGACAACGAATTAAGGATAAGGTCCGTGGCTAATTCATTAGACACGTTGCAGTTTAGACAGTTCGCTCGATCAATTAGGCTTTTCATCTTAAGGACATAAGATGAAATGGATTGGGAGTCGTCCATCCGACATGCATGAAGCGCTCGAACCGTTTCGAAGGCTTTTCATCTCCTTCAATTGTGTGATCATGTCATATGCACTATGATGCTCAAAATCCTTTTGAAGTTCTGGTATCATAGTCCCAAGCATGAGGCAAGAAACTTGCACCGAATCGGTGCAATATTTCTTCCAATAAGCTATGCCTTCCGTATCATCCTCATCCGGTTGATCGGGAATGGGGTCTTCCAACACATACGCCCTATCCTCTAGTTTGAGGACAATTCTTAGATTGCGAAACCAATCCATGAATTTCGTATGGTTGGGTTTTTCTTTTTCGAGGATTGACCTCAACGATAGGTTGTTAAAGTTGATTGGTGCGTTTGGAATGTTGTTGTTATTGGCGGCCATCTACAAAATTTAACAAAGTTGTTTAAGTATTAATTTTAATTTAACAATCAATACCCTTTAAATCCAATTGATATTTATTAAATTTTAGAATTCAACGGTAAACCAAATTTCGGTTAGGTGACCTTTATCCCGTCATTTGATTTAGCTGGGTAGTCAATATATGACAATTGCAATCCTTTTGCAACTTCTAAGTTATGGGATCATGCAATCCTTTTGCATGACATATTTATCCCATCAACGCCTATTTGTTCCTCATGCTTCGGTGACCCTAAGTTCATGATTCCCAAATCAAGTCGTCCTACTTGTGTAAACGTGTAAATTCAACATACAAATGGTTAGGTGACCTTTATCCCACAAGTGTGCAAAATTTACCTTAATTATATTAGTTTGCTCATAATGGTTAGGTGATCTTTATCCCATCATGAGTTCCCTAATATGCCTAAGTGTCACACAATAAGGATGGCGTTTAACTTGTTTACCTTGTTAATTTAGGGATTTTAAGTTTTCATAATTTCTAGTTTAAGAAAACTATTGTACCATACACTAACATGCATTTAGTGTGTAGTTCATGTGAAAATCCATTTTTCATATTATGTAATAAAGCCAATTTTATTACTTTGAAAATAAACCATTTTATTGTGTCTTAATAACCAATTATTAAATCCTTTTCATGTTCTTAATAACCGTTTATCAATGTCCTTTTGCCACTTTTAATTTAACCAATTAAATTGTCATTTTGCATGTCTTTATTAATGTCTAATTTAACCAATTAAATTAAAGTGTAGCTCTTTGCATGTGATTAAAATTTCCAATTTAACCGATTAAATTATAGTTTAGTTTTGTCGATGTTGTTGTAGCAACCAAACATACAATCTATAATCAAACAACAAAACAACCACACATGTAAAATAATATGTTCACAATCTAGCCTTTTGGTGAACATTTGTTTAGCCGAAAATAAATGTCACCGGTTAATGGGTCATAACACAAAGTAGGAGATTTAACATCTCCCACTAAATCTTGTATCCAAATACATGTGTTCTTCTTTTGCTCCATCTTGTGTATCTTCATTCTCTTTACAAAAAAAAATATATCCTAATACATTTGTCTCTAGAAAATGAAAATACAACCTAATCTATTTTACATACCAAATATAAAATAAATTACATTACAAATGAATGAATGAATTACATGCCAAAAGAATAATTATTATTACATACCAAATGAATAATTAAACAACCAAACAAGCATGCAACCAAACACAAGGTCAAGGCTAAGATTGTGAACAACAACATGCAACCAAATATGACCAAAATGGAAGAGCCCAAACAAGCATGTTACAACCAAAAATGAATAATTAAACAACCAAACAAGCATGGAACCAAATATGAACATGTATGAATGTAAAATGCAAAAATTTAGTGGGTTTAATAAATCATCTCGAAGCATATTTCAACAACTTCAGCTCTGATACCATTGTTGGGATTTAACAAGTTTCAAAAGATCTTAAAAGCATTTAAGAATTAAAACAAAGCGAAAGCATGTAATTACCAATTTAAACTTGTTAATCTTTAATCAATTAAAGTCAAATCCCAAGTAGGATCAAGTTATGAAATATGCTTACAAAATAAAAGGATGTTTAGAGGTTATACCTCCTCAAGCTTGTTGAGGGCTGATTTAGTACAAGAAGGATGAAGGTGGAGATGAAAAACTCCAAGCTTTTGTTACACCAACACTACCCTTAATTGAGTTTAGATTTAAGACACTTAATCTCCTTAAAACCGAGCTTAAAACCGTTTCCTTTTGCACCCAAAATTCTGGTCAGCAGTAACTAGAAGGAATGATGATGAATGTAGCTTCAAATGGATGAAACCTCAAGCTGTTATACCCCAAGCTTGACACCAACACCTAGCACTTTAGTTAGGATTTAATTAGACTTGATTAGAGCTTGCAAAGACCAAAATATGAACTCCCTTTTAGCACAAAAAGGCCACTGCAGCAGCAGCAAATAGAGTGCATAATTTTTATTTTTTTGCAAGTTGTTTTGATGTGTAGTTGCAAGTATGTGTTAAGGAGTCAAAGATACTTGCATGTATATGGAATTGGGATGTATTAGACCAAGGAAGGAATCTCTAGCATGCCTACAATACTTCCAATGCCACTTCCATGTTAGATTATAAAATTAATTTTATAAAAGTTAGATTTTATAAAATTTATTTTATAAAACTTCCTTATTAATATTTATGTACATTTCATTATATAAAACCAATTTATATAAAATGTAACATAAATTAATTAATTATTTAACCTATAAATAATTAAATCCATATTATATAAATTATTCCATAATTTATATATATACACATCAAGTAATATTTCAGAAAACCGTTTTTCTTAAAGTTCAAGTGTCGCATATTTAATCAATGATCCAATCGTTAAGATTAAATACGTATAAGGTGTTGATAAGCTTGTTATTGGGTATGACCTGACTTGGATCAAAACATATTAGCCACATTAATTTAATATGTCTCTCGGGCATACGAAATACCTTCAGTTATGAACATCATTACTACCTCAGGTTTTGTGGATAAACCTACTGGAAATGAGAAAAAATAGATCTAGCTTCAAAGGATCCTTGGATGGCTTAAAAGCGCTTGAAGTAGAATCATGACACGAAAACAAGTTCAAGTAAGATTTTCACTCGAAATAAGATTGTTATAGTTATAGAAATTGAATCAAAGTTTGAATATGAGTATTACCTTGTATTAGAAAGATATCTTACTGTAAATAAGAAGGATTTCTTGAGGTTGGATGATCACTCAAAATGGATTTGCAAGATTGGAAGTAAGCTAGCAAACTTGGAAGTGTTGTTGGTGTGTTCTTGAGTAGTTATTTTATAACTTGGTTTATGTATGGATTTATGAACTAGATTGAGCTAGATTTTGATGAAGATGATGAAGAACACTTAGAACAATGGAAGAATACTTGAGAGAGATGAGTTTGATTCAAGAAAAATTGAAAATGAAAGTGTTTGTGTGTGTACTCCTTCACGTGAATATGGGGTGTTCATAAAGGCTCCATTAGTTTGTAATTTTATGTAATCATTCATGCTAGTTGCCAAATGATGGTTCCCACATGGTTAGGTGACTCACATGGGCTGCTAAGAGCTGATTATTGGAGTGTATATACTAATAGTAAATACGTTTAGAAGCTGTGTATTGTACGAGTACAAATACGAGTGCATACGAGTAGAATTGTTGGTGAAAATGAATGAGGATGTGATAATGCTAAAAACAAACATATATTTAATAGCATTATTCCTCAAGAAAGACAAGCTTTTAGTTGCAATTGTTCTATTTACAAGTGATATTCGTTTAAATAATAAAAGGTGAAGACAAAAGACAGATTCGACGAATTGAAGACGCAAACGACCAAAAAGCTCAAAAGTACAAAATACAATCAAAGAGGTTCCAATTATTGATAAGAAACGTCTCGAAATTATAAGAGTACAAGATTCAAAACGTAAAGTACAAGATATTAAATTGTACGCAAGGACGTTCGAAAATCCGGAACCGGGACCAGAGTCAACTCTCAACGCTCGACGCAACGGACTAAAAATTACAAGTCAACTAGGCACATGAATATAATATAATATATAATTAATTCTTAAAATTAATATATATATTATATTATATTTAAAAACCGTCGGCATAAGAAAACAAGCTCATGTGAGCTGTAAATAGAGGCCATGCGATCGCATGGCCTGGAGGAAGAAACTCCATGCGATCGCATGAGCATCTTTTCCAGTTCACAAGGCCTATAAAATCGAGTGTTTGGTGCATCATTCAATATATATCAATCTCTCTCTATATACGTAAATATATACATATATATTTATGTTTTAATTTTAATTTTAATTTTAAATCCTAATAATAAGGGTATGTTAGCGAATGTTGTAAGGGTGTAAGTCGAAATTCTGTCCGTGTAACGCTACGCTATTTTTAATCATTGTAAGTTATGTTCAACCTTTTTTATTTAATGTCTCGTAGCTAAGTTATTATTATGCTTATTTAATCCGAAGTAATCATGATGTTGGACTAATTACTAAAATTGGGTAATTAGGGCTTTGTACCATAATTGGGGTTTGGACCAAAGAACGACACTTGTGGAAATTAGACTATGGGCTATTAATGGGCTTTATATTTGTTTAACTAAATGATAGTTTGTTAATTTTAATATAAAGATTTACAATTGGACGTCCCTATAAATAACCATATACACTCAATCGGACACAATGGGCGGGGTATTTATATGTACGAATAATCGTTCATTTAACCGGACACGGGAATGGATTAATAGTCTATGGAATTATTAAAACAGGGGTGAAATTATGTACAAGGACACTTGACATAATTGATAACAAAGTATTAAAACCTTGGGTTACACGCAGTCGATATCCTGGTGTAATTATTAAACAAAGTAATAAAACCTTGTTACAATTTAAGTCCCCAATTAGTTGGAATATTTAACTTCGGGTATAAGGATAATTTGACGAGGACACTCGCACTTTATATTTATGACTGATGGACTGTTATGGACAAAAACCAGACGGACATATTAAATAATTCAGGACAAAAGACAATTAACCCATGGGCATAAAACTAAAATCAACACGTCAAACATCATGATTACGGAAGTTTAAATAAGCATAATTATTTTATTTCATATTTAATTTCCTTTATTTTATATTTAATTGCACTTCTAATTATCGCACTTTTATTTAGTGTTATTGTATTTAATTGCACTTTTAATTATCGTACTTTTTAATTATCGCAAGTTTATTTTATCGCATTTTTATTTATCACAATTTCATTATCGTTATTTACTTTACGCTTTAAATTAAGTTATATTCATTTTTAATATTTTACATTAGGTTTTAACTGCGACTAAAGTTTTAAAAATCGACAAACTGGTCATTAAACGGTAAAACCCCCCCTTTATAATAATAATATTATTTATATATATATTTGTATTTTTATAAAATAAAACTAATATAGCGTTAAGCTTTATTTAAAAGATTCCCTGTGGAACGAACCGTACTTACTAAAAACTACACTACTGTACGATTAGGTACACTGCCTATAAGTGTTGTAGCAAGGTTTAAGTATATCTATTCTATAAATAAATAAATATCTTGTGTAAAATTGTATCGTATTTAATAGTATTTCCTTGTAAAATTTAATAGTATTTTATACCCCTTAGCTTTAACATCAAGTATTTTTGGCGCCGCTGCCGGGGATCCGAAATCTAGCTTAAAAGCCGGAAGCGCAACGCTAAATAAATAAAAAAAATTATTTTTAGTTACTTTTATAAAAAAATACGCTTTTGTAAAAATACGTTTTTAAAACCAAAAATATAAAAAGAAAAAACAAAAATATAAATATTTTTAAGAGTTTGTTAAATATTTAAGTTCTATAAAAGTTTCTTTATCTTTATTTTATAAAAGTTTTATTTAATTTATATAAATATATTTTTAAAACAGAAAAAATAAACACAGCAAAACAAAACAAAAAAATATATATATATAATAAAAACTCTCGGCCTGCTACTGTAGCAGCCCGTATCCTGGCCCAAATCCTCAGCTCATGCGATCGCATGAGCCCGAAGGCAATATCTCATGCGATCGCATGAGATCACCTGACACGCCACTGTTGCCCTAAAACAGCATTAAATACGGAGTAATTATTATAATTATTATTTAATTTAAAACCCTAATTAGGTTTTCTTATTTAATTAGTTATTAGTTTTTATTATTATTTTGTATTTTTAGTTTAATTAGTTTAATTAAATTGTAAAATTAATAGTTTTATTAAATAAATAATATAAAAATAATATTTTTATAAAAATTGTACTTTTTACAACTTTTATTATATTTTTATATTTTGTACCCTTTTTAATTGTTTTAGCGTAATATTTGTGTTTTTTCGCTCATATTTAGTTTTAATCCATAGTTTTTGCCGTAGCTTATTTTTATTTCTAGAATTTTAGGATTTGCCGTAAAATCCCTTAAGTGCTTTTTCTTTAGACTAAGATTTAAGTGCTTTAGAATTTTGCGACGCCTTTTTAAGTTTTAGTTCCTTTTTAAGTTATTGCCATTTGGGATATAGTTTTCCTTGTAAGTTTTAAATATTTTTAGACGCAACTTTTAATTTTTTAGTTTTTAGTTCCTTTTTAAGTTTCAACGCGCTACTTTCTTATTTTTATTTTTCGACGCCTTTTACCTATGTATCAATTATCACTCCAATTAGTTATCTCAATTTGCAATTTTAATTTTAAGTTAGTGATAGTAATAAGGTTGGGTTAGTCGAGTGTTTTAAAGTTTTATAAGTCACTCTTTTTCTTTCTTATTTTTCGACGCCTTTTATTTTTCAACCCTTTTCTTTTTCGACCTTTTTCGACGCGCTCTTTTTCTTTCTTATTTCTCGACATTCTAGTTTTAGGACATAGATTTTTATTCTTCTTCTTATCTAAATTTCTTAAAATTACGAAAATTTATTTTAAGTGGTTAAATTGACAGACATCAAAATTTTCTGGTTCGTAGTAATAGTTGGATTTGTACGTGGACCGGGTTATTGGAGCCAAACAGTACTCAATTATATTGAGACCAAACGAATCCTGCCCCTCTGCTGCATCTTTTGGCTATTCGAAACGTGGGCAAAATCAGAAAAGTCTATTAATTGGATAACTTATATAATTTTTCTTTCCTTTTAAAAACTAATAGGATATTCAGTGAATGCACCGAGCAAGACGTTCACCACCTTTTGTGCGTTCACCACCTGTAACCAGATCAAGACATCTAGCAAATATTGCCGCCGTTGATTTTTCTTTAGAATCGTTATCCAGTCGACCAAGTACTCCAATTCAAATTTCCGATAATCCATTTTTTGAACCCGACCTCACAATTGAGAATCCGGAGAATATTTAGGGACAATTTATAGATCCTGAACCATTAATTTTTCCTCCGGAACCACCAATCATTCAAACAGAGATTGTTGAGGAACGAACCATTAAATCAGAATCCTCTAGTGATTCAGATTCAACAAATTCAATTATGGAGAATCTGGAACCTTTAAGTATGGAAGACCGAATGAGAGCTAAACGCACTGGCCAAGGTCACACAATTACTCATCCATACATTAATGCGCCAGATTATGAAATCAAAGGACAAATTCTACATATGGTGACTAATCAATGCCAATTTAGTGGTGCGCCGAAGGAAGATCCAAATGAACATCTTCGTACCTTTAATAGGATCTGCACACTATTTAAAATAAGAGAAGTTGAGGATGAACAGATATATCTCATGTTATTTCCCTGGACTTTAAAGGGAGAAGCCAAAGATTGGTTGGAATCGTTACCTGAAGGGGCGATCGATACATGGGACGTTTTAGTTGAAAAATTTCTTAAACAATTCTTTCCGGCATCTAAAGCCGTAAGACTTCAAGGAGAAATTGTTACGTTCACACAGAAACCAAATAAAACTCTATATGAGGCATGGACAAGATTTGGAAAGTTATTAAGAGGATGTCCGCAACATGGTTTAGACACCTGTCAAATAGTACAAATATTCTACCAAGGATGCGACATCACTACAAGAAAAGACATAGATATAGCAGCTGGTGGTTCTATTATGAAGAAAACCAAAACTGATGCTTACAAAATTATTGATAACACTGCTTCCCACTCACATGAGTGGCACCAAGAAAAAGATATCGTTAGATCATCTAAAGCAGCTAGAGCCGATTCTAGCCATGACTTAGATTCCATTTCCGCAAAGATAGATGCTGTCGAGAGACGAATGGAAAAGATGACTAAAGATATACACTCAATACGAATTAGTTGTGAGCAGTGTGGAGGACCATATTTGACAAAAGATTGTCTCAGTATTGAACTAACAATAGAACAAAGAGAGAATATTTCATATCTAAACTAAAGGCCTGGAAATAATTATCAGAATAATTATCAACCGCCAAGACCGATTTACAATCAAAACCAGAATTATAACCTAAATGTTCCATACAACAATCAACAAGGTCCTAGCAATCAACAAGTATCTAACAATACTTACAACCAGCAAAGACCTAATTTTCAAAACAAACCACCACAACCCGATGATAAAAAGCCAAATTTAGAAGATATGATGACGAAGCTAGTTGAAACTCAAACACAGTTTTTCACATCTCAAAAATAAACTAATGAATAAAATGCTCAAGCATTCAGAAATCAACAAGCTTCTATTCAAAATTTGGAACAAGAAGTAAGTAACCTAGCAATGTTAATAGGTGAAAAAAAATCGGGAAGTTTACCTAGTGATACAAATGCTAACCCCCGGAATGAAACAGCTAAAGCTATTACCACAAGAAGTGATACAATACTTAAACCACCTGAAATACCTGTAAATTCTGATGAAGCTATTCCTACTCCACAAGAACCACAACCTGAACAAGATAAGGAAAAAGAACCGGTAGTTAAAAAGGTTAATGAAGATAACACAGTTAAGGCTAAACCTTATGTTAAACCATACCAACCACCACTTCCTTACCCGAGTAAAATGAAAAAAGAGAAACTTGAAGCCGAGCAATCTAAATTTTTGGATATGTTTAAACAGATAAATGTAAATCTTCCTTTCATTGATGTGATTTCAGGAATGCCTAGATATGCTAAATTTCTGAAAGATCTAATATCAAATAGAAAGAAAATGGAAGAACTCTCGGCCGTTACTATGAATGCTAATTGTTCAGCCGTGCTGTTGAATAAGATAACAGAAAAACTATCAGATCCAGGAAGTTTCACAATTCCATGTTTTCTGGGTAGTCTTAGTTCAATAGAAGCATTGGCAGACTTAGGTGCTAGTATAAATTTAATTCCGTATTCACTATACGCTAAACTAGACCTTGGAGAATTGAAACCAACAAGAATAAGTATACAACTAGCCGATCGATCAATAAAATATCCTAGAGGGATAATGGAGAACATGCTAGTTAAAGTTGGTACTTTAGTATTTCCAGTAGATTTTGTTGTTCTGGACATGGAAGAAGATTCTCAAGTTCCTCTAATATTAGGAAGACCATTCTTAAATACGGCTAAAGCAATGATAGACGTGTTCGGTAAGAAACTGACCCTAAGTATAGAGGACGAGAGTGTTACCTTTTCAGTTGATAGAGCTATGCAACAACCACAATCTGCAGATGATACATGTTATTATATTCAAACTATATATTCACATGCAGAATTGTTAGAAGAATTTTCAGAATTACAAGGAACATGAGAATGTTCTTTAGGAGAAGGAACTGAACCAATTGATGAAACTGAAATGTTAGCTACACTAATAGCTAATGGATATGAACCAACAACAGAAGAAATTCAAATGCTAAAAGAAGAAGACAGACATGGATACAAATCATCGATAGAAGAACCTCCGACATTAGAGTTAAAGTCACTTCCAAACCATTTGGAATACGCTTATTTACATGGTGAATCTGAATTACCTGTAATAATATCGTCTTCTCTTACTGAAAATGAAAAATCTCAACACATTTCTGTGTTGAAAGCTCATAAACCAGCCATTGCATGAAAGATTCATGATATTAAAGGAATAAGTCCTTCGTATTGAACACATAAAATCCTTATGGAAGAAGGTCATAAAACGTATGTGCAACTCCAACGAAGACTAAATCCTAATATGCAAGATGTAGTTAAGAAAGAAATTATTAAACTGCTAGATGCAGGTTTAATTTATCCAATTTCTGATAGTCCATGGGTAATCACAGTTCAATGCGTGCCTAAGAAGGGTGGCATGACTGTCATTACAAATGAAAAAAATGAGCTTATTCCTACTAGGACTGTAACAGGATGGCATGTTTGTATTGATTATAGAAAATTAAATGACGCCACCAGAAAAGATCACTTTCCCTTACCTTTCATTGATCAAATGTTGAAAAGATTAGCCGGAAATAGTTACTATTGTTTTCTTGATGGATTTTCCGGATATTTTCAAATTCCAATAGCACCCGAAGATCAAGAGAAAACCACATTCACGTGCCCTTATGGTACTTTTGCTTACAAACGCATGCCGTTTGGACTTTGCAACGCCCCTGTAACCTTTCAAAGGTGCATGATGGCAATTTTTCATGACATGATAGAAGAATGCATGGAAGTTTTCATGGATGACTTTTCAGTCTTCGGTGATACTTTTGAAACATGTTTAATTAATCTTGAACGAATGCTGATTAGATGCGAACAATCAAATCTAGTACTTAATTGGGAGAAATGTCATTTCATGGTTAAAGAAGGCATCGTTCTTGGTCATAAAATTTCAAAGGAAGGAATTGAAGTGGATAGAGCTAAAGTAGATGTAATTGCTAAACTTCCACATCTCACCAATGTTAGAGGAGTTAGGAGTTTTCTAGGGCATGCCGGTTTTTACCGACGTTTCATAAAAGATTTTTCTAAAATTGCCACTCCTATGAATAAACTTCTAGAAAAGGATGCTCCATTCATCTTTTCAGATGAATGTATCAAATCTTTTAATATTTTTAAAGAGAAACTCACTAATGGGCCGATCATGATAACACCAAATTGAAATCTACCGTTTGAACTTATGTGCGATGCAAGTGATTTTGCAATGGGAGCCGTTTTAGGACAAAGGATTGAAAAAAGATTTCAACCTTTATATTATGCTAGTAAGACGTTACAGGGAGCACAAACAAATTACACAACTACTGAAAAAGAACTCCTTGCTATTGTCTTTGCTTTTGACAAATTTCGTTCATATCTCGTTCTAGCAAAAACGGTGGTCTATACCGACCATTCTGCTCTTAGATACCTATTTTCGAAACAAGATGCTAAACCAAGATTAATTCGTTGGATCTTACTCTTACAAGAGTTCGATATTGAAATCCGAGATAAAAGAGGAGCAGAAAATCTCGCCGCTGATCATCTTTCTCGTCTTGAAAATCCTGAATTAGAAGTTCTAAATGAATCGGCCATACAAGACAACTTTCCTGATGAATATCTATTGAAGATAGATTATAATGAAATTCCGTGGTTTGCAGACTACGCAAACTACTTAGTATGTGGATTCCTTGAAAAAGGATTATCGTACCAAAAACGAAAGAAATTCTTTAGTGATATAAAACACTATTTCTGGGAAGATCCACATTTGTTTAAAAGTTGTCCAGATGGAATAATACGCCGATGTGTATTCGGAGATGAAGCTAGTAAAATTTTAAACCATTGTCACACAGGACCAACAGGAGGGCATTATGGGCCTCAACTAACAGCAAGAAAAGTTTATGATGCTGAATTCTATTGGCCTACAATTTACAAAGACGCACACCTTCTTTGCAAATCCTGTGATGCTTGTCAAAGGGCCGGAAAAATAAGTCAACGTGATGAAATGCCACAAAATGTCATTCAAGTATGTGAAGTATTTGACATTTGGGGTATTAACTTTATGGGTCCATTTCCAAAATCTCATAATAATCTCTACATTCTCGTTGCCATTGATTATGTATCTAAATGGGCAGAAGCACAAGCTCTCCCAACTAACGATGCACGAGTTGTAGTCAACTTTTTAAAATGTCTTTTTGCAAGGTTTGAAACACCGAAAGCTTTAATAAGTGATCGGGGAACTCATTTCTGTAATAATCAACTTGATAAAGTTCTTAAAAGATATGGAGTAACTCATAAAATCTCCACTGCATATCATCCACAAACAAGTGGACAAGTTGAAAATACCAACCGAGCTTTAAAACGTATTCTAGAAAAAACCGTAGGATCAAATCCGAAAGAATGGTCCATTAAGTTGGAGGATGCACTCTGTACTTTTAGAACAGCCTACAAAACTCCAATTGGAACCACACCTTTTAGACTCGTTTATGGAAAAGCATGTCATCTTCCAGTAGAAATTGAACACAAAGCATTTTGGGCTTTGAAGACATGTAATCTTGATTTACATGAAGCTGGACGTCTACGGTTAAGTCAATTAAACGAATTAGAAGAATTAAGACATGAAGAATACGAAAATTCAACAATCTATAAGGAAAGAACGAAGAAATGGCATGATAAAAGAATCAGAAGTTCAAAAGAATTTAAAGAAGGAGACAGAGTTCTTCTTTTCAATTCACGATTCAAGCTATTTCCTGGAAAATTGAAATCAAGATGGTCTGGACCATTTATAGTCAAAAGAGTTTTCCCATACGGAATGATAGAATTAATAAATTCAAATGGAATTGAATTTAAAGTTAATGGTCACAGAGTTAAACATTACATAGATAGTCCGATGGAAGTTGACAACGAAGTTAATCACAATTTCAATACCACAGCTAACTAAGTGTGGGGAGAATCAAGTCTTTAAAGGATAATATGAATTTCTGTTAGAGTTAGATTTTCTGTTTTCGTATAGTTCTCGAAAATGGAACCCGAATGGTCTTTCCCCAGCAGACCCTAAAGAACTAGTCTTCTCCCCCCATTCTGAATTTTTATTTTTTTTAGGTTTTTACGAAATGAAGACTTCCTGTGAACTAAACCATGGTCTAATGCTACACGCTTTGATCACTAAACGTAATAATGACACACTTTCGAGTGAAATAGTATCATTAATCAGAGGTAAATTGGACGGAGTAAGAAAAGAATCCAGATGCGAAGATAATAAGTTACAATTTGGTAAAGGAAAATCAAAATCCGCAGCGAAAAGAAGAGCACGACACCTTGAAAAATGTCACAAATACGGAAAATGGTCACACGAAGGTAAATGTTCAAATAATCAAACCTATTCAAATACCGAATTTGTTACTCTATGCAGAGACGGACCGTTCATATGTTTAGAAGAAAAAACATTAAATGCTCGAGGTTACGCCTATGTAGCCATGGAAAATCAATTAGTCCGACTATCTTATGAGTGGGCTAGAGCATATCACTAAGAAATATATTTCACATGTAAGTTTGTATAGTTTTTATTTTTATTTTTATTTTTAACCTTTTGATAACAAACGCTAATTTGTTCGCTATAAAGTATTAAATTGGTATTCGATGAAATTAGGTCTTGTGACCGAAATTATTGATATCATACAAAAATTTATTACATCACTGCAAAATTTAACGTTTATTCTTAAGGTATAAATATTTTTAATCAATCAACCCAAAATATTTCAAAAATTCGTCATGAGTTAAATTAGGTTATGGAACCGAAATTACTTTACCGAAAAGAGGGGCGCATATTTTTGATAATATTTGATTGATTAAAGTGGGATAAAAGCCAAAAAGATTTTTAATTTTATTTTTACCATGTTTTTAAAAAATTAATAAATTAATATTAAATAAATATTGTAAACTTTTAAAATTGTAAATATTTGGAAAATTAATATTTTTAATATAAGTTTGTATGTATAAAAACAAAAATATAATTTAAGTTTGGTGTGAATTTATAATATGAATTTTTAATTAAGTTTGGTGTGATTTTTTTTAATTTTATTTATTTTAAATTTAAGTTTGGTGTGAATTTAAAAACAAAAATTTACTTTATTTCGTAAGTTAAAAATATGATTTTTAAAATTCGTCGTGAGTTGAAGACTAGGTCTTTGAACCGAAATTGCTTTACCCGAGGAAGGGACGAGAACTTTTATTATCATTATTTTTAATCTTATTGAATTAAAGTATGCCAAAAACATTAAAAAAAAACCCAAAAATCTTTACTTTTAAAAACCGCGCTTTAAATTGATAAATTTTAAAATTTTGTCGAGGGACGGACTAGGACAACGATCCGAAACACCCTCGCACCTAAAAAGAAACAAATTTTTAAAATTATATTAATTTTATGTTTTATAGTTTAAGGTTTTATATAAATAAAAATAAAAAATAAAAAAAGCTGAAACACTGTTCCCGGATACCCATGCGATCGCATGGGTATTGCACTCCAACTCCATGCGATCGCATAGAGCTGGAAAACAGGCCTGATACAAAACTCTCAGCGGTTCTGTCTCAACACAAACACACACATACATTCACGAAACTCTCTCAAATCTTCACCAAATTTTGCCATTTTTTCACCGTAATTCGTCATTTTTCTTGTTCTAATCATGCCTAGATTCTCATTCTTCAGCAAAAAGGTAAAAATTACACCCCTAAACTCTATAAATTCCTAGTTTTTGTGATAATTACCAATATTTTACCTAATGCAATTTTGTTAACTTCTAGTGTAATTAGTGTTAAATTGTTAGTATTTTATGCATGTATAACCTAGATTGATGCTATTTAACATGATTTGAAGCTAACAACTTCAAAATTTTTAGGAAACTAGGGTTTGTGTTCTTGAGCAATTTGGGGCTTTTTGATATAAACAGGTTATGGTCGATTTTTGTCATGAATTATTGCTAAATTGAGTAATGTAACATGTTTAGGTAGTTAAATGATCCAAACATTGATCCTAAACATGATTTTTAGAGATTAAAGTGGACTTTTTAAGTCTAAAATTCATGAACTTGATTAATTTGATATAATTGCCAATTGAGACTTGTTTAATTGTTAGTAATGACTATTTTGACAGGTTATTTGAGTTAAATGCTTATGAACTTTGTATACATTTTCATATATGCTTATTTGAAAAGTGTAGAATTGTGAAAAATTGTGAAAATGTGTATAAGTTTAATTTTGATTTAACATGTTATAGTGATTGTTTTAAGTTGTTATTTTGCTAACACTAATGCATATTTGGATGCACAAATTTTGTGTTTAATGTGTTTTGCAGAAAGCCGATACGGGAGGTTCAGGAGCATCATCATCTAGACAGCCTGCTCCAGCTCCAGAACCAGAACCAGAAATGCAATATGAACCTAAACAACAACCACAACAGGAACCACAACATCAGCCTGAACAGCACGTACCCTATTATGATCCGCTACAGTTACCTAATGAATTCACAGTATTTCCCCCACATCCACCTGTCGAATACCCAACAATTCCGGAACACACATTGCATCCTAATTTGAGATTCGACAGACGATAGAGAGATTACCCGGCATATCAAAGTAATAAGTTCAAATTAGTAACAAAAGAGGTAGAGGTGCCAAGGGTAATTGATTGGAATCCTTTGAAAACGGTCCATCTAGCTGACCGTGTTAGACAGCATTTGGTACAAAGGTATGGCAGTTCTTCTTTTACAAATTGGATACGTCTTTTCACCATTCGCAGACCTGTATATAAGGAATGGTGTGTTGAGTTGATGAGTACTATAGCTTTAAATGTAGATGTAGATAGGTTAGATGATAGAAGTTTTCTTAGATTTATCCTTGGCGGTAGGATGTACAGGATGTCCATGATGGACATGGCCAGGGCGTTACAGATTTACACTCCTAGTGAATTGCTACTACCCGATTGTATGAGTTTGATTTATCGGGGTGAAAGGGTAGATAGGAACTTTGACGCCGACGCCGTTTGGAGGCGTATGTCAAACTATAATGTTTTTACACTAGGAGGGAAACAGTCCTACTTACATATTAACAAAACCGAGCTTCGTGTGATTCATAGATTTTTGGCTAACTCGATTACACAAAGAGATCACAATAAGGAGAAACTAACCTTACATGATTTATTCTACCTAAAGTGTATTCGGGACCCGGGAAGCTTTGTTAATATCCCTTACTGTGTTGGTTTTTATTTATCTAAAATGGTAGAAGGAATGCAGGAAGGGAGTATAATAAGAGGAGGTATTTTTGTTACTCTCATTGGAGAGTATTTAGGTGTTGATAGGAACCAAGGGGGTCCATTACAGGTTTGTAGAGAACAGGTTGAGCCTTTAGGATTGAAAGTTTATGTGGGTGCTAAGGTATTGAAAAGTAGACGCAACCAAGCAGTGCCCTATGAAGGTAATCATTCACAGGTAGAAAGGGGTTCAGACGAAGAAATGGAGGAAGCGGAAGACATCAGAGATGTCATTCGAGATGCTATTCTTGACGTGCACGTTCGTATAGATGAGGAATCAATGACGAGCGCGGCCAGACATAGTATGTATGAGCAGTGGAACTCCGAGCGAGTATACGAGGATTATAGGCGACGCCAACACAAAAGCTGGTTAGTTCATCAGCACCAAATCATGAGCCAGTTATCATATCAGGTACCAAATAATTATGTGCCTACTAGACCTGCTCATTTTCCGCCACACAGCCCCGATATCCGATCACCCTTTAACCGGTATGACTATAACCAAGCCTATCAGGACACCTATAACCAACAATGGAACCCACCTGACGAGATGAACTGGAACCCTTATCCAGACTGATTTAGTTCCATTGGTTATTTTTATGATTTTTATATTTTTATCTTTTTACTTTTTCATGTTTAAACTTATGTTATTGGATATATTTGTGTAATTTTTATCATTTCTATTATTATTATGTACTAATATTTCACATTTAGGATTTGAAAGTGGGATATTAAGTCCCATTTCAAATTGCCATGCATGTTTATATTTGTATTGTATGTATATTGTCGATTGTACAAAACAGTGCATTTTCAAAGACTGGCATTAAGTTCAGCAAAAGCTAGTACTTTTGACGACAAAACGAAAAACAAATGTGATGTAACAACAAGACGGAATGAACAAATGATGTGCACCATTTATCATTCAGCAAACAAATGCCAATATGTTTGGAAACTTTGGTAAAATTTAATCATTTTTCTACGCTAATCACCCTCAATAATTTAAATTGTTACTGATTTCTTGCAAATGAGGGCATTGCAAGATCTTAAGTGTGGGAAGGGGTTAAATTCTTTCGGATTTTAAAAATTTTTGATTTATACACTTGGTTACCATTAGAAATACTAGTAAAGCAGTAGTTGTATTAGAATCTAGTGCTCTCTGATAACAAAGAACAGCCCTAGTCTTATATACTGACTACCCACTTCTAGTAAAAATTTTCAAAATTTTCAGTGAACTCAAAATCATGTTTATACATATTTATGAATGATAAAACTAGGTGTTAACACCGAAATTATTGTTACCTCGGAAAGGACATAAATTGAGAAACAAACCAAAATGTTAGAATTCATTTAAGAATGGAATAGAGGAGAACAAAAAGGCAAAAAAAAAGAAAATAAAAGCCAAGTGTGGGAAAATTTACCAAGTTATTTTAAACATATGTCACATATTTCTGTAACAAATAACTGAAAATACTTTTGCTTTGGACTAAACTAAAAAGTTTTACCCGATTTACTGTAAGAAAGATGGATCTACACGATGAATCAATTCCATCATTAAAAGGAAGTAAAGTCTTCTGAAAAAGAAACGCGCTTCTTGATTTAGGTCATGAAGTTGTCGTCCAGACCAGCTGTAGGTTGACGAAAAACCTAGAAAAGTCATCTCTAAAATCAGCAGGAAATCCACGGACCTCAGCATCAAATAGGGTCGCCAAGTGGTCAGACTTATCCTAACTATGAGAGGATATGTCTCGTAAAATGGGGAGGACGCCGTGCAAATTAGCTGGATAAGACTAATGAATCAGATCCCCAGAAAGGATAATCTCCTTAAAGATCAAAAATCAGCTTTTAAGACTGATATTACTCAATCCTAGAGATTGACCTTAAAGATTGAGAATTCAAACTCATGGAATTCAATGATATCTAAACTCGAGCTTGAACAAGAAAATATTTTGATCAAATTATAAACCGATTTGTTTTCTGAAAACCCATTTTCAATGCGTTCATTACCATTGAACGTAAAATCCTAGGAATTCAACTGAAATTCATTAGGTCGCCTGAACCAAATCGGGTGTCAACCGTAAGAACGGTGGTTGCATAGCATGGTCAAAGACAGGACCTTGTGCCAGTTCGAAAAATTATAAGGGTGAGCTTTACTATTGCTCCTACCAAGGATAGTAATTGCGTCCGACACATTATAAGACCATAATTAAAAGCATGTCAGGGGACATTGCCTTAATAGTTGCTGGTTCAACGCTTTCCTTTACAACCGGACGGTAGTTTATCGAAAGGTAATATTCGGAGCAAGTATACTGGACGTGTTTCTTTCCTAATACAAGGTTAGCAAGTGGGTGACACAAAACCACAAGTTTTGAGCTAAAATTTTCAAATCTGAAACCCACCAAACCCACAAAAATATTTTGCAAACACCGGTGAAGGGTTATTCCGGAAAACTTATCTAGGGTAAAAGCTAGATTTAATTTTCAAAAAGATCAAATGTTTTCATAAAGATCCAATTTCCTTAATGGATCTAAATTTTATAGTCATGTGGGACTGTAAACCATATCGTTACTACCATTGTTAATATTGCCGTAAAGAAATCACTGATGTACAAAGTGTGAAGAATAAAGAAGTGATTCTAGTATTTCAAGACTATATTGCTTGAGGACAAGCAACGCTCAAGTGTGGGAATATTTGATAATGCTAAAAACGAACATATATTTTATAGCATTATTCCTTAAGAAAGACAAGCTTTTAGTTGCAATTGTTCTATTTACAAGTGATATTCGTTTAAATAATAAAAGGTGAAAACAAAAGACAGATTCTACGAATTGAAGACGCAAATGACCAAAAAGCTCAAAAGTACAAAATACAATCAAAGAGGTTCCAATTATTGATAAGAAACGTCTCGAAATTACAAGAGTACAAGATTCAAAACGCAAAGTACAAGATATTAAATTGTACGCAAGGACGTTCGAAAATCCGGAACCGGGACCAGAGTCAACTCTCAACGCTCGACGCAACGGACTAAAAATTACAAGTCAACTATGCACATGAATATAATATAATATATAATTAATTCTTAAAATTAATATATATATATATTATATTATATTTAAAAACCGTCGGCATAAGAAAACAAGCTCATGTGAGCTGTAAATAGAGGCCATGCGATCGCATGTCCTGGAGGAAGAAACTCCATGCGATCGCATGATCATCTTTTCCAGTTCACAAGGCCTATAAAATCGAGTGTTTGGTGCATCATTCAATATATATCAATCTCTCTCTATATACGTAAATATATATATATATTTATATTTTAATTTTAAATCCTAATAATAAGGGTATGTTAGCGAATGTTGTAAGGGTGTAAGTCGAAATTCTGTCCGTGTAACGCTACGCTATTTTTAATCATTGTAAGTTATGTTCAACCTTTTTAATTTAATGTCTCGTAGCTAAGTTATTATTATGCTTATTTAATCCGAAGTAATCATGATGTTGGACTAATTACTAAAATTGGGTAATTAGGGCTTTGTACCATAATTGGGGTTTGGACCAAAGAACGACACTTGTGGAAATTAGACTATGGGCTATTAATGGGCTTTATATTTGTTTAACTAAATGATAGTTTGTTAATTTTAATATAAAGATTTACAATTGGACGTCCCTATAAATAACCATATACACTCAATCGGATACGATGGGCGGGGTATTTATATGTACGAATAATCATTCATTTAACCGGACACGGGAATGGATTAATAGTCTATGGAATTATTAAAACAGGGGTGAAATTATGTACAAGGACACTTGGCATAATTGATAACAAAGTATTAAAACCTTGGGTTACACGCAGTCGATATCCTGGTGTAATTATTAAACAAAGTAATAAAACCTTGTTACAGTTTAAGTCCCCAATTAGTTGGAATATTTAACTTCGAGTATAAGGATAATTTGACGAGGACACTCGCACTTTATATTTATGACTGATGGACTGTTATGGACAAAAATCAGACGGACATATTAAATAATCCAGGACAAAGGACAATTAACCCATGGGCATAAAACTAAAATCAACACGTCAAACATCATGATTACGGAAGTTTAAATAAGCATAATTATTTTATTTCATATTTAATTTCCTTTATTTTATATTTAATTGCACTTCTAATTATCGCACTTTTATTTATTGTTATTGTATTTAATTGCACTTTTAATTATCGTACTTTTTAATTATCGCAAGTTTATTTTATCGCATTTTTATTTATCGCAATTTCATTATCGTTATTTACTTTACGCTTTAAATTAAGTTATATTCATTTTTAATATTTTACATTAGGTTTTAACTGCGACTAAAGTTTTAAAAATCGACAAACCGGTCATTAAACGGTAAAAACCCCCCTTTATAATAATAATAATATTATTTATATATATATATATATATTTATATTTTTATAAAATAAAACTAATATAGCGTTAAGCTTTGTTTAAGAGATTCCCTGTGGAACGAACCGGACTTACTAAAAACTACACTACTGTACGATTAGGTACACTGCCTATAAGTGTTGTAGCAAGGTTTAAGTATATCCATTCTATAAATAAATAAATATCTTGTATAAAATTGTATCGTATTTAATAGTATTTCTTTATAAAATTTAATAGTATTTTATACCCCTTAGCTTTAACATCAGGATGTAATTGTAAGAATTTTTATTAAGTAGAAGTACTTTGATAAGTGTCTTGAAGTCTTTCAAAAGTGTATGAATACATAATAAAACACTACATGTATATACATTTTAACTGAGTCGTTAAGTTATTGTTAGTCGTTACATGTAAATGTTGTTTTGAAACCTTTAAGTTAACGATCTTGTTAAATGTTGTTAACCCATTATTTATTATATCTAATGATATGTTAAATTATTATATTATCAAAATAATATGATGAATTAATATATCTTAATATGATATATATACATTTAAATGTCGTTACAACGATAATCGTTACATATATGTCTCGTTTCGAAACCCTTAAGTTAGTAGTGTTGTTTTTACATATGTAGTTCATTGTTAATACACTTAATGATTTGTTTACTTATCATTTATCATGATTAAACATAGTGTATCAATATCTTAATATGATTCATATGTATTTAGTAAGACGTTGTTATAATGATAATCGTTATATATATCGTTTTCGAGTTTCTTAATTCAATAGTCTCATTTTTGTGTATATAACTCATTGTTACAATACCTAATGAGATACTTACTTATCATAATATCATGTTAACTATATATATATCCATATATGTCATCATATAGTTTTTACAGCTTTTAACGTTCGTGAATCAACGGTCAACTTGGGTGGTCAATTGTCTATATGAAACCTATTTCAATTAATCAAGTCTTAAAAAGTTTGATTGCTTAATATGTTGGAAAAACTTAATCATATAAATAACAATTTCATTTAATATATATAAACATGGAAAAGTTTGGGTCACTACAGTACCTACCCGTTAAATAAATTTCGTCCCGAGTTGTTAAGCAGTTGGAGGTGTTGACGTATCTTCTGGAAATAAGTGCGGGTATTTCTTCTTCATCTGATCTTCTCATTCCCAGGTGAACTCAGGTCCTCTACGAGCATTCCATCGAACCTTAACAATTGGTATCTTATTTTGCTTAAGTCATTTAACCTCACGATCCATTATTTCGACGGGTTCTTCGATGAACTGAAGTTTTTCGTTGATTTGGATTTCGTCTAACGGAATAGTGAGATCTTCTATAGCAAAACATTTCTTCAAATTCGAGACTTGGAAAGTGTTATGTACAGCCGTGAGTTGTTGAGGTAACTCAATGAAATGTCCCGTTCTTATTGATTAAAAACGTTCCATATTAATTGATTTCGTTGCGAGGTTTTGACCTCTATATGAGACGTTTTTCAAAGACTGCATTCATTTTTAAAACAAACCATAACCTTTATTTCATAAATAAAGGTTCAAAAAGCTTTACGTAGATTATCAAATAATGATAATCTAAAATATCCTGTTTACACACGACCATTACATAATGGTTTACAATACAAATATGTTACATCGAAATCAGTTTCTTGAATGCAGTTTTTACACAATATCATACAAACATGGACTCCAAATCTTGTCCTTGTTTTAGTATGCAACGGCGAAAGCTCTTAGTATTCACCTGAGAATAAACATGCTTTAAACGTCAACAAAAATGTTGGTGAGTTATAGGTTTAACCTATATATATCAAATCGTAACAATAGACCACAAGATTTCATATTTCAATACACATCCCATACATAGAGATAAAAATCATTCATATGGTGAACACCTGATAACCGACATTAACAAGATGCATATATAAGAATATCCCCATCATTCCGGAACACCCTTCGGATATGATATAAATTTCGAAGTACTAAAGCATCCGGTACTTTGGATGGGGTTTGTTAGGCCCAATAGATCTATCTTTAGGATTCGCGTCAATTAGGGTGTCTGTTCCCTAATTCTTAGATTACCAGACTTAATAAAAAGGGGCATATTCGATTTCGATAATTTAACCATAGAATGTAGTTTCACGTACTTGTGTCTATTTTGTAAATCATTTATAAAACCTGCATGTATTCTCATCCCAAAAATATTAGATTTTAAAAGTGGGACTATAACTCACTTTCACAGATTTTTACTTCGTCGAGAAGTAAGACTTGACCACTGGTTGATTCACGAACCTATAACAATATATACATATATATCAAAGTATTTTTAAAATATATTTACAACACTTTTAATATATTTTGATGTTTTAAGTTTATTAAGTCAGCTGTCCTCGTTAGTAACCTACAACTAGTTGTCCACAGTTAGATGTACAGAAATAAATCGATAAATATTATCTTGAATCAATTCACGACCCAGTGTATACGTATCTCAGTATTGATCACAATTCAAACTATATATATTTTGGAATCAACCTCAACCCTGTATAGCTAACTCCAACATTCACATATAGAGTGTCTATGGTTGTTCCGAAATATATATAGATGTGTCGACATGATAGGTCGAAACATTGTATACGTGTCTATGGTATCTCAAGATTACATAATATACAATACAAGTTGATTAAGTTATGGTTGGAATAGATTTGTTACCAATTTTCACGTAGCTAAAATGAGAAAAATTATCCAATCTTGTTTTACCCATAACTTCTTCATTTGAAATCCGTTTTGAGTGAATCAAATTGCTATGGTTTCATATTGAACTCTATTTTATGAATCTAAACAGAAAAAGTATAGGTTTATAGTCAGAAAAATAAGTTACAAGTCATTTTTGTAAAGGTAGTCATTTCAGTCGAAAGAACGACGTCTAGATGACCATTTTAGAAAACATACTTCTACTTTGAGTTTAACCATAATTTTTGGATATAGTATCATGTTCATAATAAAAATCATTTTCTCAGAATAACAACTTTTAAATCAAAGTTTATCATAGTTTTTAATTAACTAACCCAAAACAGCCCGCGGTGTTACTACGACGACGTAAATCCGATTTTACGGTGTTTTTCGTGTTTCCAGGTTTTAAATCATTAAGTTAGCATATCATATAGATATAGAACATGTGTTTAGTTGATTTTAAAAGTCAAGTTAGAAGGATTAACTTTTATTTGCGAACAAGTTTAGAATTAACTAAACTATGTTCTAGTGATTACAAGTTTAAACCTTCGAATAAGATTGCTTTATATGTATGAATCGAATGATGTTATGAACATCATTAATACCTCAAGGTCCTTGGATAAACCTACTAGAAATGAGAAAAATAGATCTAGCTTCAAAGGATCCTTGGATGGCTTGAAAGTTCTTGAAGCAGAATCATGACACGAAAACAATTTCAAGTAAGATTTCCACTCGAAATAAGATTGTTATAGTTATAGAAATTGAATTAAAGTTTGAATATGATTATTACCTTGTATTAGAAAGATAACCTAATGTAAGTAACAAAGGTTTCTTGATCTTGGATGATTACTTGGAATGGATTTAGAAAACTTGGAAGTAAACTTGCAATCTTGGAAGTATTCTTGATTTTATGAAACTAGAACTTTTGGAATTTATGAAGAACACTTAGAACTTGAAGATAGAACTTGAGAGAGATCAATTAGATGAAGAAAATTGAAGAATGAAAGTGTTTGTAGGTATTTTTGGTCGTTGGTGTATGGATTAGATATAAAGGATATGTAATTTTGTTTTCATGTAAATAAGTCATGAATGATTACTCATATTTTTGTAATTTTATGAGATATTTCATGCTAGTTGCCAAATGATGGTTACCACATGTGTTAGGTGACTCACATGGGCTGCTAAGAGCTGATCATTGGAGTGTATATACTAATAGTACATACATCTAAAAGCTATGTATTGTACGAGTACGAATACGGGTGCATACGAGTAGAATTGTTGATGAAACTGAACGAGGATGTAATTGTAAGCATTTTTGTTAAGTAGAAGTATTTTGATAAGTGTCTTGAAGTCTTTCAAAAGTGTATGAATACATATTAAAACACTACATGTATATACATTTTAACTGAGTCGTTAAGTCATCGTTAGTCGTTACATGTAAATGTTGTTTTGAAACCTTTAGGTTAACGATCTTGTTGAATGTTGTTAACCCGTTGTTTATTATAATAAATGAGATGTCAAATTGTTATATTATCATGATATTATGATATATAATATATCTTAGTATGATATATATACAGTTAAATGTCGTTACAACGATAATCGTTACATATATGTCTCGTTTCGAAATCATTAAGTTAGTAGTCTTATTTTTACATATGTATTTCATTGTTAATACACTTAATAATATATTTACTTATCATTTAACATAATTAACCAAGTGTATCAATATCTTAATATGATTCATATGTATCTAGTAAGACGTTGTTATAACGATAATCGTTATATATATCGTTTTCGAGTTTCTTAAATTAATAGTCTCATCTTTATGTATATAACTCATTGTTAAAATACCTAATGAGATACATAATTATAATAAAATCATGTTAAATATATATATAACCATATATATGTCATCGTATAGTTTTTACAAGTTTTAACGTTCGTGAATCACCGGTCAACTTGGGTGGTCAATTGTCTATATGAAACCTATTTCAATTAATCAAGTCTTAACAAGTTTGATTGCTTAACATGTTGGAAACACTTAATCATGTAAATAACAATTTCATTTAATATATATATAAACATGGAAAAGTTCGGGTCACTACACTCAAGTCGGTAAGCTACTGGTCCGACACGATCAATAATCTTGAATGGTTCAATATACCTTGGATTTAATTTCCCTCGTTTACCAAATCGAACAACGCCTTTCTAAGGTGCAACTTTAAGCATGACCATCTCTCCAATTTCAAATTCTATATCTTTTCTTTTAATGTCAGCGTAGCTCTTTTGTCGACTTTGGGCGGTTTTCAACCGTTGTTGAATTTGGATGATCTTCTCGGTAGTTTCTTGTATTATCTCCGGACCCGTAATCTGTCTATCCCCCACTTCACTCCAACAAATCGGAGACCTGCACTTTCTACCATAAAGTGCATCAAATGGCGCCATCTCAATGCTTGAATGGTAGCTGTTGTTGTAGGAAAATTCTGCTAACAGAAGGTGTCGATCCCAACTGTTTCCGAAATCAATAACACATGCTCGTAGCATGTCTTCAAGCGTTTGTATCGTCCTTTTGCTATGCCCATCAGTTTGTGGATGATAGGTAGTACTCATGTCTAGACGAGTTCCTAATGCTTGCTGTAATGTCTGCCAGAATCTTGAAATAAATCTGCTATCCCTATCAGAGATAATAGAGATTGGTATTCCATGTCTGGAGACGACTTCCTTCAAATACAACCGTGCTAACTTCTCCATCTTGTCATCTTCTCTTATTGGCAGGAAGTGTGCTGATTTGGTGAAACGATAAACTATTACCCAAATAGTATCAAAACCACTTGCAGTCCTTGGTAATTTAGTGATGAAATCCATGGTAATGTTTTCCCATTTCCACTCCGGGATTTCAGGTTGTTGAAGTAGACCTGATGGTTTTTGATGTTCAGCTTTGACCTTAGAACACGTCAAACATTCTCCCACATATCTAGCAATATCAGCTTTCATACCCGACCACCAAAAATGTTTCTTGAGGTCCTTGTACATCTTTCCCGCTCCGGGATGTATTGAGTATCTGGTTTTATGTGTTTCCCCAAGTACCATTTCTCTCACATCTCCAAACTTTGGTACCCAAATTCTTTCAGCTCTATACCGGGTTCTGTCTTATCGAATATTAAGGTGTTTCTCCGATTCTTTGGGTATTTCATTATTCAAATTCTCATCTTTTACAACTCACTGTTGCGCCTCCTTTATTTGAGTAGTAAGGTTAGTATGAATAATTATATTCATAGCTTTTACCTGTATAGGTTCTCTGTTGTAACAACCCAAACCAAACCACGTTCGAACTAGCTTAAAGTATCACAAAAAAAAAAAAAAAAATTTTTGTTCAGCAACTGGCGCGGTGCGCCAGTACCCCGCGCGGCGCTCCGATCTGGTCTGTCCAAAAAGTCTTGAAACGCGAAAATGTTTGACCACTTCCCGACGTATTTAGACAAAACGATTTTCACAGCATATTCATATATGAAAAACTAACACGTTCCATTCATAAAAATAAGTTTTACGAGACCAGGCCCACATCGGCCATTTTACGACTTTCGTACAAAATTCAAGTTTTCAACCACATGATTTTTAAAACAAAATAAAGCCGAGCATGGCGATTGGGGATACGCTACCCAATCCTAATCAATCCAAAAGCATGCCTTCTAAAGCAACTACGCAAGTCCACTAGTCCCCGCTTACCCGAGCCACCGCATCCATGAAATCTATAAAAATGTAAACAACGAGAGGGTAAGCTAACGCTTAGTGAGTGATAACATACTACATACATATATATGTATAAAATGGACACGCCACACAAATATCAAATACCGCATACCGAAGCATCCCTGTATAAGGCAACTACGCTAAGCATACCGTACGATCTCTAAGCAACAAGCTAAAGATATTAACAAGTAAGTTCACCAACGACGATGTGAACAACGCCAATAAGCTACACCCGGAGGGTTAGCTACAACACTACAATACATTAATATATATAACAATATATATACGACCAAGGTTAACCCTTTAACCCAATACCGAGAACCAAGTACCACAATGAAGATTGGCCGAACTACACGAGCCTTAGTAATCCGAAACCACACGAGATTACTATCTTCACGACATCGAGGTTGGCCGAACTACACGAGCCTTAGTAATCCGAAACCACACGAGATTACTACCTCAATAAGATGACCGAACTACACGCGTCATCATGAATCCGAACTATACGCGATTCACTTCTCCAACACCAAAACCCACGGTCACGGGATTATAAAATCCACCACATCGGGGTTATCCAAAACCACATCACAATACATGTGATAACGTACACACAAGTGTACACCTCGCCAAAAGGGGGTCAACCAAAATGCACAACCGTGCCAATTGGACCTATACACAAGTCCATCAAATCCACCTATATGTGAAGTGAGCTCTATAACCGAGAACCACTTCACCCGACCCGCACCCATCCTACACATACATATGCACATAGGATATTAACACTCACCTTGTCGCCTTGATGAACGCTTCCGAAATAATCCACAACTCGCCGAAGGAATGTACCTATTCCATTATCATAAATACCACAACACAATTAGGATGGATTTACAAACCAACCCAATTCGACACTTAGTGCAATTTCGACCCAATTGCACTTCCAAGCACAAACCGTGCCCAAACTAACCAATAATCACTAACACAAGTGATAATGGTCCTAATATGCCAATAAAACCCGAACACAAGTGTTAAACACTTATCGTTCTCAAAATCGCCCATAAACCCTAATTTTGACCCATAAAGTCAAAATCTCACCAATTACAAGTTTTGACACCAAAACATATTTAACTCGATTTTATACTTCAACTTAATCCATTTTAAGTTTATAAACCTCATCGAATCGACATTCGGGTCATAATCATCAACAAACCCTAACTTTGACTCTAGTCAAAATTAGTCAACCACAAGAACCCTAAAGGTCTCCAATACATCAATAATCACTAATACTAGTGATTATACACCATTCTCAATTCTTAAATATGGTTAAATCATTAACCAACCCAAAACCCGCCTTTTAACACTTATAAACCCGAATCTTGGTGTTAATCTTCAATTAACAACTAAATGGGTTCCATCTATGAATCATAAAAATCAAAAGCCCCAAATTTGAATGATGAACACGAAAATGAAATTCGGAGTTAGAGCTTACCACTAGTATCACCGCATAGCTAAGAACGAGGAGAACAAACTTGTCTACTACGCCAAAGATCAAAACCCACTTTTTCCTTTCCAAAAATCCCTTAGAATCAAATGGGTGTTTGAGTTCTTGAGAGAAATATGAAAAGAAAAGGAAAAAGAAATGAATAAGTGAAATGGGTGGATGAGGTTAAGTCCACAAATCTGGCTCAAACGCAAAAAGACCGAAATGCCCTTTTAAAAACACTAAAATAACAAAAGGGGTCTGCCATCGACATATGGCGCGACGAGCCATAACCCCGCGCGGCGCGCGACTGGTCAGAATCAGAATCCAGGTCTTACAACTCTCCCCCACTTAAAATCGATCATGTCCTCGTGATCTTCACCACTTAACCGAACGGACCACACTCCACGGTCCTCAACATAAGTCCCAATCCGACTTTCCTAGACAATTCTTCCCAATGAATCGTCTTTAACAACTAAATCGTCACCGCGATTTATCAAATCACAATCCGAGCACTAAAACCATGCTCATTCCCTAACATCGGGAAAACTCAACCAATCTCGTACCGAGGTATCAATCCCTTAGCGTACCCTTACCGAGTACAACGCTAAAAACAACCAAGTCTCATCCTAAGGTCAACAACCCGAAATGATGAAGACCGAACCAAACGAATCCTTACGGATTACCCTTAACACTAAACATCCCTTGTAGTGCGCAACACAACAAATACGCTGTTACCGTAACATCATAATCCACGGCTAAAATCGATAGCGCCCAAAATGACTATGGCAACGCTAATCCAAAGGTGTACAAAATCGACTATTGTCACACTCGTAACAACATGTGAGCGAAACACGGCTATCGCATCACTAAACATACAACATGGTCCTCGCGACCCCACCATTGGCGTATCAAATGACCAATAGATCAAACATCATGGCCCTCACGACCCCACCATCGGTGTATAAAATAACCGATAGATCATACATGGTCCTTACGACCCACCATTGGTGTATAAAACAACCAATAGATCAAACGTCATGGTCCTTATGACCCCACCATCGGTGTATAAAACAACCGACATATCACACAACACGAAGGCTGGCCAAAAACTACACGCGCCTTAGTGAATCCGAAACCACACGCGACTCACTACCTTCACCTTAACAACAATCGGGATTGGCCGAACTACACGCGCCTTAGTGAATCCGAACTACACGAGAGTCACTATCCCAGAGGAATGACCGAACTACACGAGTCATTTGTGAATCCGAACTACACGAGACTCACTCCTCAATACAATGACCGAAACTACACGAGTCATTTGTGAATCCGAACTACACGCGACTCACTTCCGCAATAAGATGACCGAAACCACACGCGTCATCGTGAATCCGAAACCACACGCGATCCACTACCATGATGAAGTCAGCGGACCCCGAAGGTCATGCTCCACCAATCTCAACACCAGATGAAGTCAGCGGACCCCGAAAGTCATGCTTCACCGATATAACACTACGCCCATGATGAAGTCTGCGGACCCCGAAAGTCATGCTCCACCAATCACGTACTACCATGATGAAGTCAGCGGACCCCGAAGGTCATGCTTCACCAATCAATCAATACCATGATGAAGTCAGCGGACCCCGAAGGTCATGCTTCATCAATCAACGCCCTTTTGGCCTCGAACAACGAGTAGCGTAACATCGCGCTCTGCTACGCCATAGTGAATCCTAACGGATACCACTAACCATTCACACAATCGAGCAAGAACCGCCTATATCAAACATAGGTACCCATCAATAGTTCTCTAAAAGATAATCCGATACACACATCCCTTAACCGAGGGATTTCACCCTGCTCGCCCAACACGTCCATTATCTCTCAACGAGATTTACCACATTACCACCTCGGTAATAATTTAAATCCAAACCATAAGTACAATCTAACCGAAATTGTTCTCTACCATAAATAGACCAAAACTAGGTCCCAACACAATTTTCGGATCTACTAAAAACGTCATCCGAAATCTCACACTAGAACTTCCTCGTGCGGGAGTGTAACTCCCCCACTTGAAACTACGTCTCATAACCGCATCTCGTACAATCGTACCATGCTACCAAAGGTAGACTTTACCAACAATTAGGTTCACACGACCCATCACCATATCTTGCTCCCACCTTGAGCATACGAAGGATTTCAACCAATCCTTAAACACTTCGAACGAAAAGTGTACCGTAAATTACACCACTCTACTCTCGCAATCATCCAATTGCTTTAGTTTGTCAAATTTCACCCGATCACTCATGTACCTAAGGGTTTCACTTCGGTACCCTAAGTACAATGTAACCGCAACACAATCGGAGTTGAACACCACGCTAATAGGTATAAAAGAGGCACCTAATGTCGCGTCACGTAGACTTCTTTACCAACATACATCGAGATCAAACACTCGATCTTTTTCGGGTTCCAATCCACCCGACGAACCTCATGGTTCATCAACTTCCACACTATAGCGAACACGCGCTTAACAATCGAACACCAAAACCCATTTCCATGGCTTGGTAGAAACATTTCCAAATACTAAGGAATGCTTGGTTGCACCAAGTCTTACGCCCTTCGCCCATTAATAAAAACATCACCATAGGGTACTTCCATTAGGAACGTCACCCATAACAACAATATGCACAACACAAGGCATTTTACAAACTCAAATTCAACGGCACTTAATAAATAATCAAAGGACATATTTATTAAAACGAAACGTACCTTAACGTCTCCTTGCCGCACCCGTCCCCACTAACTTGGGACATTCTGTGACGACCCGGAAATTTCCGACCAAATTTAAACTTGATCTTAATATAATTTTGACACGATAAGCAAAGTTTGTAATGTTGAATCTCAGAATATTGGAACTATTTTCATGTAACCCTTTGACTATCCCCGATGATTCACGAACCATTGCTTGTAAATATGTGGATATTTATAAAATGTGTAAATATAAATATATGTATACTATATATTATAACATGAACATTAATGAACTATTATATACATTTATTGTTATAAATAAATATGTAAAATAAAATACATTGTAATAAAAACTATTATTTAATATGTATATTTCTTGTATATAAATATTGTTATATTTAATTTAATTATTTAATATATATTTATTTGCATAGTAAATTTTGTTATTTAAAACTGTTTATATATATACATAGTATATATTAAATATAATTAATTTTGAGATTAAATGGTAAATGTCTGTAACTTTCGGTTGACGTTTAATAGTTTTTTTTTAAATAGGTCTATTATATATATATATATATATATATATATATATATATATATATATATATATATATATATATATATATATATATATATATATATATATATAAGAATGTTTTAAAATAAAAGTTGTTCCAAAATTTGATTAAAAAGATAATAGTTTTGATAAACATTTTTTTTTACCATTTCAATCTAAGTCTTTGTACTCCGTACATATAAATTGGAACAGAAAATAATTAATTATCGAATCTTTTTGATCAGGTTTCAAACAGGTAATGACCAGAATAAATAAATGGTCTTAATTTAAAATTTTGAGATTTTTAGGAACACTTTTATATATTAACTGTTTAGCAAAGGACCACCATATAGTTTGCGTGTTAAAAGTGTCGGTATAAGCATCCAACATAGGGGGCTGCTACACTATTCTATATTTGATAATTGTGAGATTACTGTTTCTAATCGGAAATTCTTCAAACTGCACGTTTCATGTAAATTATTATTATATTATTATTATTAATCGAATTCTGTTTTCTTTTTGAATTCAGTTCAACAACTGAATATTATATACATGATGATACATTGAATGATTCACAAACACAAAACCCATTTTTTTTTCTCTCATACTTCTTCTCCTTCTCTTGCAACTGCAGCCGACATCACCACCCTAGCTGCACCACTAAACGAGCCACCAAGAACAACCAGCCATCTTTCTTTCCCTCCTATTCCTATCGTGATTACCACTTAAACACCACAAAACCAACACAACACCTTAAATCCTATTAATTTTCCTGCTTCTTTGCTACTACTCGAATCATAATCGATTAACACCTCTCTCTCTCTCTCTCTCTCTCTACAATTACAATTACCCTTCGTGAACCACACCAAGCCACCACTCTACCACTACCGTCTCCAACCTTGAATCAAACCACCATCCACCGGTATCACCACGAAGAACCACTTGACCACCTCTTTCTCTATATAAATATACCTACGTATTTTTATGCTTACTTCCAAGTTTCATAGAACACCATAGAAGGTACCACCATCAAACCTCCGTACATGTTTTATTTATTTATTTTTTTCTTCTTTCATGGTATTCGAAACCAACCTGTAATCTCCTTAAAAATTTCTGCTGCTGCTCGCCATTAATCTATTTCTGTTGCCTCTCCATCACAAGTGGCTATAAAAAAAATTCTGTTTTTAATACTATAATAGTGAAGAATGAGGATGATTATGATTCATGATGATGGCAAATAAAATGATGATGTTAGAATGAGCTGTAAAGGTGAAGAGATAGCGACTGCACTTTTTCTTGTTTCGGTTTTTATTTCATACGAAAAGTACCAAAACCAAACCCACAAGTGGCTTGGGTATCGGGCTGTAACTTGGGCTATAGGAGACAACTTGGGCTTGTGAGACAACTTGGGCTAGAATTTGCAACACCCATCGAATTGTTTTCTAGTTTCCTGCTCGACAAAATGACCCTACAACCGTCCTTTTTACAGCCATCTGTTGCTACCCATTTTCTGTATTGTTCACATTAAAACCACCACAACCCAAAACAAAACCTACTTGAAATACCCGTTTGTTAAATCTATTTGAAAAACCCACTGAAATATCGCTGTAAAAGTTTCTTTCTATTTCTAATTTTCCTTTCGAAATCATCGTGAAGTGCTCCTGGATTTCTCCTGACCTAAACAGGCTTTGATTAAGAGTGTGATTAAACTGCTATTAGGCTGTAAGAAACCACCGATTATTATTTTTGCTAAACACTGTACGAGTTGTTTCCATGCTACCGTTAACTTCATTGATTGATATAGTTAGCGGGTTACTTGTTAGGGCTACCTTATTCAGTTTTCATTTTGGGCCGTGAACTTATTGGGCCTAGTTATACATGGACATTTGGGTTTTAATGATGATATTGATAATCTGTGTAAATGGCGAGATTACATTTAAAATGGTGATATCAATATTAATGATGAACGTACGTGATTGTGATTATGATTCATGATTATGATTTATGATTAAGACTAAGAGTTATGGCTATGAATTATGATTATGATGGTGATTCACGAATTAATGATGATTATAACGGATGATAAAATGCTAACGATGATGATATAGTAATTAGATGATGATAATGGGTTCGGTATTATGATGATGAGATGGTAAATTAATAATGATAACCGAGATTAATGATGAAGATGGCGATTCAATGATGTTGGTAACGACTTAAAATATGATTATGATACATAAGAATGAAGATGATGATGTTGATATAGATAATAATACGGTTATAATGTTTGTAGAGAAAAAAGAAAAGGGAAAACAAAAAAATACGGTTATATAAAATTAAAATAGGAATATATCAGAAAAATTGAATATCTTGAATGGTTAAGGGAATTATCGGGTTAGCGGGACGTCGCGAGTTCAAACCCGGACTTGGGCATTTTTAAGGGATACTTCTTTGAGGTAGTTATTTATTTATTATTATTATTATTATTATTATTATTATTATTATTATTATTATTATTATTATTATTATTATTATTATTATTATTATTATTAAAATTATCATTTATGATTAAAGAAAACATTTTTATTTTCATTACTAATAAAGTTATCATTTTTATTAAAAACTATCATTTTATTTATCATTATTAGTATTATTATTGTTTTATCATTACTATTATTTTTATTATTACTATTATTATTTTTAGTATTATTATAATTATTATTTTTAAACAAATATTATCTATATAAAAATATATTACAAAACAACTAATACTACATACTAATATGTTTTTAACTAATATATTACCAATTATATTGATAAAACTTTAATTAAATTATATATCATATATTTATTATAAGTATAATTATATTTAAAAATACTAATTGTAATAAATTATGAAACATAAGTAAACTTAGTTGATCAAATGGAATATGTGTTAATATATATGCAACTAATATAGGTTTGTGAATCTGAGGTCAACCCTACACTTGTTAAATGACGTCATATGTATTTTTACTACAAAATACAGTATGGTGAGCTTCATTACTCCCTTTTTATATATATTTTTGGGCTGAGAATACATGCGCTGTTTTATAAATGGTTTATGAAATAGGCACAAGTACTAAAACTAATTCTATGTGGGTTTAAACCAGAAATATACCCTTAGCTTGGTAACATTAAACTACTTGTCTATATACGGTAGGCGCGAATCCTAAAGATAGATCTATTGGGCCTGACAAACCCCATCCTGACTATGGGATGCTTCAGTACTTCGAGGTTATTTTAAACACACCTGATCTGGTGTACTTCAGAGGGTAAAATATGAACGTTAAGGCTTGTTACCGGGTGCCTACAACTTATAGAATACTTTTATACACTTGTGAGTGTACATATATTTATAAACGGAAATCTTGCGGTCTATTAAGATATTGAAATGATTGTTATGATAAACTTATGAACTCACCAACCTTTTGGTTGACACTTTTAAGCATGTTTATTCTCAGGTACGAATTAAGTCTTTCGCTGTGCATTTGCTCAATTTAAGGACATTACTTGGAGTCGATCATCGCAATGGGACCAAATGTTGATGACTTCGTCCAGGTGGATAAGGACGGGTCGTTACACATTCCGACTTACGATGTCCTTCCTCTTGACAATTGAAATACACCATGCCATCACCTCTTGGCACCGAACATTCCCACGACTTGTGACCCCTCATGCCACAATTGTAACATCTAGACGCACTAGAATCCGATATACCCGTCCGTGTACCACCCTTGCTCACACTCGGACCCTTAGTCCTCTTACTCGGAGCACCATACGAAACAACCCTTCTCTCACTTACAGGTCCACTCTTCTTGGATCGTGAATACGACTCGAAACCTCTAGCCAAGGCGAATAACTCCGCAAACGATTTCGCTTGACCCCGGTTAATTTTATTCTTCAAGTCATCATTCAAGGTCCGATAGAAATTATGCATCAACAAATGATCATTCCCCAAATACTCCGGGCAAAAACGAGCCTTCGCCATAAAGGTCGTCTTGAGAGTATTCAAATCCATAGAACCCTGTTGCAAATTTCGCAACTCATTACGCATTTCCGACAAGTCAGCTGAAGTCCAGAACTCCTCGAAGAATTCCTTCTTAAACTCGTCCCACGATAACGCCATAAACGTTTCACCACCGGCAAGATCAATCTTACTATCCAACCAATCCCTCGCCCTACCCCGCAACAAACTCGTAGCGAGTCTCGTCTTTTTCTCGGGAGGGCAATCAATAATACGAAAACACCCTTCGACATCCGAGATCCAAGTTGTGCTTATCAAAGGATCCGGTTTCCCGTCATACATCTAGGTTTTAGTCCTCATGAAGCTCTTAAGACAACACTCCATTTCACCACTACTTTGAAGTTCGGAATACTTCCTATCCATTTCTTCCCGAAACGCACTCATTTGCTCCACAACGGCGGCCGCAACTCTAGCATTAATCTCAGCGTTGTTCGTCTCGATCCCACTTCCCGTCGCCATTCTAAGGAATGCAAAGCGATTAGATCACGAACGTATAAAACCACACACGCAACACCGTCCCATCTTGCTAAACACTCGTCGTACATCACTTGTTAGACATGATTTTCACCCGTAATAAGGTTTACAAGTCCTTATTATGCACACACGCCGTATCGACTTGTTAGTACAACGACCGTCTCGCTCGATGCTATAAACAAACACAAACGAAATTCTACGCGATATAAACACACGCGAGAATTATCATCACAACACAATCATATATTAAAAATAGCCGCATTACTAATATAAACGTTAGTCAACCTATAAACAAGGCACTAATTAAACCCATTCTGACCCGTAATCCTACAAGTCCCGCAACAAATTAAGCACACACAAAAGTCTAAGTCTAGGCACCTATCTCAAGTCACCTAAATCCCTTAGACCATGCTCTGATACCACTTGTAACAACCCAAACCAAACCACGTTCGAACCCGCTTAAAGTATCACAAAAAAAAAATTGTTTGTTCAGCAACTGGCGCGGCGCGCCAGTACCCCGCGCGGCGCGCCGATCTGGTCTGTCCAAAAAGTCTTGAAACGCGAAAATGTTTGACCACTTCCCGATGTATTTAGACAAAACGCTTTTCACAACATATTCATATATGAAAAACTAACACGTTCCATTCATAAAAATAAGTTTTACTAGACCGGGCCCACATCGGCCGTTTTACGACTTTCGTACAAAATTCAAGTTTTCAACCACATAATTTTTAACACAAAACAAAGCCGAGCATGGCGATTGGAGATACGCTACCCAATCCTAATCAATCCAAAAGCGAGCCTTCTAAAGCAACTACGCAAGTCCACTAGTCCCCGCTTACCCGAGCCACTGCATCCATGCAATCTATAAAAATGTAAACAACGAGAGGGTAAGCTAACGCTTAGTGAGTGATAACATACTACATACATATATATGTATAAAATGGACACGCCACACAAATATCAAATACCGCATACCGAAGCATCCCTGTATAAGGCAACTACGCTAAGCATACCGTACGATCTCTAAGCAACAAGCTAAAGATATCAACAAGTAAGTTCACCAACGACGATGTGAACAACGCCAATAAGCTACACCTGGAGGGTTAGCTACAACACTACAATACATTAATATATATAACAATATATATACGACCAAGGTTAACCCTTTAACCCAATACCGAGAACCAAGTACCACAATGAAGATTGGCCGAACTACACGAGCCTTAGTAATCCGAAACCACACGAGATTACTATCTTCACGACATCGAGGTTGGCCGAACTACACGAGCCTTAGTAATCCGAAACCACACAAGATTACTACCTCAATAAGATGACCGAACTACACGCATCATCATGAATCCGAACTACACGCGATTCACTTCTCCAACACCAAAACCCACGGTCATGGGATTATAAAATCCACCACATCGGGGTTATCCAAAACCACATCACAATACATGTGATAACGTACACACAAGTGTACACCTCGCCAAAAGGGGGTCAACCAAAATGCACAACCGTGCCAATTGGACCTATACACAAGTCCATCAAATCCACCTATATGTGAAGTGAGCTCTATAACCGAGAACCACTTCACCCGACCCGCACCCATCCTACACATACATATGCACATAGGATATTAACACTCACCTTGTCGCCTTGATGAACGCTTCCAAAATAATCCGCAACTCGCCGAAGGAATGTACCTATTCCATTATCATAAATACCACAACACAATTAGGATGGATTTACAAACCAACCCAATTCGACACTTAGTGCAATTTCGACCCAATTGCACTTCCAAGCACAAACCGTGCCCAAACTAACCAATAATCACTAACACAAGTGATAATGGTCCTAATATGCCAATTAAACCCGAACACAAGTGTGAAACACTTATCGTTCTCAAAATCGCCCATAAACCCTAATTTTGACCCATAAAGTCAAAATCTCACCAATTACAAGTTTTGACACCAAAACATATTTAACTCGATTTTATACTTCAACTTAATCCATTTTAAGTTTATAAACCTCATCGAATCGACATTCGGGTCATAATCATCAACAAACCCTAACTTTGACTCTAGTCAAAATTAGTCAACCACAAGAACCCTAAAGGTCTCCAATACATCAATAATCACTAATACTAGTGATTATACACCATTCTCAAGTCTTAAACATGGTTAAATCATTAACCAACCCAAAACCCGCCTTTTAACACTTATAAATCCGAATCTTGGTGTTAATCTTCAATTAACAACTAAATGGGTTCCATCTATGAATCATAAAAATCAAAAGCCCCAAATTTGAATGATGAACACGAAAATGAAATTCGGAGTTAGAGCTTACCACTAGTATCACCGCGTAGCTAAGAACGAGGAGAACAAACTTGTCTACTACGCCAAAGATCAAAACCCGCTTCTTCCTTTCCAAAAATCCCTTAGAATCAAATGGTTGTTTGAGTTCTTGAGAGAAATATGAAAAGAAAAGGAAAAAGAAATGAATAAGTGAAATGGGTGGATGAGGTTAAGTCTACAAATCTGGCTCAAATGCGAAAAGACATAAATGCCCTTTTAAAAATACTAAAATAAAAAAAGGGGTCTGCCAGCGACATATGGCGCGGCGCGCCATAACCCCGCGCGCGGCGCGACTGGGCAGAATCAGAATCCAGGTCTTACATCTTTCCTTTCTACTCAAGGCATCAGCTACCACATTCGCCTTCCCCGGGTGGTAACGAATCTCAAACTCGTAATCATTCAACAATTCAATCCACCTGCGCTGCCTCATGTTCAGTTGTTTCTGATTAAATATGTGTTGAAGACTTTTGTGATCGGTATATATAATACTTTTGACCCCATATAAGTAGTGCCTCCAAGTCTTTAATGCAAAAACAACCGCGCCTAATTCCAAATCATGCGTCGTATAATTCTGCTCTTGAATCTTCAATTGTCTAGACGCATAAGCAATTACTTTCGTTCGTTGCATTAATACACAACTGAGACCTTGCTTTGAGGCGTCACAATATATCACAAAATCATCATTCCCTTCAGGTAATGACAATATAGGTGACGTAGTTAACTGTTTCTTCAACAATTGAAACGCTTTTTCTTGTTCATCCTTCCATTCAAATTTCTTCCCTTTATGTGTTATGCAGTCAAGGGTTTTACTATTTTGGAAAAATCTTGGATGAATCTCCTGTAATAACCAGCCAGCCCTAAAAATTGGCGTATGTATTTTGGAGTTTTCGGGGTTTCTCACTTTTCAACGGTTTCAATCTTTGCTGGATCCACCTGAATACCTTCTTTGTTCACTATGTGACCGAGGAATTGAACTTCTTCCAACCAAAATGCACACTTTGAAAACTTAGCATACAGTTTTTCTTTTCTCAGCAACTCTAGCACTTTTCTCAAATATTCTTCGTGCTCTTGATCATTCTTCGAGTAAATAAGTATGTCATTGATGAAAACAATGACAAACTTGTCAAGATATGGCCCACACACTCGGTTCATGAGATCCATGAACACAGCTGGTGCATTAGTCAATCCAAACGGCATAACCATAAACTCGTAATGACCGTAACGCGTCCTAAAAGCAGTCTTAGGAATGTCATCCTCCTTCACCCGCATTTGGTGATATCCAGAACGTAAATCGATCTTCGAATAAATCGACGAGCCTTGTAGTTGATCAAATAAGTCTTCGATTCTCGGTAATGGATAACAGTTCTTGATGGTAAGTTTGTTCAACTCTCGGTAGTCGATACACAACCTGAATGTACCATCTTTCTTCTTGACAAACAGAACAGGAGCTCCCCATGGTGATGTACTTGGTCGAATGAAACCACGCTCTAAAAGTTCATGTAACTGACTTTGTAATTCTTTCATTTCGCTGGGTGCGAGTCTGTATGTAGCACGAGCTATTGGTGCAGCTCCTGGTACAAGATCTATTTGAAATTCAACGGATCGGTGTGGAGGTAGTCCCGGTAATTCTTTCGGAAATACATCGGGAAATTCTTTTTTGACGGGAACATCATTGATGTTCTTTTCTTCGGTTTGTACTTTCTCGACATGTGCAAAAACAGCATAGCAACCTTTTCTTATTAGCTTTCGCGCCTTCAAATTACTAATAAGATTTAGCTTCGCGTTGCTCTTTTCTCCGTACACCATTAAGGGTTTTTCTTTTTCCCGTACAATGCGAATTTCATTTTTGTAACATACGATCTCTGCTCTCTCCTTTTTCAACCAGTCCATGCCAATTATCACATCAAAACTTCCTAACTCTACTGGTATCAAATCAATCTTAAATGTTTCACTAACCAGCTTAATTTCTCGATTCCGACATATATTATCTGCTGTAATTAATTTACCATTTTCTAATTCAAGTAAAAATTTATTAACCAAAGGCGTCATTGGACAACTTAATTTAGCACAAAAATCTCTACTCATATAGCTTCTATCCGTACCCGAATCAAATAAAACATAAGCAGATTTATTGTTAATGAGAAACGTACCCGTAACAAGCTCCGGGTCTTCCTGCGCTTCTGCCGAATTAATGTTGAAGACTCTTCCACGGCTTTGCCCATTTGTATTTCCTTGGTTTGGGCATTTACTCTTGACGTGGCCCGGTTTTCCACATCCATAACAAATAAAGGCGGCATTACTTGTCCCGACATTACTCGTTGCATTATTTTTGTTAATCACCGGTCCGTAGATTTCACACTTCGTCGCGCTATGACCACCTCTCTTACACTTAGTACACGTTGTCGTGCAGAACCCAGTCGGATGGTATCCTTCACACCTCTGACATGGTTTTTACCTTTTGTTATTATTGTTGGGATGGTTGATGTTGTGGTTGTTGTTGTTGTTGGGACGTTTGTTGTAGTTATTGTTAGGATTGCGGTTATTGTTGCGATTGTTGTTGCGGTTATTGGGATAGTTGTTGCGATTGTGGTTGTAATTTTTGTTGTTGTTGTTGTTGTTGTTGTTGTTGTTGTACTGGTGACTCTTGTCACCGTTTTCCTCCCACTTCCTCTTGAGTTGTTTCGTGTTGGCTTCTTCGGCCGCCTGCTCTTTAATTCTTCCCTCAATCTGATTTATGAGTTTATGAGCCATTTGACTTGCCTTTTGTATGGAAGCGGGCTCGTGTGAACTCACATCTTCTTGAATCCTTTCCGGTAACCCTTTTACAAACGCGTCGATCTTCTCTTCTTCATCTTCGAACGCTCCCGGATCCCGGACACAATAGGCACAACTCTGTGAATCATCGTTCATACATGGTAATGTCAAACCCTTGTGTTCGTAACTCTCTAAGCTCTACCTTGAGCTTATTGACCTCGTTTCTGGGACGATACTGCTCGTTCATCAAGTGCTTGAATGCTGACCACGGTAACACGTAGGCAGTATCTTGTCCCACCTGCTTGAGATAGGTATTCCACCATGTTAACGCAGTACCTGTGAAGGTATGCGTAGCGTACTTTACTTTGTCTTCTTCAGTACATTTACTTATGGCAAACACCGATTCAACCTTCTCGGTCCACTGTTTCAATCCGATTGGACCCTCGGTTCCATCAAATTCCAAAGGTTTGCAGGCAGTGAATTCTTTGTAGGAGCATCCTACACGATTTCTTGTGGATTTAGTTCCACTGCTAGAACCAGAATTATTGTTGTTATTTTGCATTGCGGCCTGCACGACGGCTATGTTCGCAGCAAGGAAAACACGGAAGTCTTCCTCACTCATGTTCAAGTTCTGACGAGTCGTCGGTGCCATTTCCTTCAAAAATAGCCAAAAGAATTGAGTTAATCATATAGAATTTAAGAGTAGTCAATAGTATTTCATAGCATAATATGAACTTATTTATAAAAGCTTTTTCTTCATATTAGCATTTCATAGTTTTAATTCTGGTAGTACCTACCCGTTAAGTTCATACTTAGTAGCTATTATACAATTCAACTACTATGATTCTATATGAAAAACTTATTACAATAATATTTCGCTTTCAAACTTTTATACAATATTTTGCAAACATACAATACCACTATTATACATATAGGATGAAATATAGCACATAATAACTTGCTACTCGGCAGCTATAAAGACAATTCTAGTTAGTACGCAAGCCGTTTAGCAAAAGAAATAAAGACACGTAATTCATAAGTCCAGAAACAAGTCATGCATTCTGGTTTTACTAAGACTATTTCCCATCCTTGGTTTTGTGGAAAATATCTGTTGTGACCGTTGACCAGGCAGCATGTTGTAATGTCGTTAAAAGGACGAGGGTTACGTAATGCCCAACAGCCCCGTAACAATCTAAAAACCTTGTTTCTCACCTCAACTATCGAGTCCGTCACTTGTGGAAATGTTTTATTTAAAAGTTACAACCCAATGTTCTTTTTCTCAATTTGATGAGAAGCGAACATTATTAACCCGTAAGCATAACATGCTTCTTTATGTTGCATGTTAGAAGCTCTTTCTAAAGAACGGAGTTCTATTTTGGGATATGTTGAGTCAAAATAGGTTCGTAACCCGTAGCGTAAAATTGCATCTGGGTTTCTCGCACTAAATGCCTTAAAGAAAATTTGGCGTAACTTAAAGTCTCCCCAATGTGATATACCCCATCTTTCAAAGGAAAGCCTTTTATATACTAAGGCATGCCTGGAATGTCTTTCAAACGTTTGACAAACTAATTTTGCCATAATTAATTGTGCCGATGAATTCTGCCCGACTTTAGACAAGATTTCATCAATCATATCTCCTGGTAGGTCTTCTAAAATTTTTGGTTGTCTATCCTTAACGTCCATTTTTGTTTTTATACTGTAAAATAAACAAGGATTAGATTCGTAAAAGGTAATTAACAAACAATACAAGTAATTTTTACATATAAAAATACAAACACACTATAATACATATATTACACAGCATGATTACAACTCTTTATTCCGACTCACTCGTTTCTTCTTCTTCGGACTTAGTTCGTCTGGCTAATTTCCTAGGGATACATGGTGATCCTCTAATACGAGCCGTCATTTTCACAAATGGTTTAGAAAAACCTGGTGACCTAGATGTTCCCGGATTATTGTTAAAATCTAAGAAATACGGGCGTTTACGATACATATAAAGTTCATCGGGATCGGAATCAGGTTTCTCTATTTTGATGCTCTTTCCCTTATTATTCACTTTTGCTTTTTCAAATTGGGTCGAGGTAATTTCTATAACATCATCAGAATCCTCATCGGGATCCGATTCATCAGAAAATTGGTAATTTTCCAAATATTTTGTTTCCTCGGCGGAAACATCATTGACCATTATTAAGTTTGGTCCGTTGGTTGAGGATTTTCTTTTATTTAATCGTTTAACTGTAGGTATTAATATTTTTTCCTCCGAAACCTCTTCTTCTTCCGGTTCCTCCTCTTCCGATTCCTCCTCGGGATTTTGTGAATCTTTCCAAAATATATTCGACTCTTCATTATTATTAGGTGAGTCGATGGGATTTGTACTAGAAGTAGACATCTATCACACAATATCAAACACGTTAAGAGATTAATATATCATATAATATTTACATGTTAATAATATATAGTTTCTAACAAAAAAAAAATGTTAAGCAATCGTTTTTAAAGAAAACACGGACGAAGTCCAGACTCATTAATGCATCCTAACAAACTCGGTAAGACACACTGAAATGTCCCGTTCTTATTGATTAAAAACGTTCCATATTAATTGATTTCGTTGCGAGGTTTTGACCTCTATATGAGACGTTTTTCAAAGACTGCATTCATTTTTAAACAAACCATAACCTTTATTTCATCAATAAAGGTTTAAAAAGCTTTACGTAGATTATCAAATAATGATAATCTAAAATATCCTGTTTACACACGACCATTACATAATGGTTTACAATACAAATATGTTACAACAAAATAAGTTTCTTGAATGCAGTTTTTACACAATATCATACAAGCATGGACTCCAAATCTTGTCCTTATTTAAGTATGCGACAGCGGAAGCTCTTAATAATCACCTGAGAATAAACATGCTTAAAACGTCAACAAAAATGTTGGTGAGTTATAGGTTTAACCTATATATATCAAATCATAATAATAGACCACAAGATTTCATATTTAAATACACATCCCATACATAGAGATAAAAATCATTCATATGGTGAACACCTGGTAACCGACATTAACAAATGCATATATAAGAATATCCCCATCATTCCGGGACACCCTTCGGATATGATATCAATTTCGAAGTACTAAAGCATCCGGTACTTTGGATGGGGTTTGTTAGGCCCAATAGATCTATCTTTAGGATTCGCGTCAATTAGGGTGTCTGTTCCCTAATTCTTAGATTACCAGACTTAATAAAAAGGGGCATATTCGATTTCGATAATTCAACCATAGAATGTAGTTTCACGTACTTGTGTCTATTTTGTAAATCATTTATAAAACCTGCATGTATTCTCATCCCAAAAATATTAGATTTTAAAAGTGGGACTATAACTCACTTTCACAGATTTTTACTTCGTCGGGAAGTAAGACTTGGCCACTGGTTGATTCACGAACCTATAACAATATATACATATATATCAAAGTATGTTCAAAATATATTTACAACACTTTTAATATATTTTGATGTTTTAAGTTTATTAAGTCAGCTGTCCTCGTTAGTAACCTACAACTAGTTGTCCACAGTTAGATGTACAGAAATAAATCGATAAATATTATCTTGAATCAATCCACGACCCAGTGTATACGTATCTCAGTATTGATCACAACTCAAACTATATATATTTTGGAATCAACCTCAACCCTGTATAGCTAACTCCAACATTCACATATAGAGTGTCTATGGTTGTTCCGAAATATATATAGATGTGTCGACATGATAGGTCGAAACATTGTATACGTGTCTATGGTATCTCAAGATTACATAATATATAATACAAGTTGATTAAGTTATGGTTGGAATAGATTTGTTACCAATTTTCACGTAGCTAAAATGAGAAAAATTATCCAATCTTGTTTTACCCATAACTTCTTCATTTTAAATCCGTTTTGAGTGAATCAAATTGCTATGGTTTCATATTGAACTCTATTTTATGAATCTAAACAAAAAAAGTATAGGTTTCTAGTCGGAAAAATAAGTTACAAGTCGTTTTTGTAAAGGTAGTCATTTCAGTCGAAAGAACGACGTCTAGATGACCATTTTAGAAAACATACTTCCACTTTGAGTTTAACCATAATTTTTGGATATAGTTTCATGTTCATAATAAAAATCATTTTCTCAGAATAACAACTTTTAAATCAAAGTTTATCATAGTTTTTAATTAACTAACCCAAAACAGCCCGCGGTGTTACTACGACGGCGTAAATCCGGTTTTACGGTGTTTTTCGTGTTTCCAGGTTTTAAATCATTAAGTTAGCATATCATATAGATATAGAACATGTGTTTAGTTGATTTTAAAAGTCAAGTTAGAAGGATTAACTTTTGTTTGCGAACAAGTTTAGAATTAACTAAACTATGTTCTAGTGATTACAAGTTTAAACCTTCGAATAAGATAGCTTTATATGTATGAATCGAATGATGTTATGAACATCATTACTACCTTAAGTTCCTTGGATGAACCTACTGGAAAAGAGAAAAATGGATCTAGCTTCAATGGATCCTTGGATGGCTCAAAGTTCTTGAAGCAAAATCATGACACGAAAACAAGTTCAAGTAAGATCATCACTTGAAATAAGATTGTTATAGTTATAGAAATTGAACCAAAGTTTGAATATGATTATTACCTTGTATTAGAATGATAACCTACTGTAAGAAACAAAGATTTCTTGAGGTTGGATGATCACCTTACAAGATTGGAAGTGAGCTAGCAAACTTGAAAGTATTCTTGATTTTATGAAACTAGAACTTTTGGAATTTATGAAGAACACTTAGAACTTGAAGATAGAACTTGAGAGAGTTCAATTAGATGAAGAAAATTGAAGAATGAAAGTGTTTGTAGGTGTTTTTGGTCGTTGGTGTATGGATTAGATATAAAGGATATGTAATTTTGTTTTCATGTAAATAAGTCATGAATGATTACTCATATTTTTGTAATCTTATGAGATATTTCATGCTAGTTGCCAAATGATGGTTCCCACATGTGTTAGGTGACTCACATGGGCTGCTAAGAGCTGATCATTGGAGTGTATATACCAATAGTACATACATCTAAAAGCTGTGTATTGTACGAGTACGAATACGGGTGCATACGAGTAGAATTGTTGATGAAACTGAACGAGAATGTAATTGTAAGCATTTTTGTTAAGTAGAAGTATTTTGATAAGTGTATTGAAGTCTTTCAAAAGTGTATAAATACATATTAAAACACTACATGTATATACATTTTAACTGAGTCGTTAAGTCATCGTTAGTCGTTACATGTAAGTGTTGTTTTGAAACCTTTAGGTTAACGATCTTGTTAAATGTTGTTAACCCAATGTTTATACTATCAAAAGAGATTTTAAATTATTATATTATCATGATATTATCATGTATGAATATCTCTTAATATGATATATATACATTAAATGTCTTTACAACGATAATCGTTACATATATGTCTCGTTTAAAAATCATTAAGTTAGTAGTCTTGTTTTTACATATGTAGTTCATTGTTAATATACTTAATGATATTTTTACTTATCATAGTATCATGTTAACTATATATATATCCATATATATGTCATCATATAGTTTTTACAAGTTTTAACGTTCGTGAATCACCGGTCAACTTGGGTGGTCAATTGTCTATATGAAACCTATTTCAATTAATCAAGTCTTAACAAGTTTGATTGCTTAACATGTTGGAAACATTTAATCATGTAAATATCAATCTCAATTAATATATATAAACATGGAAAAGTTCGGGTCACTACAGTACCTACCCGTTAAATAAATTTCGTCCCGAAATTTTAAGCTGTTGAAGGTGTTGACGAATCTTCTGGAAATAGATGCGGGTATTTCTTTTTCATCTGATCTTCACGCTCCCAGGTGAACTCGGGTCCTCTACGAGCATTCCATCGAACCTTAACAATTGGTATCTTGTTTTGCTTAAGTCTTTTAACCTCACGATCCATTATTTCGACGGGTTCTTCGATGAATTGAAGTTTTTCGTTGATTTGGATTTCATCTAACGGAATAGTGAGATCTTCTTTAGCAAAACATTTCTTCAAATTCGAGACGTGGAAAGTGTTATGTACAGCCGCGAGTTGTTGAGGTAACTCTAGTCGGTAAGCTACTGGTCCGACACGATCAGTAATCTTGAATGGTCCAATATACCTTGGATTTAATTTCCCTCGTTTACCAAATCGAACAACGCCTTTCCAAGGTGCAACTTTAAGCATGACCATCTCTCCAATTTCAAATTCTATATCTTTTCTTTTAATGTCAGCGTAGCTCTTTTGTCGACTTTGGGCGGTTTTCAACCGTTGTTGAATTTGGATGATCTTCTCGGTAGTTTCTTGTATAATCTCCGGACCCGTAATCTGTCTATCCCCCACTTCACTCCAACAAATCGGAGACCTGCACTTTCTACCATAAAGTGCTTCAAACGGCGCCATCTCAATGCTTGAATGGTAGCTGTTGTTGTAGGAAAATTCTGCTAACGGTAGATGTCGATCCCAACTGTTTCCGAAATCAATAACACATGCTCGTAGCATGTCTTCAAGCGTTTGTATCGTCCTTTCACTCTGCCCATCAGTTTGTGGATGATAGGCAGTACTCATGTCTAGACGAGTTCCTAATGCTTGCTGTAATGTCTGCCAGAATCTTGAAATAAATCTGCCATCCCTATCAGAGATAATAGAGATTGGTATTCCATGTCTGGAGACGACTTCCTTCAAATACAGTCGTGCTAACTTCTCCATCTTGTCATCTTCTCTTATTGGTAGGAAGTGTGCTGATTTGGTGAGACGATCAACTATTACCCAAATAGTATCAAAACCACTTGCAGTCCTTGGCAATTTAGTGATGAAATCCATGGTAATGTTTTCCCATTTCCATTCCGGGATTTCGGGTTGTTGAAGTAGACCTGATGGTTTCTGATGCTCAGCTTTGACCTTAGAACACGTCAAACATTCTCCTACGTATTTAGCAACATCGGCTTTCATACCCGGCCACCAAAAATGTTTCTTGAGATCCTTGTACATCTTCCCCGTTCCAGGATGTATTGAGTATCTGGTTTTATGAGCTTCTCTAAGTACCATTTCTCTCATATCTCCAAATTTTGGTACCCAAATCCTTTCAGCCCTATACCGGGTTCCGTCTTCCCGAATATTAAGATGCTTCTCCGATCCTTTGGGTATTTCATCCTTTAAATTTTCCCTCTTTTAAAACTCCTTGTTGCGCCTCCTTTATTTGAGTAGTAATGTTATTATGAATCATTATATTCATAGATTTTACTCGAATGGGTTCTCTGTCCTTCCTGCTCAAGGCATCGGCTACCACATTTGCCTTCCCCGGGTGGTAACGAATCTCAAAGTCGTAATCATTCAATAATTCAATCCACCTACGCTGCCTCATATTCAGTTGTTTCTGATTAAATATGTGTTGAAGACTTTTGTGGTCGGTATATATAATACTTTTGACCCCATATAAGTAGTGCCTCCAAGTCTTTAATGCAAAAACAACCGCGCCTAATTCCAAATCATGCGTCGTATAATTTTGTTCGTGAATCTTCAATTGTCTAGACGCATAAGCAATCACCTTCGTTCGTTGCATTAATACACAACCGAGACCTTGCTTTGATGCGTCACAATAAATCACAAAATCATCATTCCCTTCAGGCAATGACAATATAGGTGCCGTAGTTAGCTTTTTCTTCAATAACTGAAACGCTTTCTCTTGTTCATCATTCCATTCAAATTTCTTCCCTTTATGCGTTAATGCAGTCAAGGGTTTTGCTATTCTGGAAAAGTCTTGGATGAACCTTCTGTAGTAACCAGCTAGTCCTAAAAACTGGCGTATGTGTTTCGGAGTTTTCGGGGTTTCCCACTTTTCAACAGTTTCTATCTTTGCCGGATCCACCTTAATACCTTCTTTGTTCACTATGTGACCGAGGAATTGAACTTCTTCCAACCAAAATGCACACTTTGAAAACTTTGCGTACAATTCTTCCTTCCTCAATACTTCTAACACCTTTCTCAAATGTTCACCGTGTTCTTGGTCATTCTTTGAGTAAATAAGTATGTCATCAATGAAAACAATGACAAACTTGTCAAGGTATGGTCCACACACTTGGTTCATAAGGTCCATGAACACAGCTGGTGCATTAGTTAAACCAAACGGCATGACCATAAACTCGTAATGACCGTAACGTGTTCTGAAAGAAGTCTTTGGAATATCATCTTCTTTCACCCGCATTTGATGATACCCGGAACGTAAGTCAATCTTTGAATAAATAGACGAGCCTTGTAGTTGATCAAATAAGTCGTCGATTCTCGGTAGTGGGTAGCGGTTCTTGATGGTAAGTTTGTTCAACTCTCGGTAGTCGATACACAACCTGAATGTACCATCTTTCTTCTTGACAAACAAAACAGGAGCTCCCCACGGTGATGTGCTTGGTCGAATGAAACCACGCTCTAAAAGTTCTTGTAATTGGCTTTGCAGTTCTTTCATCTCGCTGGGTGCGAGTCTGTAAGGAGCACGAGCTATTGGTGCAGCTCCTGGTACAAGATCTATTTGAAATTCAACGGATCGATGTGGGGGTAATCCCGGTAATTCTTTTGGAAATACATCGGGAAATTCTTTTGCAATGGGAATATCATTGATGCTCTTTTCTTCAGTTTGTACTTTCTCGACGTGTGCTAGAACAGCATAGCAACCTTTTCTTATTAGTTTTTGTGCCTTCAAATTACTAATAAGATGTAGCTTCGTGTTGCCCTTTTCTCCGTACACCATTAAGGGTTTTCCTTTTTCTCGTATAATGCGAATTGCATTTTTGTAACAAACGATCTCCGCTTTCACTTCTTTCAACCAGTCCATACCGATTATCACATCAAAACTCCCTAACTCTACTGGTATCAAATCAATCTTAAATGTTTCGCTAACCAGTTTAATTTCTCGATTCCGACATATATTATCTGCTGAAATTAATTTACCATTTGCTAATTCGAGTAAAAATTTACTATCCAAAGGCGTCAATGGACAACTTAATTTAGCACAAAAATCTCTACTCATATAGCTTCTATCCGCACCCGAATCAAATAAAACGTAAGCAGATTTATTGTCAATAAGAAACGTACCCGTAACAAGCTCCGGGTCTTCCTGTGCCTCTATCGCATTAATATTGAAAACTCTTCCACGGCCTTGTCCATTCGTGTTCTCCTGGTTCGGGCAATTTCTAATAATGTGGCCCGGTTTTCCACATTTATAACAAACTACATTGGCATAACTTGCTCCGACACTACTTGCTCCGCCATTACTCGTTCCGACACCATTTGTTCCTTTCATTCTATTAGCCCCTGGTCCGTAGACCTCACACTTCGTCGCGCTATGACCATTTCTTTTACACTTGTTGCAAAATTTGGTGCAGAACCCCGAGTGATTCTTTTCACACCTTTGGCATAGCTGCTTCTGATTGTTGTTGTTGTTGCGGTTATTATTGTTGTTGGGATGATTGTTGTAGTTGCTGTTGTTGTTGTTGTTGTTGTTGTTGTTGTTGTTGTTATTGTTGAGCCGTTTGTTGTAGTTGCGATTGATGTTGCGATTGTTGTTGTTGTTGTATTGGTGATTCTTATCACCATTTTCCTCCCACTTTCTTTTGACTTGCTTCACATTGGCCTCTTCAGCAGTCTGTTCTTTAATTCTTTCTTCAATCTGGTTCACTAGTTTGTGAGCCATTCTACATGCCTGTTGTATGGAGGCGGGCTCGTGTGAACTTATATCTTCTTGGATTCTTTCCGGTAATCCTTTCACAAACGCGTCGATCTTCTCTTCCTCATCTTCGAATGCTCCCGGACACAATAGGCACAATTCTGTGAATCGTCTTTCGTACGTGGTAATATCAAATCCTTGGGTTCGTAACCCTCTAAGTTCTGTCTTGAGCTTATTGACCTCGGTTCTGGGACGGTACTTCTCGTTCATCAAGTGCTTGAATGCTGACCACGGTAGTGCGTACGCATCGTCTTGTCCCACTTGCTCTAGATAGGTATTCCACCATGTTAACGCAGAACCTGTGAAGGTATGCGTAGCGTACTTCACTTTGTCCTCTTCAGTACACTTACTTATGGCAAACACCGATTCAACCTTCTCGGTCCACCGTTTCAATCCGATCGGTCCTTCGGTTCCATCAAATTCCAAAGGTTTGCAGGCAGTGAATTCTTTGTAGGTGCATCCTACACGATTTCCTGTACTGCTAGATCCAAGGTTATTGTTGGTATGTAGCGCAGCCTGTACTGCGGCTATGTTTGAAGCTAGAAAAGTACGGAATTCCTCTTCATTCATATTCACGGTGTGTCGCGTAGTCGGTGCCATTTCCTTCAAAATAGTTAAATGGAACAAGTTAATCATACAGAATTTTAAGAGTAGTTAATAGTATTTCGTAGCATAATATGAACTCATTTATAAAAGCTTTTTCTTCATATTAGCGTTTTATAAGTTTAAATTCGGGTAGTACCTACCCGTTAAGTTCATACTTAGTAGCTAATATACAATTCAACTACTACAATTCTATATGAAAAACTGATTGTAATAATATTTCGCGTTCAAACTTTTATACAATATTTTACAAACTTACAATACCGCTTATTTTACATAAAGCATGAAATATAGCACACAATAACTTTGATACAAGATAGTTGTGAAGACAATTCTAGCTAGTACACAAGTCGTTCGGCAAAGGCAATAAAGACACGTAATTCATACGTCCAGAAACAAGTCATGCATTCTGGTTTTACTAGGACTACTTCCCATCCTTGGTCTTGTGCAACATAACCGTTATGGCCGTTGATAAGACAGCGTGTTGTAACGTCATCAAAGGGACGAGGGTTATGTAATGTCCAACAGTCCCGTAATAATCTAAAAACCTCATTTCTTACCCCAATTACCGACTCCGTCACTTGTGGAAACATTTTGTTTAATAGTTGTAGCCCGATGTTCTTGTTCTCACTTTTGTGAGAAGCGAACATTACTAATCCGTAAGCATAACATGCTTCTTTATGTTGCATGTTAGCCGCTTTTTCTAAATCACGAAGTCCAATATTCTGATATATTGAGTCAAAATAATTTCTTAACCCATTGCGTAAAATAGCATTTGGGTTCCCCGCAATATATGCGTCAAAGTAAACACATCGTAACTTATGGGTTTCCCAATGTGATATCCCCCATCTTTCAAACGAAAGTCTCTTATAAACCAAGACATTCTTGGAACATTCTTCGAATGTCTTACAAACTGATCTCGCCTTAAATAGTTGTGCCGAAGAATTCTGGCCGACTCTAGACAAGATTTCATCAATCATGTCTCCGGGTAGGTCTCTTAAAATATTGGGTTGTCTATCCATTTTGTGTTTTTAAACTGTAAAATAGACAAGAGTTAGTTTCATAAAAAAAATACTTATTAATACAAGCAATTTTTACATATATCATAAAGCATAAGAACACTATATTACATATATTACACCACACGAATACAACTATCTTATTCCGACTCGCTCGTTTCTTCTTCTTCGGTTTTGGTTCGTTTTGCCAAGTTTCTAGGGATATATGATGTTCCCCTAATACGAGCCGTCGTTGTCCACATTGGTTTAGAAAAACCTGGTGGTTTAGAGGTTCCCGGGTCATTGTTACAACTTAAGGACTTCGGGGGTTGACGATACATATAAAGTTCATCGGGGTTGGAATTAGATTTCTCTATTTTTATGCCCTTTCCCTTATTATTTTCTTTTGCCTTTTTAAATTCAGTTGGGGTAATTTCTATAACATCATCGGAATTCTCGTCGGAATCCGATTCATCGGAGAATTGGTAATCCTCCCAATATTTTGCTTCCTTGGCGGAAACACCATTGACCATAATTAACTTTGGTCGGTTGGTTGAGGATTTTCTTTTACTTAACCGTTTTATTATTTCCCCCACCGGTTCTATTTCTTCATCTGGTTCCGATTCTTCTTCCGGTTCCGATTCTTCTTCCGGTTCCGACTCTTCTTCCGGTTCCTCTTCGGGAACTTGTGAATCAGTCCACAAATCATTCCAATTTACATTTGACTCTTCATTATTATTAGGTGAGTCAATGGGACTTGTTCTAGAGGTAGACATCTATCACATAATATCAAACACGTTAAGAGATTAATATATCACATAATATTCATATGTTAAAAATATATAGTTTCCAACAAAAATGTTAAGCAATCATTTTTAAAGAAAACACGGTCGAAGTCCAGACTCACTAATGCATCCTAACAAACTCGATAAGACACACTAATGCAAATTTTCTGGTTCTCTAAGACCAACGCTCTGATACCAACTGAAATGTCCCGTTCTTATTGATTAAAAACGTTCCATATTAATTGATTTCGTTGCGAGGTTTTGACCTCTATATGAGACGTTTTTCAAAGACTGCATTCATTTTTAAACAAACCATAACCTTTATTTCATCAATAAAGGTTTAAAAAGCTTTACGTAGATTATCAAATAATGATAATCTAAAATATCCTGTTTACACACGACCATTACATAATGGTTTACAATACAAATATGTTACAACAAAATAAGTTTCTTGAATGCAGTTTTTACACAATATCATACAAGCATGGACTCCAAATCTTGTCCTTATTTAAGTATGCGACAGCGGAAGCTCTTAATAATCACCTGAGAATAAACATGCTTAAAACGTCAACAAAAATGTTGGTGAGTTATAGGTTTAACCTATATATATCAAATCATAATAATAGACCACAAGATTTCATATTTAAATACACATCCCATACATAGAGATAAAAATCATTCATATGGTGAACACCTGGTAACCGACATTAACAAATGCATATATAAGAATATCCCCATCATTCCGGGACACCCTTCGGATATGATATCAATTTCGAAGTACTAAAGCATCCGGTACTTTGGATGGGGTTTGTTAGGCCCAATAGATCTATCTTTAGGATTCGCGTCAATTAGGGTGTCTGTTCCCTAATTCTTAGATTACCAGACTTAATAAAAAGGGGCATATTCGATTTCGATAATTCAACCATAGAATGTAGTTTCACGTACTTGTGTCTATTTTGTAAATCATTTATAAAACCTGCATGTATTCTCATCCTAAAAATATTAGATTTTAAAAGTGGGACTATAACTCACTTTCACAGATTTTTACTTCGTCGGGAAGTAAGACTTGGCCACTGGTTGATTCACGAACCTATAACAATATATACATATATATCAAAGTATGTTCAAAATATATTTACAACACTTTTAATATATTTTGATGTTTTAAGTTTATTAAGTCAGCTGTCCTCGTTAGTAACCTACAACTAGTTGTCCACAGTTAGATGTACAGAAATAAATCGATAAATATTATCTTGAATCAATCCACGACCCAGTGTATACGTATCTCAGTATTGATCACAACTCAAACTATATATATTTTGGAATCAACCTCAACCCTGTATAGCTAACTCCAACATTCACATATAGAGTGTCTATGGTTGTTCCGAAATATATATAGATGTGTCGACATGATAGGTCGAAACATTGTATACGTGTCTATGGTATCTCAAGATTACATAATATATAATACAAGTTGATTAAGTTATGGTTGGAATAGATTTGTTACCAATTTTCACGTAGCTAAAATGAGAAAAATTATCCAATCTTGTTTTACCCATAACTTCTTCATTTTAAATCCGTTTTGAGTGAATCAAATTGCTATGGTTTCATATTGAACTCTATTTTATGAATCTAAACAAAAAAAGTATAGGTTTCTAGTCGGAAAAATAAGTTACAAGTCGTTTTTGTAAAGGTAGTCATTTCAGTCGAAAGAACGACGTCTAGATGACCATTTTAGAAAACATACTTCCACTTTGAGTTTAACCATAATTTTTGGATATAGTTTCATGTTCATAATAAAAATCATTTTCTCAGAATAACAACTTTTAAATCAAAGTTTATCATAGTTTTTAATTAACTAACCCAAAACAGCCCGCGGTGTTACTACGACGGCGTAAATCCGGTTTTACGGTGTTTTTCGTGTTTCCAGGTTTTAAATCATTAAGTTAGCATATCATATAGATATAGAATATGTGTTTAGTTGATTTTAAAAGTCAAGTTAGAAGGATTAACTTTTGTTTGCGAATAAGTTTAGAATTAACTAAACTATGTTCTAGTGATTACAAGTTTAAACCTTCGAATAAGATAGCTTTATATGTATGAATCGAATGATGTTATGAACATCATTACTACCTTAAGTTCCTTGGATGAACCTACTGGAAAAGAGAAAAATGGATCTAGCTTCAATGGATCCTTGGATGGCTCAAAGTTCTTGAAGCAAAATCATGACACGAAAACAAGTTCAAGTAAGATCATCACTTGAAATAAGATTGTTATAGTTATAGAAATTGAACCAAAGTTTGAATATGATTATTACCTTGTATTAGAATGATAACCTACTGTAAGAAACAAAGATTTCTTGAGGTTGGATGATCACCTTACAAGATTGGAAGTGAGCTAGCAAACTTGAAAGTATTCTTGATTTTATGAAACTAGAACTTTTGGAATTTATGAAGAACACTTAGAACTTGAAGATAGAACTTGAGAGAGTTCAATTAGATGAAGAAAATTGAAGAATGAAAGTGTTTGTAGGTGTTTTTGGTCGTTGGTGTATGGATTAGATATAAAGGATATGTAATTTTGTTTTCATGTAAATAAGTCATGAATGATTACTCATATTTTTGTAATCTTATGAGATATTTCATGCTAGTTGCCAAATGATGGTTCCCACATGTGTTAGGTGACTCACATGGGCTGCTAAGAGCTGATCATTGGAGTGTATATACCAATAGTACATACATCTAAAAGCTGTGTATTGTACGAGTACGAATACGGGTGCATACGAGTAGAATTGTTGATGAAACTGAACGAGAATGTAATTGTAAGCATTTTTGTTAAGTAGAAGTATTTTGATAAGTGTATTGAAGTCTTTCAAAAGTGTATAAATACATATTAAAACACTACATGTATATACATTTTAACTGAGTCGTTAAGTCATCGTTAGTCGTTACATGTAAGTGTTGTTTTGAAACCTTTAGGTTAACGATCTTGTTAAATGTTGTTAACCCAATGTTTATACTATCAAAAGAGATTTTAAATTATTATATTATCATGATATTATCATGTATGAATATCTCTTAATATGATATATATACATTAAATGTCTTTACAACGATAATCGTTACATATATGTCTCGTTTAAAAATCATTAAGTTAGTAGTCTTGTTTTTACATATGTAGTTCATTGTTAATATACTTAATGATATTTTTACTTATCATAGTATCATGTTAACTATATATATATCCATATATATGTCATCATATAGTTTTTACAAGTTTTAACGTTCGTGAATCACCGGTCAACTTGGGTGGTCAATTGTCTATATGAAACCTATTTCAATTAATCAAGTCTTAACAAGTTTGATTGCTTAACATGTTGGAAACATTTAATCATGTAAATATCAATCTCAATTAATATATATAAACATGGAAAAGTTCGGGTCACTACACACACTAATGCAATTTTCTGGTTCTCTAAGACCAACGCTCGGATACCAACTGAAATGTCCCGTTCATATTGATTATAAACGTTCCATATTAATTAATTTCATTGCGAGGTTTTGACCTCTATATGAGACATTTTTCAAAGACTGCATTCGTTTTTAAAATAAACCATAACCTTTATTTTATCGACAAGGTTAAAAAGTCACCACCTAGATTATCCAGAAATGATAATCTAAAAATATCACACTTACACACTACCAATACATATTGGTTTACAATATTAATATGTTACAACAAGGTAAATCTCGAATGCAGTTTTAAACAATATTATACAAGCATGCTGACACCAAATCTTGTCCATATTTTAGCATGTAACAACGGAAGCTCTTAATAATCACCTGAGAATAAACATGCTTTAAACGTCAACAAAAATGTTAGTGAGTTATAGGTTTAACCTATATATTTATCAAATCGTAATAATAGACCACAAGATTTCATTTTTTCAATAACATACAATCTGTATAAAAATCATTCATATGTTGAACACCTGGTAACCGACATTAACAAAATGCATATAGAATATCCCCAAACCAGAAATCCATTTGTATTAATAACTCGAAGTACTAAAGCATACCATATTCCAGTATGGGGGGAGTTAGGGCCCATAGATCTACCTTTAAGATTCGCGTCAATTAGGGTGTCTGTTCCCTAATTCTTAGGTTACCAAGCTAAAAGGGTGATATTCGGTATTCATAATCCAACATAGAATGTAATTTCAAGTACTTGTGTCTATTTTGTAAAACATTTACAAAACTGCATGTATTCTCATACCAAAAATATTAGATTTAAAAGTGAGACTATAACTCACTTTCACAGATTTTTACTTCGTCGGGAAGTAAGACTTGGCCACGGGTTGATTTACGAACCTATAAAAAATATGTATGTATATATATATATATATATATATATATATATATATATATATATATATATATATATATATATATATATCAAAGTATGATCAAAATATAATTACAACATTTTTTATTACGTTTAAAGATTTGGGTGTGTTAAGTCAGCAGTCCTCGTTAGTAACTTACAACTAGTTGTCCACAGTTAGATGTACAGAAATAAAGCAATATATTTTATCTCGAATCAATCCACGACCTCGTGTATACAAGTCCTAGGCTAGATCACAACTCAAAGTATATATAATATTTCAGAATCAACCTCAACCCTGTATAGCTAACTCCAACATTACTGCATATAGAGTGTCTATGGTTGTTCCGAAATATATATATAGATGTGTCGATATGATATATCAAAACATTGTATTCGTGTCTATGGTATCCCAAGATTACATAATATATGTTGGAATACATGTATAATACAATATAAGTTGATTAAGTCAGGATTTGTATAAATTTGTTACAAATTTCACGTAGCTACAACAAGCAAAATTATCCAATCTTGTTTTACCCATAACTTCTTCATTTTAAATCCGTTTCGAGTGATTCAAGTTGCTATGGTTTCATATTGAACTTAAGTTTATGAATATAAACAGAAAAAGTATAAGTTTTTAGTCGGAAATACAGGTTACAAGTCGTTTTTGTAACGGTAGTCATTTCAGTCGAAAGAACGACGTCTAGATGACCATTTTGGAAAACATACTTCCACTTTGAGTTTAACCATGATTTTTGGATATAGTTTCATGTTCATAAGAAAAATCATTTTCCCAGAAGAATAGCTTTTAAATCAAAGTTTATCATAGTTTTTAATTATCCAAACCAAAACAGACCGCGGTGTTACTACGACGGCGTATAACCGGTTTTACGGTGTTTTTCGTGTTTTCAGGTTTTAAATCATTAAGTTAGCATATCATATAGATATAGAACATGTGTTTAGTTGATTTTAAAAGTCAAATTAGAAGGATTAACTTTTTTGTGCGAACAAGTTTAGAATTAACTAAACTATGTTCTAGTGATTACAAGTTTAAACCTTCGAATAAGGTAGTTTTATATATATGAATCGAATGATGTTATGAACATCATTACTACCTCAGGTTTTGTGGATAAACCTACTGAAAATGAGAAAAAATAGATCTAGCTTCAAAGGATCCTTGGATGGCTTGAAAGTGCTTGAAGTAGAATCATGACACAAAAACAAGTTCAAGTAAGATTTCCACTCGAAATAAGATTGTTATAGTTATAGAAATTGAATCAAAGTTTGAATATGAGTATTACCTTGTATTAGAAAGATATCTTACTGTAAATAAGAAGGATTTCTTGAGGTCGGATGATCACTCAAAATGGATTTGCAAGATTGGAAGTAAGCTAGCAAACTTGGAAGTGTTGTTGGTGTGTTCTTGAGTAGTTATTTTATAACTTGGTTTATGTATGGATTTATGAACTAGATTGAGCTAGATTTTGATGAAGATGATGAAGAACACTTAGAACAATGGAAGAACACTTGAGAGAGATGAGTTTGATTCAAGAAAAATTGAAAATGAAAGTGTTTGTGTGTGTACTCCTTCACGTGAATATGGGGTGTTCATAAAGGCTCCATTAGTTTGTAATTTTGTGTAATCATTCATGCTAGTTGCCAAATGATGGTTCTCACATGGTTAGGTGACTCACATGGGCTGCTAAGAGCTGATCATTGGAGTGTATATACCAATAGTAAATACGTTTAGAAGCTGTGTATTGTACGAGTACAAATACGAGTGCATACGAGTAGAATTGTTGGTGAAAATGAATGAGGATGTAATTGTAAGCATTTTTGTTAAGTAGAAGTACTTTGATAAGTGTCTTGAAGTCTTTCAAAAGTGTATGAATACATAATAAAACACTACATGTATATACATTTTAACTGAGTCGTTAAGTCATCGTTAGTCGTTACATGTAAATGTTGTTTTGAAACCTTTAAGTTAACGATCTTGTTAAATGTTGTTAACCCATTGTTTATTATATCTAATGATATGTTAAATTATTGTATTATCATAATAATATGATGAATTAATATATCTTAATATGATATATATACATTTAAATGTCGTTACAACGATAATCGTTACATGTATGTCTCGTTTCGAAACCCTTAAGTTAGTAGTCTTGTTTTTACATATGTAGTTCATTGTTAATACACTTAATGATATGTTTACTTATCATTTATCATGATTAAACATAGTGTATCAATATCTTAATATGATTCATATGTATTTAGTAAGACGTTGTTATAATGATAATCATTATATATATCGTTTTCGAGTTTCTTAATTCAATAGTCTCATTTTTGTGTATACAACTCATTGTTACAATACCTAATGAGATACTTACTTATCATAATATCATGTTAACCATATATATATATATATATATATATATATATATATATATATATATATATATATATATATATATATATATATATATATATATGTCATCATATAGTTTTTACAGGTTTTAACGTTCGTGAATCACCGGTCAACTTGGGTGGTCAATTGTCTATATGAAACCTATTTCAATTAATCAAGTCTTAACAAGTTTGATTGCTTAACATGTTGGAAACACTTAATCATGTAAATAACAATTTCATTTAATATATATAAACATGGAAAAGTTCGGGTCACTACATTGATAGCCCAAGTCCAATAATGAAAGCCCATGTATAAGTATGCAACAAATTAGTAAACGCCCAAGTAATTAACTACTTACATTAGTTAATTAGAAATAATTAATAATAATTAATTATGAACGTAAATAATATTCGAAATATTATTCGTGAAAAGCACGTGTCGAAAAGACGAGTCGGGACATGGAAAGTCAATTACGGTGACAAGGAAAATGTATAAGAATACATTTATTAACACGCAAGTATTAATAATAAATATTAATAATATAAGTTGGAAAATTCAGAGTCGTTACAAAAGACATAGCGTCTAGATTGTATAGTTCAATCTCAAAATAATTAGAATTGGTAGACTTACGAAATCTTGTCTATGAGATTTGATCAATACTTGATGAACATAAGACTTGTTTGAATGAATGCATGCTAGATTGAGATTGTGAAGGAATAAAGGCTTTTAATCTCATTGTTAACATTTTAATCTTTTAACTGTGCTCTTAGCTTAAGTATTTAAGTTTCAATTTAGTTGGTTAATCTTAGTTACTCGTTAGTTAAACAAACAATCGAATCCTGAAAATTGTTTGCTTTTGACCACAATTCCCCGTGGAACGAATCTTACTTACCCTAACTAGTCTAGAGTATTTAGTTCATTTTTGACGGGTAATTCAACGCCCATCAGTACGCGTAGTAGTACCGAACTGTACCGTACCGAAATTGAAAACTCCAAAACCCAAAACGTATAATTTTAATAACTAAATACTAAACCGATTTATGAAAGCTGTTTTTAATTTTTTTTTTTTTTTTTTTTTTGTTATTATATCATATGGAACTAAAAATTGCTTTCGTTAACTGATATTTAAAAGTTTAGTCTGTTTTATTCGTAAACTATACAAACGGATATGAAAACAGTTTGCATTCATTAAAATTTATGAGTAAACATCAACACATATCATAAAATCTCAAAAATCACTTGCATATGTGAACCGGGTCAAAAAGTCATACATGTTCATTAATTCGGTATCCATGTTCGGTTTACCGGTACCGAACTAACCGAGTGGTAGCGAAACCAAACTCATCTTAAATCAAGAAGCGAAACCGAATCTCCATTGGTTTGGTTTTCGGTTTCGGTTTTCTAAGGTTTCGATTTTCTAAGTTTTTTGCTCATGCCCAATTTAATAGATCAAAAAACAGTCTATTAGAATATGACAATAAGGCCCTTTACTAAAAACACAAAGGTTTGGAACTTTTTTATTATCTGAATCTTAAGAACAGTATCTGTCTTCCTGTCCTGCCCTCTTTTCTTCCTCTCAATTCCCTTCTTGGTGTCTGTTACCGGAAAACTTCGATGAAGCACCACTTCATCCTCATAAGTCATTAGTCATAATCACGTTGTAATCGTTGTTTCCATCTCCATCTCCATCTCAACATTATACGCAAATCAAATAAGAAGAAAATAAATGAAGAAAACTGAAACTACATACACACCTATAAAAACTAAGGTTAGATTTGTATATCTGAAACACATACAAACTTGTACTTCATACTCGAGCTCGACTCAAATAATGAAGTGATAATTTGAGTTGCTCGACTCAATTTTCTCTACTAAAATGTTATTGTTTTCTCACTTGAGTGAAAAACTATTACACATACAATCTACAGGTGGGCAATCTCTTCAGATTTTTATCAAAAAAATATTAACATTCACAAATAACCAAGTAACTATTTCACCAGATATTAATAATTCCACTGGCAGGACCAGTGTCGAAATTTATTTATTCATCCAAAATTAGGCTGTGATATAAAACAAAGTGAAGCAAAAATCCTCCTAAACATTCTCATATATATATAAACCTGACAACGAAAAAGTTCGATTAAATAAAGGTACAAGAAGAGGCATGCGCATCTAAACTTTCAACCCAGAATGAATGGCCACAACTCCTCCAACAAGATTTTCATACTCCACCTTTTGAAACCCAGCATCAGCAATCATTTTAGCAAATACCTCCTGCATAATTAAACACCAACAACAAAGTAAGATACCAAACCAACTTAAATTGTGTTCCACCAATTGCAATATATACAATCTCAACATTCGTATAATCACATTAGCATGTTTGAGTATTAGTTTCATTTCAAGTGTGGTTCAAATTTCATTCTTAGAAATCAATAGTCGACGCGGTTTTATTCATTATCAAGTTAAATGGTGTGTGTGTTAATAAGTTACTAACATCTTTTCTCAATCTCTATTTTGCAGGTTCCAACTTTACATTATCTCATGCGTGTAACACATACAGTAACATTTTCATTATTTTCATTTTCAGTAATATTTTCTCTCCATTAATGAAGGATGTAGTTCACATACTTTTGTGATTCGCATTATCCGACGTTTTATCATAAAGGATGTGAATGTATAGCCCACAATAGATTCAGAAGGAACATACTATAGTTTTATTGTAATCGATCAGCCAAGACCATATTCAAAAGTAAGAAAACAATAAGTCACTTTTATTTTAATTAAGTTGCTGATCAAAAATTCAACAAGCCAAACATACCTGAGGAGGAAAACGTCGAACGCTCTCAACCAAATACTGATAAGAATCGCGATCTCCGGCAACTAGCTCTCCTAGGACTGGAATAACTGAGAACGAGTAGTAATCATACCTGATATATAAAAACAAACAAACAATATAAACCCGTGAAACAAGGGAAGTTAGACCAATTTTGACTGACTTTTTGACCGACTAAATCTGACTTCGACCAACTAAATCCAATTTTGACCCATTGACCAGCGTTGTGAAAAACTAATCGGTCTGCTATTAAAAATGGATTAATTAAGGTTGTAGTTAGTATGCTCATAAGTGTAGAAATTCAAGTCCAGAAATACTTACAGCTGCTTAAAAATTGGAGTGTCTACATGGCTGAGTTCAAGGCATAAAAATCTCCCTCCCTTCTTAAGTACCCTGGTTCACAAGTATACAATTTGTCACGATTAATATAGCATTATTATCAAGTAAATTATTTGTGCCACGCACACAAGCAAAGAATCAAATATTAACACATAATATCAGAATAAAAACATACCTGTATGCTTCAGCAAGAACTTTTTCTATGTGTGTGACGTTTCTAATACCAAAAGCAATAGTGTAACCATCCATTGAACTATCTTCAAAAACGAGCTTTTCTGCATCTCCCTCAACCCATACAAGAGAACCGAGATCTCCGAGCCCTATATTTGGATTGAACTATCTTCATAAATGAGGTTTTCAATAAGAACGAACAACACTTAGCTACACATACCTCTTTCTTGAGCTCGTTTTTTACCAACGTCCAACATATTTGGATTGATATCACAAACGTAAATCTGTGTTTCCGCTTGCAAGAAGTCTTCAATGGTGTCTTCTATGGCTCTGCGATCAACACTATTGATATTTTCCAGTATCCTGAAAGCCACGTCACCTGTTAAAATTCATCAACATAAAATTTACTGATCAATGAGAGCAATATTGATTCTCAAAACTTGGGATTACGACTACAAGTAGACATATATATCAGATACGAACTAACCGGTCCCACCAGCTACATCAAGATGCTTCATCCCAGGAAATGGATTCAATTTTGAAACCAATCTGTAAAAAGAGTGAGAGTTAAAGACAACTCTAGTATTATACATATATACATTCAGAATAAAAAAAAAATCTGAATCATACAATTCACCTTTCTTTCCACAACCTATGCAGTCCACCACTCATGACATCATTCATGATGTCATAGTTTGATGCAACCTTGGTAAACACATTACCAACAAGTTGGCTTTTCTCATCTTCCTTTACTTCTTTAAACCCTGCAATAAAAGCTTAAACTCATGTACGAGCTTGCAGCAGCAAGACATGAAAGGGCCATAACTCATAAGATCACTAAGTCCTTTTGAGATTTGTGTATGTGTACCCTATTGGTCAACTTAAAAGCTAACACCCTCAAACATGATTAACATAAAGACTTGAGAAAGTATCTAGGATATCATCGATTATTATATAACTAACAAACGAGTAGTATGTTGACCTACCAAAGCTAGTAGCATGGGATTGCAGATGAGCAACAGGAGTAAACCTCGGTAATAGCTTCCTCCCCAATCTCCGAGCAACCATTCGGACTGACATTTTTTCAATTCTGTCAACCAACAAAAGGATCAAAGAGTATTCACATAGTGTGTAGACACATTTTACAAACTCATTAAAGGGAAATGTGATAATACTTACATGGAGCATAATATGTTAGTTCCTGAGACAGGAACTCAACAAAGACCTAATAAAGGCTTTCATAATGCTCAAAAACTAGTAAAATCACTTGAGATTGCGGCTAACCTAAAAAAAAAATTATGCGAAAGGAGACGTACTTAATTACACAATACGTCCTTTCATTTAAAAACTATTCACAGGCTTAACAGAGTACGATACGAGCAAAAGTACCTACTTTGCTATTTTTCACTAACCTATCATCTATAGGCAACAGAGATGATCGGGCCAATGCATTTATAAGCCACGTACACAATGTAGACATGCCGACGTGAACTAAAAGACATTCAATAATCTTACAGAAATTTAAAACAAAGTCAATCAAACTACGGAGTATAAGATATTCAATAATCAGCTAATACATAACTAAAAATGGCAAAAACTTCCATTACAGTATTGCTAGCTCAGTTACTAATATTAAGCCGTTAACAAACCTTCGCTCAACCAACACCTAGTCTAACTAAAATAAAATCGATATCTTGTTGGCTCTAAAAGTAACATCACAACTTATAAACAAATTTTCATGAATGTGATTGTCAGGGGCATTTAATCAAACACCTTACCTGCATACTAGAAATTAGTCATAACTTAAATTCACAACCCAGTTACATACATGGCCACATGGGTAGTTTTCAAAATTTATAATGCATAATAACTCCACATACATAACAAGTATCTATACATAACAAAAATTCGCTTAATAAGAACTAATTCTTACATACTGAATTTACATTCAGTGTGGTAAAGATATAGATATATACCAGAATATGACACGCGAAATTGAAGATGAACTGGATAAGTATGAAGATGTGTTTCGTGCTGATCAATGAATGTCACCGTCACGTAGCAAAAGATGTGTTCGGTGGGTCGGATCGGGGCACAATTCCTTTTTTCGGTAATAACTTATTCGCAAAGATTAGAGTATATGCACACAAAACTTTATACTATATACAAAGTGTGTTCCTAAATATCTACGCTGATTTTTGTTAACGGTGATATCGACGTCGACTGCTCTCATTTTTCATTCACACACGCGTTCGGAGAAACTCAATTCGCGATGATGTTGGCAGTACCATCGAAGATTGGAAAAACCCCAAGAGACCTTTACAAATCGCATTTGATGTTGGAAGTACCATCAAAGGTTGAAAATTTCATGCTTGGAGTGAGAATCGAACATGGGTTCGCAGTACCCCAAGTTAGATCCCACACTCATACCACTTAAGCCAAGTTTCGGTGATAATTCGTAGGCGGATTAGGTGTAATTTGAAGGTTATGCCTCAATATTTTTTTTTAAAAAATTTTGCCAAATACACCTACCTATTGTATTTTGTTAGGTGGGGTGTTGACCGATTTGACGTTAGATTTGTAGGTAAATCCGTCTAACCTAATAGTTAGGCCGGACCTTTTAAAGTACCTATCCGCCTCAAAACCTTTCGTTAATCGTGAAAATAACGCTTATACTTCCAACCACCACCACCACCACCACCGTACTCCGACATCTTTCCGCCCAGACCAACAACCACCATACTCCACAATCTACACCAAACAATCACCGTCTCCACCTTCTCAGACGATAGTTCGCGTAACTGGCAGAAGTCCACCTTTTCAGGCAGACAACCGGGCTCGACTAATGTCCGACCATCTTCCTTTCGTTTGTGTGACGATCGCTCCAAATCCATATGGACGAATACGTCATTCATTTCGATTTCATTGCGAGGTATTTGACCTCTATATGATACGTTTTATAAACATTGCATTCGTTTTGAAAAGATATACCATAAATGAATATTTAAATCCAAAGTTTTCGACATCTGATGATTTCTACATATAGACAATCACCGTAAATAATGGTTTACAATAATACTTCCGTTGACAATGCAGTCAGAATAAGATACATGGTGATGATTTTGTTAATGCAACATTTTCTCAAATAAATCATGTATGACTCCATGCACATAGCTTGTATAACATATAAGCAAACAGCGGAAGACTTATAGGGAACCTGAGAATAAACATGCTTACAAGTGTCAACACAAAGGTTGGTGAGTTCATAGTTTTGATGTTTCGCATAATCTGTATATAAAGGTGGATCACAAGATTTCAGTTGTTTCATCCAGAAACGTTTATCAAAATATTCTACAAGATTGAGCACCCCGGTAACTAAACTTTAACGTTATAATAAGTACCCATGTTTTAACATACATGCAACCAACATGTACAATACACACAATCCAACGTGTACTAAACTCAAATAGCATACGTATGTTTTAGTTCAGGCTAGGGTTTCTATACCTGGAACAGACGGGGATGTCAAGCCCTATGGATCCATATATAACTACTCGCGCCCACCAGTTCTTATAACCGGCAGTTACTAGTTACCAAAGCTAAGGGATTTTTGGTTCAAACTCGTGTAAAATTTAGTATGTACTTGTATCCATTGCGTTTAAAATAAAGTGCATGTATTCTCAGCCCAAAAATATATAATGCAAAAAAAATTAAAAAGGGAGCAAATGAAACTCACATTAGCAGCACATAAAGTCGTTCACTGAAATGTGACCGAAACTCAGAATACCAAATAACCGTAGATCTCAACCTAGAGAACATATGTTGGTCAATAAATGTCTATCAAGCTAGGTCAGGTCATAGTGTATCCCAATCCTAATGCTCGAGATCGACATACAAAAGTTATCAAAAATCATTTCAAAAAAATCAATTTTGACAATTGTTCAACAAAACGGGACGTGCTTTATATAAGGATTCATTTACTCGGCTGCTAATATTTAAAAATCCAATTAATCAATCTTATAAACAAGTTGTTTAAATCTTAATTGCAGATTCAAAAGTAATTCCAATTAACGTTGATCATAATTCAGTTGACCATATCTTTTAATTCGTTCATCGAAATTACGCGATTTCTAAATGAAAAGTTATTGATTTTTCGTCAGCTTTCCAATAACATGCATATCATATACCTTATATTAGTTGTATATGAATTAAATTCGTGATTCATCATAACTATTTAACGACGAAATTTAGCATACAAGCATGCATAAATATATATACTCGAGCACTAGTCAGGGATGCACTATTAATATATAAAAGATAAGATATGAATGCTCACTGTGACGATCGCTCCAAATCTATATGGACGAACATGTCATTCATCGATTTCATTGCGAGGTATTTGACCTCTATATGATACGTTTTGTAAACATTGCATTTTTTTGAAAAGGCACACCATAAATGAATATTTAAATCAAAGGTATTCGACATCTGATGATATCTACATATAGACAATCACCGTAAATAATAGTTTACAATGGTACTTTCGTTGACAATGCAGTCAAAATAAGATACATGGTGATGATTTGGTGAATGCAACGTTTCCTTAAAAAATATGCCATGTAAGACTCCATGCACATAGCATGTCTAACATATAAGCAAACAGCGGAAGACTTCTAGGGAACCTGAGAATAAACATGCTAACAAGTGTCAACACAAAGGTTGGTGAGTTCATAGTTTTAATGTTTTGCATAATCTGTACATAAAGGTGGATCACAAGATTTCAGTTGTTTCATCCAGAAACGTTTATCAAAATATTCTACAAGATAGAGCACCCTGGTAACTAAACTTAACGTATATATAATAAGTACTCCTGTTTTAACATACATGCAACCAACATGTACAATACACGCAAACCAACGTGTACTAAACTCAAATAGCATACGTCTGTTTAATAGTTCAGGCTAGGGTTTCTAAACCTCGAACAGACGGGGATGTTAAGCCCTATGGATCCATATACAACTATTCGCGCCCACCGGTTCTTATAACCGGCAGCTACTAGTGTAACATCCCGCATTTTTCCGTTTACTTTTCCGTTTAACTATTTTAAACTCCGTTATATGTTTATAACATCTCCCGTTAATACGCGTTTCAAATTATCTCGTTTAGGTAATTTAACGCACCCGACTACGACTTGAGGGACTTGTTTTGCCAAAACCCCAAAATAGTGACTAGCACTTGACTAGTCAACCATCTTCCACCTCCATTTTTCATTTTCTTTTCTCTTTTTATTCTCTACTTTCATATTTTCTTTAAATTCATCAAAAAGCAAATCTTCATCCATATTCAATCGATCAAGCTTCGGGCCAAACAAATTACATATTTAAACTCCTCGTGATCTCCTCTTCGATTCCATACCAATCTCATTGCATTTGGGTAACTTTCTAAAATCACTAATTTTATGTGTTCTTGAGATTTTTGAGTTAAAAGGTTGTTAATTAGTGTCTATGGCTCAAGTCTAGTATGGTTATGTGATTTGTATGTTTGTTCTTGCTATTTTGATGTAACTAGTTCATATTGAAAGTTCACATGCTTAATCTTGAGTTTTGAGTGTTCATATGTTGTTTGATGCTAAGAGTTCATGTTTTAATCTTATTCCTAGTGTTACTAGCTTCGTTATGATGTATGGTTTGGTTAAAGAAACCTTCTAAACTTGATTATGAAATTTGGTGAATTTGAGTCAGGGTTTCATGAACTAGAAATGGACTTTTGATGCTTTAAATGACACGAAATGCTAATCGTAAGTGTTAGGTTGTGTTGTATGCTTAATTACCTTCGAAACGGCATATTGTTCATGTAATTTGGTTACCGAATCATTAAATGGCATTTATGACTTGTATGCATTGAATGAGGAACATTAATTGCAGTTTTTGGTTGTTATAAGTGGAAGTTTGATTGATGATATGTGTTTAGTTGCATTCCTCGTCAAAACACCTTTCCAACGATGTATGATAAGCGTTATATGTATTTGCGGGTCAAGTGTTGTGTTAGAATTGGTTTTGGTTCGTGCATATCTTTGAAAAACAGGAAAATAGCTGAACAGCAGGTGGCGCGGCGCGCACCTCACCCCGAGCGGCGCGCAGAACAACCTGGACAGATTCTGACCTCCGTGTCCCATTTCACGTGAAATGTTTGACTAGCTACCGACCTCCGATTCACATGAAACTTGTTTTAATATACTTATATATGAATAATTAGCATAGAAAATTTGTTCGGGACCCGACCCGAACATGTTGACTTTTTCGTTGACTTTGACCGACCAAAGTTTGACTTTTTGTCAAACTTAACCAATTGATTATGTGTAAGACCCGTGTATTTTTATTGTATATAATGCGTAAATAGTAAACCGGGGTGTAGAGTTTTCGTTATGTTGTAAAATGGAAGAAGTAGCTGAAACAGACCATATGCGTGCCGCGCAGATAGGGGCGCGCCGCGCAGATCCTGTCTGCCAGCTCCTTTTTGCTTTTAATTAAATGGAAACGAGGGTATTTTGGTAAATGCACTTTAGAGCCGAATTTAATGCCTTTGGATCAGTTTTGGGAGTTCATTAATCACTCCCACAACCACCAACACTTATCCAAATTGATTTTAGTGAGAGAGTGAGTTTTAGAGAGGGAAAGCTCACTTTGAAGAGGAAGAAGAGGGTTTCTTGCTAAAGTCCAAGTTCTAAAGTTGTTCATCTCGTCAATTGCTACATCTTGATAGTTGTGGTATGCCTTAACTTTCAATTCTTGTTTTGATTTCGTGTATGGGTTAGGGTTTGAGTTAGTGTTACTCATAAAACCCATTTGTTGGTAAATTTGGGGGTTCTTGGGTAAATTGGGTCATGTAGACTCAATTATGTGTAAGCTAAGGTTTTAAATGTATTAATTGTTGTTATGAAACCCTAATTGGCTAATAATTTGCTAGAACACCTTAAGGAAGTGAAAATGGGTGTGATTTGGGTATAAATGACCCAAAATGAGTGTATTGACTTTTATTGAGTCAAACGGGTCAAAATGGACCAAGATTGGTTAACGTTATTAGTGTTTTGTGTTAAAACCTAGTGATTTAAAGTGTATGAAGGCCTTGAGTGCCAAGAGTTAGGGTTTTTGGTAAGAATGACCCAAATTAGGGTTAAGTGTCAAAATGGGTCAAGATGACCTAGGATGGTGTGTGTTATGAGATTAGGCCAAGTTGATTGATTAATTATATGCTTGTGAAATAGGTACGTTACCTGGGAATTCAAGCTTGGTTTAATAATCACCGAAGGTTTAAGGTGAGTGGAATAATTATGCGTATGTGTATATAATGTATTTATTTGTGTTGCGTGAATGTGGCATTGTCGCGGTGTTCAAGACACCACATTCTAGGTAACGAGTAGTATTGTCGCGGTGTTTAAGGCACTACTCATTGTGTAATTGACTTGTGATATTGTCGCGGTGTTTAAGACGCCACAATGTCATGGGAGTGGAAGTGTCGCGGTGTTCAAGACACCACTCATTGTATTGAATGAAGTGTGGATTCGTCGCGGTGTTTAAGACGCCACATTGTTGTAAGGGTGAGTTAGTCGCGGTGTTTAAGACATCACCCGGGGACTAGTGATTACGCGGTGTGTAAGTAACACTAGTGGATGTTATGAACTCCAACGGTCTTGTAAGTACCGTTTCCCTTGTTCGAATCGGTTAACCAAGGTTGCGTGAATTATGTAGTGAAAGTGCTTAATTATGAATCGTATGCTATTGTATTATTAGCTACTTGTGGAATTGCGGATATTGGTATATGCATATTATTGTTGCATGGTTGTCGAATTGTTGATCCCGCGTATGAGGTTGCGTAAGTGATGCAAGTAGGTAGATTATATATGTATATGTATAATTATTGTGCTCACTAAGCTTTGCTTACCCTCTCGTTGTTTACCTTTTTATAGATTCGTGTGTGGATAAGGGTAAGGGCATTACCTTGGATTGAGTTTCCCGCTTCGATGATTAAGAAGCGCTTTTGGTTTTGGCTTGGAGTTTGACCGAGACTTGGGTAGTTTAACCCCAAACACCATGCTCGTTGTGTCGTTTGGCAATTAAACTTTTGTGGTCGAAACTCTAATTTGTATTAAACTTGTATTCTTACACTTAGTGGCAATTTGGGCACGTGTGGGCCCCACTTTGTAAAACTCGCTCAAACCTTAGTTATGTGCTAGTTTTACATATATTAATGTACGGTTAAAAGCGTTTTGGCTAAATGTGTCGGGAAGTCGCTCATCTTTTTCGCATTAAAGGCAACCGGCAACAGCCAGCTTTTGCGCGGCGCGCAAGCTGGGGCGCGCGGCGCGCAAACAGTCTTCCAGCAAATTTTTTTTTTAGCTAAAATTTAACGAGGTTTAGTCGGTGGTTGGTTTGGGTTGTCACAAGTGGTATCAGAGCATGGTCTAAGGGATTTAGGTGACTTGAGATAGGCGCCTAGACTTAGACTTTTGTGTGTGCATTGTGCGGACTTGTAGGACTTTGGGTCGGACCGGGTCTTGGTTAGCGCATAGGTTTATATGAACTAATCATGCGTTATTGTTTGTGTTGTATAGCAATCATCGAGCGAAATGAACGTTGTACTAGCGAGTTAACGCGACGTGCTCGCGTAGTAATGATTAGCTACCCTTACTACGGGTGCAAATCGTGTCAAACAAGCGATGTACGACGATTGTCGAGCGAGATGGAGTGGTATGGTGTATATGTATATATGTGTCATGTCTTTAGTTTCGTTGTTTAATCTTTTCCGTTTTATAGAATGAAGATGAGAAACGGACACGACACCGATAATGGGGGCACGAGCGAGGACCCCGAGTTCACGGCCAAGGTTGAGGCCATCTTTCAACGCCAAAAGGCGGAGTTTCGCGAAGATGTTAAGAAGATGTTTTTAGAGACGATTGACGAACATGTCGTCACTATGGTTAAGGAGCAAATTAAGATTGCTCTTCAAGAAGAAAATGTGGGAAGGCGTGACTTTTTCTTCAAGAACTTTAAGGATGCTCAACCTCCTACTTTTGAGGGCGATAGGGACCCACTCAAGAGTGCCCGATTCATCTCCGATATGGAGGGGGCTTTCCGTACTTGTGAGTGCCCTCCCGATAAAAAGACTAGGTATGGTTGTAGCATGTTACGGGGTGATGCGAAGTTATGGTGGGATGCAAAGATCCAACTCTATGGTGAAGAACAATGTATGGACTTCACTTGGGACGAATTTAAAGAGGAGTTCTTCGATGAGTACCGAACTTCGGCCGATCTTACAAGGCTTAAGGACGAGCTACGTACCTTGAGGCAAGGGTCGATGGACTTGAACACTCTCAAATCCGTGTTCTTGTCCAAGACGCAATTTTGCCCGGAGTATGTCGGGAATGATAAAATGTTGAAAGAAGATTTCTATCGAACCTTGAATGATAGTTATCAAGAAAAGATTAGTGTGAATGTGGTGAAGAGCTTCGATGAATTGTTTAATATGGCAAAAGGGTTTGAAGCGCTTGTGTTGAGGAAGAGGAAGTTTGAAGGTTCGAGTCATTCAAATTTTTCAAGCAAGAAGTCAAAGAAAGGCGCAACCGAGAGTGTGGGGAGTGTGAAGAAGGGTGCTTCGGGGGATTTCCCCTATTCTTGTCATAATTGTGGGCGAAGGGGGCACATGGCCCGTGATTGCACCAAACCATCTTCTACTACCAAATTCACTTGCTACAATTATGGGAAAGAAGGACACAAGAAACCCGAGTGTCCCGAGTTGCGTAATGATAATACTAAACGAATCGAGAAGGCGGCGGGTACGGCTAGGGGTCGTAACTACTTGATGTCTAATGAAGAAGCTAAACAATCCAATGAAGTCGTTTCAGGTACTTTCATGGTTAACTCTAATCCGGCTCGGATACTTTTTGATAGTGGTGCTAATTTGTCTTTCGTATCTCCAAGATTTGTGCCTAAGTTAAGTAAACCGCTAGTAAAGTTGAGTCGTCCGGTAGAAGTTGAAATAGCGGATGGCAAGACGGCACTAGTGGTTGATGTGTGTAAAAATTGCAATGTTGTGTTTGGCGCCAAAAGTTTCGAAATTGATCTTATTCCGATGACTTTGGGTGATTTTGATGTAGTCGTTGGTATGGATTGGCTCGATCGTTATAGAGCCGATATTGCATGCCACGACAAGTTTATTCGTGTAAAGACCCCAAGTGGGGGAGAGATGATTATTCATGGTGATAAACGAAGGAGATCGGTGCCGATATGCACTTTTGCTCGGGCACGACGTCACGTTATTACCGGTGGTATGGCTTTCCTTGCTCATGTTGTCGACACTCGTAATGAGCCACCACCTATTCGTGAAATTCCGGTAGTTAATGAGTTTGAAGATGTCTTTCCGGATGAGTTACCGGGTGTTCCGGCGGAAAGACAAGTAGAATTTCGCATCGAGTTGGTTCCGGGGGCTACCCCCATTGCTAAAACTCCTTATCGTTTAGCACCAACGGAGATGCAAGAGTTATTGAATCAAATTCAAGAATTGCTCGAGAAGGGTTTTATCCGACCGAGTGCTTCGCCATGGGGCGCTCCGGTCTTATTTGTGAAGAAGAAAGACGGTAGTATGCGTATGTGCATTGATTACCGTGAGTTGAATAAAGTGACGATCAAGAATCGTTATCCACTACCTAGGATCGACGATTTGTTTGATCAACTTCAAGGCGCAACGTATTTCTCTAAGATCGACCTACGGTCCGGCTATCACCAAATGCGGGTCCGTGAGGAAGATATTGAGAAAACGGCTTTCCGAACGCGTTACGGGCATTATGAATTTGTAGTTATGCCCTTCGGTCTTACGAATGCACCGGCGGCATTCATGGATCTTATGAACCGGGTGTGCCAACCTATGTTGGACAAGTCGGTTATTGTGTTCATTGACGACATACTAGTCTACTCGAAAAGTATGCACGAACATGAACGTCACTTGCGTGAAGTTTTGAAGACGCTAAGAAAAGAGAAGTTGTATGCAAAGTTCTCTAAATGTGAATTTTGGCTAAGGGAGGTTCAATTCCTTGGTCACATTGTGAACGAAAGCGGTATCCAAGTGGATCCGGGGAAGATTGAGACGGTGAAGAGTTGGGGACGACCGACTACGCCCACGGAGATCCGAAGTTTTCTCGGATTGGCCGGTTATTATCGTCGGTTTATCCAAGACTTTTCTAAGATTGCTTCTCCATTAACAAAGTTGACGAGGAAGAGTGCTAAGTTCAATTGGGAAAACGAGCAAGAAATTGCTTTTCAATTATTGAAAGAGAAGTTGTGTCAAGCTCCGGTGTTAGTGTTACCGGAAGGCGTCGAAGACATGGTGGTTTATTGTGATGCTTCCTTAAATGGGCTCGGGTGCGTTCTTATGCAAAGGGGTAAAGTCATTGCTTATGCCTCTCGGCAATTAAAGGAACACGAAACGAGGTACCCGACTCACGATCTTGAAATGGCGGCGGTTGTGCATGCGTTGAAAATTTGGCGCCATTACTTGTATGGTGTCAAGTGTACGATATATTCGGATCATAAGAATTTGAAACATCTTTTTACTCAAAGAGATTTGAATTATCATCAACGTAGATGGATGGATGTGGTGAAGGATTTTGATTGTGAGATACTTTACCATCCGGGTAAGGCGAATGTGGTCGCGGATGCGTTAAGTCGGAAGACTCAACATCCGGCGATACGTGTAGCATCGTTACGTTTGATTATCACTAATGACTTTCTTGAAAAGATGGGTGAAGACCAAATAGAGGCTTATGTTCACGATAAGCACGCGGAACGAATTGTGGGCCAATCGGAGTTCATTACAATGGGCCCGCGGGGTTTATTGTCGTTTCAAGGAAGGGTGTGGGTGCCTAAGGCGGGTGATTACCGACGGGTGTTACTCGATGAAGCACATAAGTCGAAATATTCCATTCATCCGGGCGCGACGAAAATGTATCATGACTTGAAGAAAGATTATTGGTGGCCGGGCATGAAACGCGATGTTGTAAAATACGTTGAACGATGTGTTACTTGTTTGCAAGTTAAAGCCGAGCATCAAAAGCCGTATGGTAAGTTGCAACCGTTAGAGATCCCGAAATGGAAATGGGAGCACATTACCATGGATTTCATCACTAAATTACCTAAGACGGCGAGAACTCAATATGATTCGATTTGGGTGATCGTGGATCGGTTGACGAAAAGCGCTTTGTTTCTTCCTATTAAAGAAGCAATATCGTCGGAGGCCTTGGCTAAGTTGTTTATCAAGGAAGTGGTCTCGCGACATGGCGTTCCTATATCTATTATTTCGGATCGAGATACCCGTTTTACATCTCGATTTTGGGAAAAGTTTCACGAAGATATGGGTACACAATTAAAGTTGAGCACGGCGTATCATCCTCAAACGGACGGTCAAACCGAACGTACGAACCAAACTTTGGAAGATATGTTACGGGCGTGCATTATCGATTTCGGTGGTAGTTGGGATGAGCATCTACCTTTGGTGGAATTTTCGTACAATAATAGTTTTCATACTAGTATCGGGATGCCACCGTACGAGATGCTTTATGGTCGAAGGTGTCGAACTCCCATTTGTTGGGGAGAAGTGGGACAAAGGGAAATCGGGAGTACCGATTTGGTTCTAGAGACGAATAACAAGATTGATATTATCCGGGAGCATTTGAAAAAGGCTCAAGATAGGCAAAAGTCGTATGCCGATAAACGTAGACGGACGATCGAATTCCAAGAGGGCGACATGGTCATGCTTAAGGTTTCGCCATGGAAGGGTATTATTCGATTTCGAAAACGGGGAAAGTTAGGTCCTCGGTATATTGGGCCGTTTAAAGTTTTGGCTCGTGTTGGTGAAGTTGCATATCGATTGGAATTGCCCGAAGAGCTTGCGGGGATCCATAATACGTTTCATGTTTCTCACCTCCGTAAGTGTCTTGCGGACGATTCCTCATGGATGCCTTTAGATGAGATCGAACTAAACAATAAGTTGGAGTATATTGAAGAGCCAATTGCCATACTTGATGAGAAGGTCAAACGATTGAGACATAAGGAGGTTAGGACCTACAAAGTTCAATGGCGACGGAATAAAGGTTCCGAGTTTACATGGGAGCCCGAAGAGTTTGTGTTGGTGTATCTTCCCGCTTGTCATGCGGCTTGGATTGCGAGGACGCAATCCGAATAAGTGGGGGAGAGTTGTAAGACCCGTGTATTTTTATTGTATATAATGCGTAAATAGTAAACCGGGGTGTAGAGTTTTCGTTATGTTGTAAAATGGAAGAAGTAGCTGAAACAGACCATATGCGCGCCGCGCAGATAGGGGCGCGCCGCGCAGATCCTGTCTGCCAGCTCATTTTTGCTTTTAATTAAATGGAAACGAGGGTATTTTGGTAAATGCACTTTAGAGCCGAATTTAATGCCTTTGGATCAGTTTTGGGAGTTCATTAATCACTCCCACAACCACCAACACTTATCCAAATTGATTTTAGTGAGAGAGTGAGTTTTAGAGAGGGAAAACTCACTTTGAAGAGGAAGAAGAGGGTTTCTTGCTAAAGTCCAAGTTCTAAAGTTGTTCATCTCGTCAATTGCTACATCTTGATAGTTGTGGTATGCCTTAACTTTCAATTCTTGTTTTGATTTCGTGTATGGGTTAGGGTTTGAGTTAGTGTTACTCATAAAACCCATTTGTTGGTAAATTTGGGGGTTCTTGGGTAAATTGGGTCATGTAGACTCAATTATGTGTAAGCTAAGGTTTTAAATGTATTAATTGTTGTTATGAAACCCTATTTGGCTAATAATTTGCTAGAACACCTTAAGGAAGTGAAAATGGGTGTGATTTGGGTATAAATGACCCAAAATGGGTGTATTGACTTTTATTGAGTCAAACGGGTCAAAATGGACCAAGATTGGTTAACGTTATTAGTGTTTTGTGTTAAAACCTAGTGATTTAAAGTGTATGAAGGCCTTGAGTGCCAAGAGTTAGGGTTTTTGGTAAGAATGACCCAAATTAGGGTTAAGTGTCAAAATGGGTCAAGATGACCTAGGATGGTGTGTGTTATGAGATTAGGCCAAGTTGATTGATTAATTATATGCTTGTGAAATAGGTACGTTACCTGGGAATTCAAGCTTGGTTTAATAATCACCGAAGGTTTAAGGTGAGTGGAATAATTATGCGTATGTGTATGTAATGTATTTATTTGTATTGCGTGAATGTGGCATTGTCGCGGTGTTCAAGACACCACATTCTAGGTAACGAGTAGTATTGTCGCGGTGTTTAAGGCACTACTCATTGTGTAATTGACTTGTGGTATTGTCGCGGTGTTTAAGACGCCACAATGTCATGGGAGTGGAAGTGTCGCGGTGTTCAAGACACCACTCATTGTATTGAATGAAGTGTGGATTCGTCGCGGTGTTTAAGACGCCACATTGTTGTAAGGGTGAGTTAGTCGCGGTGTTTAAGACATCACCCGGGGACTAGTGATTACGCGGTGTGTAAGTAACACTAGTGGATGTTATGAACTCCAACGGTCTTGTAAGTACCGTTTCCCTTGTTCGAATCGGTTAACCAAGGTTGCGTGAATTATGTAGTGAAAGTGCTTAATTATGAATCGTATGCTATTGTATTATTAGCTACTTGTGGAATTGCGGATATTGGTATATGCATATTATTGTTGCATGGTTGTCGAATTGTTGATCCCGCGTATGAGGTTGCGTAAGTGATGCAAGTAGGTAGATTATATATGTATATGTATAATTATTGTGCTCACTAAGCTTTGCTTACCCTCTCGTTGTTTACCTTTTTATAGGTTCGTGTGTGGATAAGGGTAAGGGCATTACCTTGGATTGAGTTTCCCGCTTCGATGATTAAGAAGCGCTTTTGGTTTTGGCTTGGAGTTTGACCGAGACTTGGGTAGTTTAACCCCAAACACCATGCTCGTTGTGTCGTTTGGCAATTAAACTTTTGTGGTCGAAACTCTAATTTGTATTAAACTTGTATTCTTACACTTAGTGGCAATTTGGGCACGTGTGGGCCCTACTTTGTAAAACTCGCTCAAACCTTAGTTATGTGCTAGTTTTACATATATTAATGTACGGTTAAAAGCGTTTTGGCTAAATGTGTCGGGAAGTCGCTCATCTTTTTCGCATTAAAGGCAACCGGCAACAGCCAGCTTTTGCGCGGCGCGCAAGCTGGGGCGCGCGGCGCGCAAACAGTCTTCCAGCAAATTTTTTTTTTTAGCTAAAATTTAACGAGGTTTAGTCGGTGGTTGGTTTGGGTTGTCACATTATGCAATCTTTCTAACTTGTTTCTATACATGTATCTTGCATGAAACTTGACTATTTGCTTCACATGCTTCATAATCGAGTCGTGTTGAGCCATAGGACTAATTGAGCAACTTTGACCCTTCGTGACTATTGTTATTGATACAACCTATTTGTTTAGGTCGAGGCTAGCGTTGTCCTTTGCGCACATTACTTGTTGAAGTACTTATTTACTCTTGCAATCAAAGGTGAGATCATAGTCCCACTTTTACACTTTTATACTTATATTTGGGATGAGAAAACATAAACGTTTCATTTTACAAAGTGAACACAAGTACGAAAACAAACATTCTACGTACGAGTTAGAACAAAAAGCCTCAATTCAATTATCATTAGTTACACTTGTAGGGTGTAAGCGAGAACTTATGTTGTGTGGCCATACGGGTTTGACAAACCCTCATTCGGACGGTTCGCTACCATTAATCGGATGAAATATATTTTCGGGGATAAGTGTATGTTCTGACACTATATTAATGGGGTTTCGTGATAGTTAAGCCTTGATAATTGGGTGCTCGTGATATCAACTTTTAGAATGGTTTATTATTATTTCAACGTGACAACACTTGTGGTTCAACTTACTTACTCACTTACTTACTTACTAAACCTATGATTTCACCAACGTTTTCGTTGACAGATTCTCTATGTTTTTCTCAGGTCCTTGAACTTAGGTGATACATGCTTCCGCACATACTTTTGATACTTGCATTGGATGTCGAGTATACTTGCATACGTGGAGCGTCTTTTTGGCTACTTTAAACTATGTCGCACGTGTTTCATATGAACTATAACTTTTGATATGTACTTGTCTTGGGAATTACTTTTGTAAACGTTGAAACATCCTTTTATGAAATGAATGCGACATATTTTCGGTCAAACTTTGTTATAAATGCTTATGACCATGTAATGGGACCATACGTAGGCGACGCCGTCACTTGACGATTTGTCGGGGTCTCTACAAGTGGTATCAGAGCCTTGGTTGTAGGGATTTAGAGTTCATTGGTGTCGACCCCGAGTCATAGGGTACATTGATGAGTCTAGACTACAACCGGCATATAGACTTGACATAGGAATTACTTGACTACTTGTGCATTATACTCGAACTCTCTTACTCATATCTACTCTTATTCTATCTTACTCTTGAGTGGTATAATTTAATTGACACGCCACCTTGACTATATGTAGTAATGTCGAATGCACATATGAATTAGGGTAATATAATTTCCGGGATTATATTACGGTGACTCATATGAACATACCGACATTATGACATAAAGAATTTAAGGCGAGTCAAGGATAATTTTCTCTTTATCTTTATTCCATATCACGGTTAGTATTATTTAGAATACTAACCAATGGTATTCTTTTGTTTTGAAGGAACAATGCCTCCTCGCCGTGTACGACGCAATGAAACTCCCGAACAAGCTTTGCAACGCATGATAGCCACCGCCGTGGATGCGGCCATGGCCGGTCACTCGTCCAACAACAACAATAACAACAATAACAACAACAATAACCAAGGAGCCGGTAACTCTAGTGAAGGGTGCTCCTACAAAGCTTTCACGGGGTGCAAACCTCACACTTATGATGGAACCGGGGAACCGGTTGTGCTTACTCGTTGGTTTGAACAAACCGAGGCCGTCTTTAGCATAAGCGGTTGTCGGGACCAAGATAAGGTCAAATACTCCACCCACACTTTCTCCGGTGTTGCTCTCACGTGGTGGAACACCTATGTTCAATCGGTGGGAACCGATGAAGCTCATGCCCTTTCTTGGGCCGATTTGAAGGAAAAGATGATTGTTGAATATTTTCCACGCGAAGAAACCCGCAAGCTTGAGCAAGAGTTAAGAGCTTTGAAGGCGGTTGGAAACGACCTCAAGGCTTACAATCTACGCTTCGCCGAAATATCTTTGATGTGTCCCAATCTCGTTAGCCCCGAATCTCAAAGGATTGAGCTCTACATGCACGGTCTTCCAAAAAGCATCAAACAAGGGGTGATGTCATCCAAACCCACTACTCATCAAGCCGCTATGAACATGGCCCGCCAATTAATTGAGACGGTTGACGAAATTGTAGTGCCGGCTCCTAAGGCTGAGGACAAGTCGGGTGGCAATAAAAGGAAATGGGAAGCCACTCCATCAACCAATTACAACAACAACACCTTCACCAAAAAGCCTTTCAACAATGACGGCAAGAAAATTTATGGTGGAAATAAACCCTTTTGCAACAAATGTCACAAACATCATTACGGGGAATGTGGCAATTTATTTTGTCACCGGTGCCAAAAGAATGGTCATGTAGCCAATGATTGTAGAAGTGCCGCCCCCGTCGCTCAAAAGGGGCCCAATCCTCCAAGGACGGTCACTTGTTATGAATGTGGCCAAACGGGCCATTATAAGAACGAATGCCCGAAAAAGAAAGCCAACCCCAACAACCGAGGCCGAGCCTTTAACATCAACACCGAGGAAGCCCGAGATGACACTGAACTAGTCACGGGTACGTTTCTTCTCAGCAACACTTATGTTACTTGCTTATTTGATTCGGGTGCCGATAAATGTTTTGTGTCTAAGACTTTGGCTCCTACTCTTTCCGCTCCACCACACCCTTTAGATACTACTTACTCCATCGAGGTGGCCGATGGAAAACTCTTAAGTGCCGACACATATTACCGGGGGTGTACTTTAAATATTTTGGGTAATGAATTTGAAATTGACTTGATACCCATGGAACTAGGGAGTTTTGATGTAATAATCGGTATGAATTGGATGGTCAAAAATAAATCTCACATTCTTTGCGATCTTCACGCAATCCGAATCCCTATCGAGAATGGTGAACCATTGATTGTCTATGGCGACAAGAATTGCACCGGACTCAATCTCGTTTCGTGCCTTAAAGTTCGAAAGCTACTTCGCAAGGGTTGTTTTGCGATTCTTGCTCACGTTAAGAAAGTCGAGGCCGACGAAAAGCGCATCGATGATGTGCCAATTGTTAGTGACTTTTCCGATGTATTTCCCGACGAATTACCGGGTCTTCCACCTCATCGACCGGTTGAATTTCAAATCGATCTTATACCGGGAGCCGCACCCGTAGCGCGTGCACCATATAGACTCGCTCCATCCGAAATGCACGAATTGCAAAGTCAAATCCAAGAGTTACTTGACCGTGGTTTCATTCAACCTAGCCATTCACCATGGGGCGCTCCGATTTTGTTCGTCAAGAAGAAAGACGGATCCCTACGAATGTGCATCGATTATCGTGAATTGAACAAATTAACGATTAAAAACCGATATCCTCCTCCGCGCATTGATGACCTCTTTGATCAACTACAAGGTTCTCGTGTATATTCAAAAATCGATCTCCGTTCGGGTTATCATCAACTAAGGGTTAAGGGGGAAGATGTCTCCAAAACCGCCTTCCGGACTCGTTAGGGTAGTTATGAATTCCTTGTCATGCCTTTCGGTCTCACTAACGCACCGGCGGTGTTTATGGATCTCATGAACCGCGTGTGCAAACCTTACCTCGACAAATTCGTTATCGTGTTCATCGACGATATTTTGGTCTATTCTAAAAGCGAAGAGGAACACAAAGAACATCTCCGACTCGTGCTTGAACTCTTGAGAAAAGAACAACTCTATGCCAAGTTCTCCAAGTGTGAATTTTGGTTGAAGGAAGTTCAATTCCTCGGTCACGTTGTAAGTGATCAAGGCATTAAAGTCGATCCCGCAAAAATCGAAGCCATTAGTAAATGGGAGACTCCTACTACTCCTACTCAAATTCGTCAATTCTTAGGTCTCGCCGGATACTATCGTAAATTCATCAAGGATTTCTCCTTAATCGCTCGCCCTCTAACCGCGTTAACTCACAAGGAACGAAAGTTCATTTGGTCATCCGAACAAGAAACCGCTTTCCAAATCTTGAAAACTAAGCTAACCACCGCTCCTATCTTGTCGCTTCCCGAAGGCAATGATGATTTTGTCGTATATTGCGATGCCTCGAAAAACGGTTATGGGTGCGTATTAATGCAACGAAAGAAAGTCATTGCTTATGCATCTCGACAACTCAAGGTTCACGAACGAAACTACACGACACATGATCTTGAACTCGGAGCCGTCATCTTTGCACTTAAGTTATGGAGACATCATCTTCTTGGTACCAAGATACTATCTTTACCGATCACAAAAGTCTCCAACATATCTTCGATCAAAAGCAACTAAACATGAGACAACGACGGTGGATTGAAACCTTGAACGATTACAATTGTGAGCTTCGTTACCACCCCGGAAAGGCAAATGTAGTGGCCGATGCCTTAAGTCGAAAGGAAAGAACGGTACCTCTTCGCGTCCGAGCATTAAACATCACCATCCACTCCAACCTTAATAGCCAAATTCGTGTAGCTCAAGAGGAGGCTCTTAAGGACAACCACATCGGACGTGAACTTTTAAACATCCTCGTCTCTCGATTTGAAGTTAAGGAGAACGGACTTCGATATTACGCCGGAATAATTTGGGTGCCTAGATATGGCGATTTACGAAACCTCATCTTAGACGAAGCCCACAAATCACGATACTCGATTCATCCCGGCGCCAATAAGATGTACCATGACCTTAAAGAACAATATTGGTGGCCGAACATCAAAAAGGAAGTTGCTAGATACGTTGCCAAATGTTTGACTTGCGCAAAAGTCAAAGCCGAACACCAAAGACCGTCCGGATTACTTCAACAACCCGAGATCCCGCAATGGAAGTGGGAAAGGATCATGATGGATTTTATCACCAAACTACCAAAAACGTCGGACGGTTATGATACTATTTGGGTCATTGTCGATCGCCTCACCAAATCCGCGCACTTTCTCGCCATGAAAGAGACCGACAAAATGGAGAAACTTGCACGACTTTACATTAAGGAGATTGTAGCCCGACACGGTGTACCTTTATCGATTATCTCCGAACGAGATGGTCGTTTCGTTTCTAGATTTTGGCGTACTTTACAAGAAGCGTTGGGAACGCGTTTGGACATGAGCACCGCATATCATCCTCAAACCGATGGGCAAAGTGAACGTACAATACAAACCTTGGAAGATATGCTACGAGCTTGTGTTGTTGATTTTGGAAAAGCTTGGGACAAGCACTTACCTCTCGCCGAGTTCTCTTATAACAATAGTTATCACGCGAGTATTAAGGCCGCACCTTTTGAAGCATTATATGGCCGAAAATGTCACTCTCCTCTTTGTTGGGCCGAAGTGGGTGACGTGCAAATTTCCGGGCCCGAACTCATTCATGAAACCACCGAGAAGATCCTTCAAATCCGAGATAGGCTTCGGACGGCCCGGAGTCGTCAAAAATGCTATACCGACAAAAGACGCAAAGACCTCGAATTTCAAGTCGGTGACCGCGTCATGTTAAAAGTCGCACCTTGGAAAGGTGTCATCCGTTTTGGGAAACGTGGGAAACTAAATCCGCGGTATGTTGGTCCTTTCGAAATCTTAGAGCGTGTTGGAACCGTTGCGTATCGTTTGGATCTTCCGCCTCAACTAAGCTCCGTCCATCCTACTTTTCATGTATCTAACTTGAAGAAATGTCTTGCCGAGCCCGATATCGTCGTCCCTCTCGAGGAACTTACTATTAATGATAAACTTCATTTTGTGGAGGAACCGGTTGAAGTTGTGGACTACGTCGAGAAGGAATTAAAACAGAGCCGGATCCCGATTGTTAAGGTCCGATGGAACGCCAAAAGAGGACCCGAGTTTACTTGGGAAAGGGAAGATCAAATGCGAAAGAAATACCCTCATCTATTTCCGATTCCGGAACCGTCGGATTCAGAGGAAGAGACAACGATTACTACGCATGCTTAATTTTGGGACGAAATTTCTTTTAAGGAGTAGGTAATGTAACATCCCGCCTTTTTCCGTTTACTTTTCCGTTTAACTATTTTAAACTCCGTTATATGTTTATAACATCTCCCGTTAATACGCGTTTCAAATTATCTCGTTTAGGTAATTTAACGCACCCGACTACGACTTGAGGGACTTGTTTTGCCAAAACCCCAAAATGGTGACTAGCACTTGACTAGTCAACCATCTTCCACCTCCATTTTTCATTTTCTTTTCTCTTTTTATTCTCTACTTTCATATTTTCTTTAAATTCATCAAAAAGCAAATCTTCATCCATATTCAATCGATCAAGCTTCGGGCCAAACAAATTACATATTTGAACTCCTCGTGATCTCCTCTTCGATTCCATACCAATCTCATTGCATTTGGGTAACTTTCTAAAATCACTAATTTTATGTGTTCTTGAGATTTTTGAGTTAAAAGGTTGTTAATTAGTGTCTATGGCTCAAGTCTAGTATGGTTATGTGATTTGTATGTTTGTTCTTGCTATTTTGATGTAACTAGTTCATATTGAAAGTTCACATGCTTAATCTTGAGTTTTGAGTGTTCATATGTTGTTTGATGCTAAGAGTTCATGTTTTAATCTTATTCCTAGTGTTACTAGCTTCGTTATGATGTATGGTTTGGTTAAAGAAACCTTCTAAACTTGATTATGAAATTTGGTGAATTTGAGTCAGGGTTTCATGAACTAGAAATGGACTTTTGATGCTTTAAATGACACGAAATGCTAATCGTAAGTGTTAGGTTGTGTTGTATGCTTAATTACCTTCGAAACGGCATATTGTTCATGTAATTTGGTTACCGAATCATTAAATGGCATTTATGACTTGTATGCATTAAATGAGGAACATTAATTGCGGTTTTTGGTTGTTATAAGTGGAAGTTTGATTGATGATATGTGTTTAGTTGCATTCCTCGTCAAAACACCTTTCCAACGATGTATGATAAGCGTTATATGTATTTGCGGGTCAAGTGTTGTGTTAGAATTGGTTTTGGTTCGTGCATATCTTTGAAAAACAGGAAAATAGTTGAACAGCAGGTGGCGCGGCGCGCACCTCACCCCGAGCGGCGCGCAGAACAACCTGGACAGATTCTGACCTCCGTGTCCCATTTCACGTGAAATGTTTGACTAGCTACCGACCTCCGATTCACATGAAACTTGTTTTAATATACTTATATATGAATAATTAGCATAGAAAATTTGTTCGGGACCCGACCCGAACATGTTGACTTTTTCGTTGACTTTGACCGACCAAAGTTTGACTTTTTGTCAAACTTAACCAATTGATTATGCAATCTTTCTAACTTGTTTCTATACATGTATCTTGCATGAAACTTGACTATTTGCTTCACATGCTTCATAATCGAGTCGTGTTGAGCCATAGGACTAATTGAGCAACTTTGACCCTTCGTGACTATCGTTATTGATACAACCTATTTGTTTAGGTCGAGGCTAGCGTTGTCCTTTGCGCACATTACTTGTTGAAGTACTTATTTACTCTTGCAATCAAAGGTGAGATCATAGTCCCACTTTTACACTTTTATACTTATATTTGGGATGAGAAAACATAAACGTTTCATTTTACAAAGTGGACACAAGTACGAAAACAAACATTCTACGTACGAGTTAGAACAAAAAGCCTCAATTCAATTATCATTAGTTACACTTGCAGGGTGTAAGCGAAAACTTATGTTGTGTGGCCATACGGGTTTGACAAACCCTCATTCGGACGGTTCGCTACCGTTAATCGGATGAAATATATTTTCGGGGATAAGTGTATGTTCTGACACTATATTAATGGGGTTTCGTGATAGTTAAGCCTTGATAATTGGGTGCTCGTGATATCAACTTTTAGAATGGTTTATTATTATTTCAACGTGACAACACTTGTGGTTCAACTTACTTACTCACTTACTTACTTACTAAACCTATGATTTCACCAACGTTTTCGTTGACAGATTCTCTATGTTTTTCTCAGGTCCTTGAACTTAGGTGATACATGCTTCCGCACATACTTTTGATACATGCATTAGATGTCGAGTATACTTGCATACGTGGAGCGTCTTTTTGGCTACTTTAAACTATGTCGCACGTGTTTCATATGAACTATAACTTTTGATATGTACTTGTCTTGGGAATTACTTTTGTAAACGTTGAAACATCCTTTTATGAAATGAATGCGATATATTTTCGGTCAAACTTTGTTATAAATGCTTATGACCATGTAATGGGACCATACGTAGATGACGCCGTCACTTGACGATTTGTCGGGGTCTCTACAACTAGTTACCAAATCTAAGGGATTTTCGGTTAAAACTCGGTGTAGAATTAAGTATGTACTTTTATCCATTGCGTTTAAAATAAAGTGCATGTATTCTCAGCCAAAAAATGTAAATTGCAAAGCAATTAAAAAGGGAGCAAATGAAACTCACCTTAGCAGTACATAAAATTGTTCACCGAAATGTGATCGAAACTCGGAATACTAAATAACCGTAGATCTCAACCTAGAGAGCATATGTTGGTCAATAAATGTCTACCAAGCTAGGTCTGGTCATAGTGTATCATAATCCTAATGCTCGAGATTGACATACAAAAGTTATCCAAAGTTGTTTCAAAAAGTCAATTTTGACAATAGTTCAACTAAACGAGACGTGCTTTATATAAGAATTCATTTACTCGGCTGGTAATATTTGAAAATCCATTTTATCAATCTCGTAAACAAGTTGTTTAAATCTTAATTGCAGATTCAAAAGCAATTTCAATTAACGTCAATCATAATTCAGTTGATCATATCTTTTAATCCGTTCATCGAAACTATTCGATATCTAAATGAAAAGTTATTGATTTTTCGTTAGCTTTCCAAAAACATGTATATCATATACCTTTTACTAGTAATATATGTATTTAATTCGTGATTCATTATAAACTGTTTAACGACGAAATTTAGTATACAAGCATGCATAAGCATATATACTCGAGCACTAGACATGGATACACAATTAATATATAAAAGATAAGATATGAATGCTCACGTATCAATATTGTGATTCAATATTGCAGGAAAGTACGTAGACACAACGGAGATGATAAACACTAGGTTTGACTTGCAAATATTACCCATAACCTTCATAGCTATAACCCAAAGTTTCCTTAGCTCTATCCCGCTTGAAAACCCATTTTGAAAGTGACACGCTCATAACCTCGTCATAATATTTTATGTAATAATATTACTAAAAATAATACTAATAATAATAATAATAATAAGATTAATAATAATATTAATCTTAATAATTATAATAATAATAATAATAATAATAATAATAATAATAATATATAATATATATAAATATAATACGGAGCAAGAGATAGATTGATGAAATATATATTGAATTCGATCACCAGGCTTCGCATTTTATAGTACCTGACTTGTCCCAGCCCACCATGCGATCGCATGGTTTTTGGGCATCAAGGCCATGCGATCGCATGGCCCTCTGATCCAGCTCACATTTGTTTAACTTTTAGCTTGTCGACATATTTTTATATAATATATATAATATATTTAATTTAAATAATTAATTATATATTATATTAAATTCACGTGCATAGTTGACTTGTAATTTTTGTTCCGATAAGTCGTACGTCATCACTCGACTCATGTCCCGGTTCCGGTTTCTCGAACGCATTTTCGTACGCTTAGAAAACTTGCATTTTACGTTTCGTATCACGTACCTTTGTCAAAATATAGCCTTAAATTATCCCTAAACTATACCACTCAAAGTATATATTAAACTTTCGAGTGTTTTGGTCATTTACTTCTATAAATCATTGTCTCGCTATTTGTTAATATACATATATTAACAATTCGTTTTATGACCAGTTTAATATTATATTTTATATATTTTCAATATTAATATATACATTTTAAAATACATATCACAAGTTATTCATATATCTAATTCCAACAGTTAATATTCCTTATTATTGTATGTCTCCAAATTACGTTATTTAAACAAACACTTTACCATTTATTTCGAATATCGTTAAAAATGAACGATTTCCCAAATCAACGTGGACCTCACAACAGAGACTCGTAATAATATCATAATCTTTAAGGGACTCAATAAATATCTTTTAATTCAATCATTTGGCATAATCTTTTAACTCCGTAGTTAAATATATCAATCAGATAATCAAACCAATAAGGTTAATGCACAGTATCGTTTTCATAACACTTTGTTACGTTTTCAAGTTATAGTATATATATGTATCTATTTACATATATTTGTTCGCGAATCGTTGAGAACAATCGAAGGGTATTTGAATAGTTCAAGAATTTTAGGATTCAACTTCATAGACTTTGCTTATCGTGTTGGAAACGTTAAAGATTAAGTTTAAATTTGGTCAGAAATTTCCGGGTCATCACAGTACCTCCCCGTTAAAAAAATTTCGTCCCGAAATTTGAGTGGGGTCGTCACGGCTAACAATAAAAATGTTTTCATGACGAATATGTGTTGATAAATAGAATTTTTATCACCGTTGAATAATATGGATAAAAAAAAATCCAATTACTCGAAGCATATGAGGGAAGTAATCGTAATAGAGTGAAATGGAGAATAGAGATTCGTCTTATCTCTTGACGTAGTAACGATTGATTTCCGGAATTTAAGGAATAGAAAATCTTCATAATTTAAATAAGATTTGATTCTTCGGAATTTAAGGAAATTAGGATTTCCTTTGATTAAATGCGTAATCTGCCTCGATTGCTATGTCTGATATTTTGCTATAAATTGACCTCTTCCGTTTCATTTATTTTCACCACTCCTATAATCTTCTTCCTTATTTCATACTTACAAAAGATTTGTAAAAATGCTTCATCCAGTTCTGATTCTTGATATTTTCTTGGCTATCATATCATTCATTCTTCTTTTTCATCTGCCACCAGAGGAGGTTATTTTCTTCTACTATTACCTTGGGGTTATATTGTTTTTCATTCTCCCGTGTCTTTATATTGCTATACGCATTGATATACACGGTTTGTAATTTCGGGGTTGTTTTCGGGCTTTATATTTTCCATTATATTTCGGAGCTTCATGCTTTCATTTTCTCTTCCCTACTTTACGTCAAGCGAATAATGGTCCAGAATTCGTAGGCATGAATTTCGGAATGAACATAATTAATGTTCTAAGAAAGAAACGGTAATGGCACAATCTGACTTGTCAAATTACCAGAATACCTCGAAAAAGACGGAATCATCAAGAAAAATATTTTCTTGATATGTTTAGAGGTTAAATAGAATGAAAGAGTTATGTAACATGGTTCATGATGAGGGTATGATCTGTGAACCTTTATCACGTTCCATTAGAAACTCAGTATGACTTACTGTAATGTAATCACGTTGATCAAGTATCATTATATTATACTAACTCATGCTTCAATTCCCAACACTACTTCAAAAACATCCATTTTTTGAAATTTTCAGAAATTAGAAACTAAAATAGTTTCTTTTATGATGTAACACAGATAGTGTGAAGAGATAAATAATTTCGGATGATAATAGTTATGAAGATATCTTCAGAAATATCGAAGATATTTATAATGAAAGATATGATAATATTTTAGAATTTCTAATATCGAAGGATGATGAAGAAGATTTGTTCGTAACGGATTTTGAGTCAGGAGCAAGGTATTCATTAATGACCTCAGCAGATACTGAATCATTTGTATTCTTTGAAGGCAGGTTTAGTCTTTGTGATTTGTCCACAGCCTCCTTCATGGTCTGCTCAATCCGTTTTCAGTTCCAAACCTTCTCTTTTTCTCAGCTTTACCACCATACTATTCTTTATCATCAAACTTTTGACTGTTAAGGTCGTTTACAGTTTTTGATGCTTCATCAACATTTTTCCAAAAATTCGGAGAACTAGTTTCGCAGTTTGGGTGTTTTTCAGAAACTTCACCTTCGAAGTAAATAAGTCTAGGAGATAGACATTATATGTATATATATAACTGTTGGCGTAGAATTGCTGCGAAATTCGAAATACTGATTGCTAATTCCCGGTAGTTGGTATGGCAATTACCGTTACAAGATGTGGATGAGTACATGATAGGGTTTCAATGAACAATTATAATGGTTTTTCGGAGAGACTTTAAGTCACAGATTAATGAATTTGCTGATACATTTACTGTTAATGTGGTGGAACATGAAAGGTTCCCCAGTAACAAAAACGTATATGCCAAAGTTACAAGTCTGAAAGGTCATCGTTAACTGGTTGAACGGTTGATAATACTGGATACTTTGAAAAGGAATTGCAAGGTTATTTTCGGTAAAAACAATGCTAATGGATCTTGCACAGATTTAAAGTCAAAGTATAGCTTTGAAAGATGTAGAGATCTAAGAATGATGTCACCGGTTCAGAGTTATAACTTGGATTCTGATCCGTCAATATCAGAATATGTAATTGAATTTGTATGAAAACGATTGTATATCGTTGTGAGCATTGTTAATAATTTTTGAATCAAAGTTGAAGAATGTACAGTGTAACATATTAATTGCGAACTTATATATTTCTCGGGTATTACCTACCCGTTAAAGATTTCACAATTAATACTTTGTACAAAAGAATTTTTATTACCATCTTTATAAAAATATATTTATGTATATTTTCTTCAGATGTAATACAGATTTAATGAGTTAATATCATATTAAGCTCATTTAATTTTTGGCTGGATTAGAAATGAATAATCTCTAAAACATTAAAGATTTCATAATCTTCATAGAGTATTTTACTAATGTAATCAATACTTCGTTATTCAGTTTTATTGATATTTTCTCAGTGAATCATGTTGGTGCTTATGGAACTCTTGCTAACTTCGCAAGGTAAAAATGATGTTTTCTGGAAAGTTTCGAGTATATCGAAAATGAAAATGTAAAATCAATTATGTAATTGAATAATACACTTGGTTTATTATGAAATGGAATTCATTAAGTTGAAACAGAAATTGTAGTTAACAATGGTTAAGTTGTTAAGGAAGGATGTACATCATTGCATATTAGTAATATGAACTAACCGAGTAGTACCTACCAGTTAAGATTCACACGTAATAGCATAGTACGAAAAGATTTATTTTGATTTCAAAATTCATATATATTAAATATACTTAAAATTTCTTCAGGGAAAATGAGTTAATACTTCATCGGTTATTGTTGCTGGTATTTCTTGGTAACTACGGTGCGTATGACGTTGATGCTCGTGGAACAGATTGTGAAGTTGAGGTTTGCGATGCAAATGTTGTTGGTGGTGATAATGGTACTGTTGGTGTTGTTGTCGGTGGTACTGTTGATGCCGGTGATGCTGTTGGTGCTTGTAACCTTTGCATCATATTCTCCAAAGCCACTACCCGAGTGCGAAGCTCGTTGACTTCTTCTACTACACCGGGATGATTGGCGGTTCGGATGAGCGGATGAATAAGATCCAGAATTTGAGATAGTATATTATCATGACGAGATACTCTGGAAATGAGAGAGAAAATGGTGTCTCAAACAGGTTCGCCGGTAAGTGCTTCAGGTTCTTCGCCAAGGGGACAATGTGGTGGATGGAAGGGATCACCTTCTTCTTGTCTCAAATAATTAAGTAGGCTACGAACCCATCCCTAATTCATCCAGAATAGATGATGGCTAATTGGTTGATCCATTCTGGTTACACTGTCTTCGGAATTCAGGTGAATATCCATATCGGAATAGCTCTCAGAGTTTAAGGAATTTGAACTAGATACAGGATCCATCTTGTATAATTAGGGAGATGATTTTTGATATGAATTAGATTATAGAATTTAGTTTGGTATTCTTCAATACATAATTTACATATGTATATATAATACCAAATTCCATAAATCACGGAGAAATTTTCAGAAGATGTCAGGAAAAGTTTACAGTAACAGATACGCTAAGATATGAATTTTGTCTATACACTATTCATGCAATCAATGCAGTAAAACGTGTCTAGACTAGGAATGATAAGCATGTAATTTCCGACAAGAAATGATAAGCAAAACTTTTGACATGCAGACACGGTCGAAGTTCAGACTTACTAATGCATCCTAACAACTATAAGTTAGACACACTCATGCAAGACCTGGTTCGCTAGGACCAACGCTCTGATACCAACTGTGACGATCGCTCCAAATCCATATGGACGAGCACGTCATTCATCGATTTTATTGCGAGGTATTTGACCTCTATATGATACGTTTTGTAAACATTGCATTCTTTTGAAAAGGCACACCATAAATGAATATTTAAATCAAAGGTTTTTGACATCTGATAATATCTACATATAGACAATCACCGTAAATAATAGTTTACAATGGTACTTCCGTTGACAATGCAGTCAAAATAAGATACATGGTGATGATTTGGTGAATGCAACGTTTCCTTGAAAAATATGCCATGTAAGACTCCATGCACATAGCATGTCTAACATATAAGCAAACAGCGGAAGACTTCTAGGGAACCTGAGAATAAACATGCTAACAAGTGTCAACACAAAGGTTGGTGAGTTCATAGTTTTAATGTTTTGCATAATCTGTACATAAAGGTGGATCACAAGATTTCAGTTGTTTAATCCAGAAACGTTTATCAAAATATTCTACAAGATTGAGCACCCTGGTAACTAAACTTAACGTATATATAATAAGTACCCCTGTTTTAACATACATGCAACCAACATGTACAATACACGCAAACCAACGTGTACTAAACTCAAATAGCATAAGTCTATTTAATAGTTCAGGCTAGGGTTTCTAAACCTAGAACAGACGGGGATGTCAAGCCCTATGGATCCATATACAACTATTCGCGCCCACCGGTTCTTATAACCGGCAGCTACTAGTTACCAAAGCTAAGGGATTTTCGGTTCAAACTCAGTGTAGAATTAAGTATGTACTTTTATCCATTGCGTTTAAAATAAAGTGCATGTATTCTCAGCCAAAAAATGTAAATTGCAAAGCAATTAAAAAGGGAGCAAATGAAACTCACCTTAGCAGTACATAAAATTGTTCACCGAAATGTGATCGAAACTCGGAATACTAAATAACCGTAGATCTCAACCTAGAGAGCATATGTTGGTCAATAAATGTCTACCAGGCTAGGTCTGGTGATAGTGTATCATAATCCTAATGCTCGAGATCGACATACAAAAGTTATCCAAAGTTGTTTCAAAAAGTCAATTTTGACAATAGTTCAACAAAACGAGACGTGCTTTATATAAGAATTCATTTACTCGGCTGGTAATATTTAAAAATCCATTTTATCAATCTCGTAAACAAGTTGTTTAAATCTTAATTGCAGATTCAAAAGCAATTTTAATTAACGTCAATCATAATTCAGTTGATCATATCTTTTAATCCGTTCATCGAAACTATTCGATATCTAAATGAAAAGTTATTGATTTTTCGTTAGCTTTCCAAAAACATGTATATCATATACCTTTTACTAGTAATATATGTATTTAATTCGTGATTCATTATAAACTATTTAATGACGAAATTTAGTATACAAGCATGCATAAGCATATATACTCGAGCACTAGACATGGATATACAATTAATATATAAAAGATAAGATATGAATGCTCACGTATCAATATTGTGATTCAATATTGCAGGAAAGTATGTAGACACAACGGAGATGATAAACACTAGGTTTGACTTGCGAATAGTACCCATGAATATTACCCATAACCTTCATAACTATAACCCAAAGTTTCCTTAGCTCTATCCCGCTTGAAAACCCATTTTGAAAGTGACACGCTCATAACCTCGTCGTAATATTTTATGTAATAATATTACTAAAAATAATACTAATAATAATAATAATAATAAGATTAATAATAATATTAATCTTAATAATTATAGTAATAATAATAATAATAATATATAATATATATATAAATATAATACGGAGCAAGAGATAGATTGATGAAATATATATTGAATTCGATCACCAGGCTTCGCATTTTATAGTACCTGACTTGTCCCAGCCCACCATGCGATCGCATGGTTTTTGGGCATCAAGGCCATGCGATCGCATGGCCCTCTGATCCAGCTCACATTTGTTTAACTTTTAGCTTGTCGACATATTTTTATATAATATATATAATATATTTAATTTAAATAATTAATTATATATTATATTAAATTCACGTGCATAGTTGACTTGTAATTTTTGTTCCGATAAGTCGTACGTCATCACTCGACTCATGTCCCGGTTCCGGTTTCTCGAACGCATTTTCGTACGCTTAGAAAACTTGCATTTTACGTTTCGTATCACGTACCTTTGTCAAAATATAGCCTTAAATTATCCCTAAACTATACCACTCAAAGTATATATTAAACTTTCGAGTGTTTTGGTCATTTACTTCTATAAATCATTGTCTCGCTATTTGTTAATATACATATATTAACAATTCGTTTTATGACCAGTTTAATATTATATTTTATATATTTTCAATATTAATATATACATTTTAAAATACATATCACAAGTTATTCATATATCTAATTCCAACAGTTAATATTCCTTATTATTGTATGTCTCCAAATTACGTTATTTAAACAAACACTTTACCATTTATTTCGAATATCGTTAAAAATGAACGATTTCCCAAATCAACGTGGACCTCACAACAGAGACTCGTAATAATATCATAATATTTAAGGGACTCAATAAATATCTTTTAATTCAATCATTTGGCATAATCTTTTAACTCCGTAGTTAAATATATCAATCAGATAATCAAACCAATAAGGTTAATGCACAGTATCATTTTCATAACACTTTGTTACGTTTTCAGGTTATAGTATACATATGTATCTATTTACATATATTTGTTCGCGAATTGTTGAGAACAATCGAAGGGTATTTGAATAGTTCAAGAATTTTAGGATTCAACTTCATAGACTTTGCTTATCGTGTCGGCAACGTTAAAGATTAAGTTTAAATTTGGTCAGAAATTTTCGGGTCATCACACTCACGTATCAATATTGTGATTCAATATTGCAGGAAAGTACGTAGACGCAACAGAGATGATAAACACTAGGTTTGACTTGCGAACAGTACCCATGAATATTACCCATAACCTCCATAACTATAACCCATAGTTTCCTTAACTTTAACCCGCTCGAAAACTTGTTTTGAAAGTGACACGCTCATGACCTCGTCGTAGTATTTTATGTATAATAATAATAATACAAATTAATAATAATACTAAGACTAATAATAATAATAATAATAATAATAATAATAATAATAATAATAATAATAATAATAATAATAATAATAATAATAATATAAATATATATGTAAGTAGGTGCGAGAGATAGAGTGAATCAGAAATGAGAAAACGTTCGAACTTTATAGCACTTGGCCTGTCTCCCATAGCCATGCGATCGCGTGGCTGTATAGGCATTTTCCCATGTGATTGCATGGGCCAACTGTCTAGCACCCAAACGTTTTGTAATCTAGCTCGTCGACATAATTAAATATAATATATATAATTTAAATTAATTAATTATATATTATATTATATTCTCGTGCCCAATTATCTTGTAATTTTGGTTCTGATGTCTTGTACGTTTACGTTTGACTTATGCCCCGCTTCCGGTTTCTCGAACGCATTTTTGCACGCTTAGAAAACTAGTACTTTTCGTTACGCGGCGTGTACCTTTATCAATAATTAAACTTAATCATCGATAGACTATATTACCCAAAGTATAATCTTTACATTTGAGCGTTGTGGTCATTTGCTTCTATAAATCATTGTCTCGTTATCTATCAAAGTATATTTAATAATATTGTTTTAAATCAGAACGTTTCATGACCAAGTTAATAAATATTCAATATTCATAAACACATTTTAAATACACGTCGCAATATTTTCATACAATTAATATTCCAACTTAACATATATATTCAAATAGATATATAAACCAATACGTTTAATGCACAGTATCATACAATTAATACTTTGTTATGCTTTCAAGTTATAGTATATATATGTATCTATTTACATATAAGTGTTCGTGAATCGTCGAGAACAACCAAAGGGTAATTGAACATATGAAAGTAGTTCAAAAATATTGAGATTCAGTTTTACAGGCTTTACTTATCGTGTCGAAAACGTTAATCATACAAAGTTTAAGTTTAAATTTGGTCAGAAATTTCCGGGTCATCACTGTACCTACCCGTTAAAGAAATTTCGTCCCGAAATTTGATTGGAATGATCATGGCTGACAATAAGTATATTTTTATGACGCATACGAGTTGAAATTTATAGTTTTATCATTATTGAGTAATATAGATAAAACAATTCGATTTTGTAAAGAGTACGAGTGAAGTTATCACAAAAGAGTGAAATGAATAAATGTAGATTCGTCATATCTTTTGACGTAGATAGGATTGATTTCCGAAGTTCAAGGGATTTAGAGAAAATCTTTGTAATAAGATTTGATTCTTCGGTAATTAAGGAAATTAGGATCTTCTTTGATTAAATGCGATAACCTGTCACGATTGCTCTGTCAGATTTTTCGCTATAAATCCACTCCCTTCGTTTCTTTATTTCCACAGCTCACCTTCTATTCTTCCTCCCTCAACTCATACTTTAAAGTATTTGTCAATATGCTTCATCCAGTTCTGATTCTTGATATACTCCTAACTTTCATATCTATCATTCTTCTTTTTCATCTGCCGCCGGAGGAATCTATTCACTTTTACTATACTCTTGACTTTATAGTATTTTTAGTTCTCCCGTATCTTTACGTTACAATACTTATTGATATACACGGTTTGTAATTTATGTTTTGTCGTTGGGCTTTATATTTTTCCTTATTTTTCATAGTCCCTGCTTCTGTTTTTCTATAATCATCGACATCTACAGTTAATGCTCTCTCCTTGTTGCTGCGATTTATACCCCTATTTCTATTTCGGAGCTTCATGCTCTGTTTTCTCTTCTATCCATTAAGCACCGCATGTAATGGTCCAGAATTCACAGATATGAATTTCGGAATGAACATAGTTAATGTTCTAATAAGGAAATTGTAATGGCACGATCTTGATTTGTCAAATTACCAGAATATCCCGAAAAAGACCGAATCATCAAGAAAAATATTTTCTTGATATGTTTAGAGGTTAAGTAGAATGCAAGAGTCGTGTAACATGGCACATGATGACGTTATGATCTGTGAATCATCACGTTCCATTTAGAAACTCAACATGACTTACTCTAATATAATCACGTTGATCAAGTGTCATTATATTATACTAACTCATGCTTCAGTTCCCAACACTACTTTAAAAACATTCATATTTTAGACTTGAAGGTTTCAGAATTTAGAAACTAAAATAGTTTCTTTTATGATTTTACACAGATAGCGCGAAGAAGTAAATGATTTCGGATAACAATAGTTATGAAGATATCTTCAGAAACATCGAAGATATTTATAATGAAAGATATGATGATATCTTAGAATTTCTAATATCAGAGGATGTTAAAGAATATTGTCCGCAAGGGTTTAGAGTCAGGAGCAAGGTATTCGTTAATGACTTCAGCAGATACTGAATTATTTGGATTCTTTGAAGGCAGGTTTAGTCTTTGTGATTTGTCCACAGCCTCCTTCATAGTTTGCTCAATCCGTTTTCCAGACCAAACCTTCTATTTTTTTTCTGAGCTTTGCCAACACACTATTCTTTATCATCAAACTTTTGGCTGTTACGGTTGTTTACAGTTTCTGCTGCTTCATTCAGCTTTTTCAAAGTTCCAAGAACTAGTTCACAGTTTAGGGTGTTTTTCAGAAACTTCACATTCGGAGTATGTAAGTCCAGGAGATAGACGTTATATGTACACTTATATCTGTTGGCTTAGACATGCTGTGAAATTTCAAAATACTGATTGCTGATTCCCAATAATTGACATGACAATTCTTGTTACAAGATGCGGATGAGTAAATGATGTGGTTTCGATAAATATAATGATTTTTCAGAAAATCAAAGATCAATGAAGTTGTTGATAAGTTTACTGCTAATGTGGCGAAATGAATAAAAAAAATTTCGGTAATAATGATGAAAGGGTAATCATTATAATAAGGCTTATTCGAATGAACAATTGAAGTTGGTTTGTTGGAGCTGTGACAAAGCTGTCTATTTTTAGAAGGAATTGAAAAGTTATTTTAGCTAATAAATACCAAAGAGTCTGACACGGATACGTGTTAAATTATGACTTTGGTTTCGAGGGTTTTTCAGGTACAAGACTGCGGTTAACATGTGGTTGGATCATCATCTCGATGAGTCATTATTTGAAATGTCCTCAGGAATTTTAAGGGATTTGAACATAGATTGTAATCGATAATATTCATATGATGTTCTAGGATTTTGAATGATACAAATACTTTTCTGGGTTCTATGAATATAAATGATGTTCTAGCACAGTTTTTAAGTCAAAGTATAGCTTCAAAAGATGTAGGAATCTAAGAATGATGATATCGGTTATATCTCGACTTGGATTCGGATGTGTTAAAATTGAATTTGAATGAGTATGGTTGTTTTGATTTTTATGAAAAAATATATCTCGTTATGAAAGTAGTGAGTATAGTTGATGATTTGTTGAATCAGAATCGAAGAATGTAACATATTAATTGTGAATTTATATATCTCTCGGGTATTACCTACCCGTTAAAATATTCTCACCATTAACAGTTTGTACAAAAGAATTTTCTTAATTACAATCTTTATGAAAATATATCTACATATATATTTTCTTTAGATGTAATCATGGATTTAATGAGTTAATCATAATATTAATCTCATCTGGTTTTCGACGAGAACTAGAATATATAATCTCTAAAACTTTTAGAAACTACATATTCTCTACAGAATATTTCTTCGATGAGGTTATGAATCAATACTTCATCGTTTGTTGTTGTTGGTATTCCTTGGTATCTACAGGGTGTATGACACCGGTGTTCGTGGGACGGATTGTAAAGTTGAGGTTTATGACGCGATTGTGGTTGGTGGTGGTAATGGTACTGTTGGTGTTGGTGGTACTGTTGATGCCGGTGATGCTGCTGGTGCTTGTAACCTTTGCACCATATTCTCTAAAGCCACTACCCGAGCGCGAAGCTCGTTGACTTCTTCTATTACACCGGGGTGGTTGTTGGTTCGGACGAGCGGATGAATAAGATCTAGAATCTGAGATAGTATATAATCATGACGAGATACTCTGGAAATGAGAGAGAAAATGGTATTACGAACAGGTTCGCCGGTAAGTGCTTCAGGTTCTTCGCCAATAGGGAAATGTGGTGGATGGAAGGGATCACCTTCTTCTTGTCTCCAATAATTAAGTAGACTACGAACTCATCCCCAATTCATCCAGAATAGATGATGGCTAATTGGTTGATCCATTCCGGTCACACTGCTTTCAGAGCTCGAGGGGAAATCCATATCAGAATAGTTGTCGGAATCTAAGGAATTTGAACTAGAAACGTGATCCATCTTGTATAATCAGGGAATTGATTTTTGATATGAGATAGATTATAGGATTTAGTTTGGTATTCTCCGATACATAATTTACATATGTATATATAATACCAAAATCCCATAAATTACGGAGAAATTTTCGGAAGATGTCAGAAAAAGTTTACAGTAACCGATACGCTAAGATATGTATTAGCAGATACGCTAAGATATGAATTTTGTCTATACACTATTCATGAAATAGTTGCAGGTAAATGTGTCTAGACTTAAGAATGATAAGCATGTAATTCCTGACAAGAAATGATAAGCAAAACTCGGTAAAAACAGATACGGTCAGAGTCCAGACTCATTAATGCATCCTAACAATTACCAGTTTAACACACTAATGCAAATTCTGGTTCCCTATGACCTCAAGCTCTGATACCAACTGTGACGATCGCTCCAAATCCATATGGACGAATACGTCATTCATTTCGATTTCATTGCGAGGTTTTTGACCTCTATATGATACGTTTTATAAATATTGCATTCGTTTTGAAAAGATATACCATAAATGAATATTTAAATCCAAAGTTTTCGACAGCTGATGATTTCTACATATAAACAATCAGCGTAAATAATGGTTTACAATAATACTTCCGTTGACAATGGAGTCAGAATAAGATACATGGTGATGATTTTGTGAATGCAACATTTTCTCGAATAAAGCATGTATGACTCCATGCACATAGCTTGTATAACATATAAGCAAATAGCGGAAGACTTCTAGGGAACCTGAGAATAAACATGCTTACAAGTGCCAACACAAAGGTTGGTGAGTTCATAGTTTTGATGTTTCGCATAATCTGTATATAAAGGTGGATCACAAGATTTCAGTTGTTTCATCCAGAAACGTTTATCAAAATATTCTACAAGATTGAGCACCCTGGTAACTAAACTTTAACGTTATAATAAGTACCCCTGTTTTAACATACATGCAACCAACATGTACAATACACGCAATCCAACGTGTACTAAACTCAAATAGCCTACGTCTGTTTTATAGTTCAGGCTAGGGTTTCTATACATGGAACAGACGGGGATGTCAAGCCCTATGGATCCATATATAACTACTCGCGCCCACCAGTTCTTATAACCGGCAGTTACTAGTTACCAAAGCTAAGGGATTTTCGGTTCAAACTCGTGTAGAATTTAGTATGTACTTGTATCCATTGAGTTTAAAATAAAGTGCATGTATTCTGAGCCCAAAAATATATATTGCAAAAAAAATTAAAAAGGGAGCAAATGAAACTCACATTAGCAGCACATAAAGTCTTTCACCGAAATGTGACCGAAACTCAGAATACCAAATAACCGTAGATCTCAACCTAGAGAACATATGTTGGTTAATAAATGTCTATCAAGCTAGGTCAGGTCATAGTGTATCACAATCCTAATGCTCGAGATCGACATACAAAAGTTATCAAAAATCATTTCAAAAAAATCAATTTTGACAATTGTTCAACAAAACGGGACATGCTTTATATAAGGATTCATTTACTAGGCTGGTAATATTTAAAAATCCAATTAATCAATCTTATAAACAAGTTGTTTAAATCTTAATTGCAGATTCAAAAGTAATTTCAATTAACGTTAATCATAATTCAGTTTACCATATCTTTTAATTCGTTCATCGAAATTACGCGATTTCTAAATGAAAAGTTATTGTTTTTTCGCCTGCTTTCCAATAACATGCGTATCATATACCTTATATTAGTTGTATATGAATTAAATTCGTGATTCATCATAACTATTTAACGACAAAATTTAGCATACAAGCATGCATAAATATATACACTCGAGCACTAGTCAGGGATGCACTATTAATATATAAAAGATAAGATATGAATGCTCACATATCAATATTGTGATTCAATATTGCAGGAAAGTAAGTAGACGCAACAGAGATGATAAACACTAAGTTTGACTTGCGAACAGTACCCATGAATATTACCCATAACCTCCATAGCTATAACCCATAGTTTCTTTAGCTTTATCCCGCTTGAAAACTTGTTTTGAAAGTGACACACTCATGACCTCGTCGTAGTATTTTATGTATAATAATAATACAACTTAATAATAATACTAATAATAATAATAATAATAATAATAATAATAATAATAATAATAATAATAATAATAATAATAATAATAATAATAATGTAAGTAGGTGCGAGCGATAGAGTGAATCAGAAATGAGAAAACGTTCGACCTTTATAGCACTTGGCCTGTCTCCCATAGCCATGCGATCGCATGGCTGTATAGGCATTTTCCCATGCGATCGCATGGGCCAACTGTCTAGCACCCAAACGTTTTGTAATCTAGCTCGTCGACATAATTAAATATAATATATATAATATATATAATTTAAATTAATTAATTATATATTATATTATATTCTCGTGCCCAATTATCTTATAATTTTGGTTCCGATGTCTTGTACGTTTACGTTTGACTTATGTCCTGTGACAACCCGGAAATTTTTGACCAAATTTAAACTTTATCTTTAAATGATTTGATGTTTTTGACACGATAAGCAAAGTCTGTAAAACTGAATCTCAAAATTTTTGAACTATTCAATTACCCATCGACTGTTCTCGACGATTCGCGAACAATTATATGTAAAAAGATACATATATACACTATAACTTGAAAGCGTAACAAAGTATTAATTGTATGATACTGTGCATAAAACTTATTGGTTTAAATTTGAATAGATATGATAAGTTGGAATTGTAATTGTATGAATAACCTGCGATGTGTATTTAAAACGTGTTTCTGAATATTAACTTGGTTATTAAACGTTTTGATTTAAAACAATATTATTAAATATACTTTGATAGATAACGAGATGATGATTTATAAAAGTAAATGATCAAAACACTCGAATGTATAAGTTATATTTCGAGTGATATAGTTTATGGATAGTTAAGTCTATATTTTGACAAAGGTACGAGTCACGAAAGGTAAAGTGCCAGTTTTCTCAGTGTACGAAAGGACGTTCGAAAAACTGGAACCGGGACATAAGTCGAGTGACGACGTACGACTTATCGGAACAAAAATTACAAGTCAACTAGACAAGAGAATATAATATATTATATAATTAATTAATTTAAATTATATATATTATATTTAATTATGTCGACAAGCAAAACAATAAAAAAATTGTGAGCTGGATTTTGGGGCCATGCGATCGTATGGGAAATAGGCATAAAACCCATGCGATCGCATGTGATCAGATTTCAGGAAAGATCTATAAATTGAATTCGTTTTTGCTCGATTACACACACACATATCCTCACATCCCTCTGCTCTCTTTATATATATATATATATATATATATATATATATATATATATATATATATATATATATATATATATATATATATATATATATTATTTTTATTATTATTATTATTATTAATTAATATTATAATTAATCTTAATACTATTAGTAGTATTATTATTAATTAATATTATACATAAAATACTACGACGAGGTCATGAGCGTGTCACTTCAAAACAAGCTTTTCGAACGGGATAGAGCTAAGGAAATTATGGGTTATAGCTATGGAGGTTATGGATAATATTCGTGGGTATTGTTTGCAAGTCAAACCTAGTGTTTATCATCTCTGTTGTATCTACGTACTTTTTCTGCAATATTGAATCACAATATTGATACGTGAGTATTCATATCTTATCTTTTATATATTAATAGTGTATACATGTGTGACACCGCTGATAATTTTTTTTTTTAATACGTGGTGGAAGCATAATATTAATTTAATACGATATCCACATTAACTATTGTTAATACAACCTGTGTCACGTGTCATTACAAAATACTTGTTTATACAGAGAAGACATATTTACAAAAAGATTATTGTTTTCATAAAGCAAGACAACATCAGAGTTGACTCCTGTCAAACATAACATCTTCATGCCCGTCTTCTCCCCAAAAGCATAAACTACAAAAGCTAATAACCTGCAGGGAGGAAAGGGAGGGGAATTAGCATGAAGCAAAGTGAGTACGACTAACTACAGGCCATAGCATACATAAGTGTTATACTAATCATGTCACATAGTCTAACACACAAACATCACCCAGTAGTGCAGTCTACAGAGACTCCGGCGGTTCGGCCAAACCATTAACCTCCAGTTGATCGGGCGGGGATTTACCGGAAGTTCCTCCTACATACCGTGCTGCATAAATCATCCACACGCGACGTACGCGTCATTTAAACATATACTACACGGATGCAAATAGGCTACCACATGAGGAACCCAACCCGCAGGTTGATCTCTCCTATCGAATTAGGCTACCACAAGATAGGGACGCACTGGGCTCCAGCAGACAAGCATCAACTAACATGCAGTCATCACAAGGTACTAACTAATCACAACAATAAGTATATCTAGCAAGCATGACAATCATAATATAACATGCTACAATATACTATATTCTCCAGTTAGTCCCACTCACCAAATACCAGCAAACGAGAAGGTATTCAGCTATCTAATCACTGAACCTTCTCTTTCTCCTTTTCTCCTGAGAAAACATATACACAAGTTAGTTTCTGTCCGTTAACACCAAATAACACAATATAAAAATTTTTGTCAGAAAAACTGTCCGCTAAAATTTTTCTTATGCACTTTCAAAATTTACATCAAAATCATCAAAATACACACGGGCAGCATAACGGCTAAAACTCAACACTTTAGTAAAATATTCTGCCCTGGACACTTAGTCGGTCGACTGACACTGACAGTCGGTCGACTGTCTACACAATCGGTCGACTGACCTTCTCAGTCGGTCGACTCACTTGGTATTACATCAATCGGCCGAATGTAATTCTCAGTCGGTCGGTTGTCTTCGTTAATCGGTCGGTTCAACCCTCAGTCGGTCGACTGTCGACCGACAGTCAGCCGACTGTGTTCATCTTCTTCAGAAGCTGAACACAAGTTACGGACTTCAAGCTAAAATCGCCAAAACTCGATCTAGAGCTCATTTCCGACACCAAAACTTACCACAACTCAATCACTACATGTTATAGACTATAAACCCACAAAGTTTGGACTATAACAACATCAAATTCATGGGTTTTGACACAAAATCAAGCTTTTTACAAAACTTACACAAAACTATGAATTTAACCACGAATTGAACACAAAAACACATGTTTCTTACCTTGTTAGAATCAGTAGACAACAAAGAACACGATTCCAAGAACAATTTGAGCTCAAGAACTAGTTTTAGCAATTAGGGTTTCAAAGGGGAAGAATTTAGGTACGGGGTAATATTTGGGAAGGGTCTGGAAAGTGCAAGAAATGCACTGCACAAGTCATCAAAAGTGGGTTAAAATCCCACACTGTGTGACACACGGGTATTTATCAGTTATCTGATATCTTTCGTACATCATTTGGTAACCCAAACGAAGTCCAAATTAAATAAACAAACCTGTTCTGTGACCCTTGTCACAAACTGGTCCTAACCACATTATTATTTAATAATAAATATTAAATAAAAATAAAAGCACATAGTAACACAATACTAACTTAAGGGCACATTAGTAATCTTACATCTAGGCCCGAATGAGGATGTTACAAATCTACCCCCCTTAAGAAGATTCCGACCTCGGAATCTGGTCAAGGTCAAACAACTGGGGATAGCGCGCCCTCATTAACTCCTCGGTTTCCCAGGTCAAGTTGGAACCTAAGCTATGTCGCCATTCCACTAACACCATTGGAATCTGTTTCTTTCTTAACTTGGTGACTTTCTTGTCCACTATACGAATTGGCTCTTCTACTAACTTCTTAGTCAAATCAACTTTCAAGTCTTTCAATGGAAGAATCTGACTTTCATCGTCTACTTTGCACTTTCTCAGATAGCACACATTGAATGTGTTGTGAATTCCTGCTAACTCTGATGGAAAATCTAAAACAACAGTCTGATCATTCAAAATCTCTATGATCGGAAATGGCCCAATATACCTCGAAGCTAGTTTACCACGTTTGCCAAATCTGATCACCCCTTTCCACGGTGATACCTTCAAGTATACACGATCACCTACATGAAATGTTACCGGACGTCTGCGCGGATCAGCATACATCTTTTGTCGATCTCTAGCTTCCTTTAATTTCTCACGTGCAATTTCAACTTTTTCTGCAGTTATCTGAACAATCTCGGGACCTGCAAATTGTTTCTCACCTGCTTCTAACCAACACGTAGGAGTTCTGCATTTTCGACCATACAACATTTCATACGGTGGCATTCCGATACTCGAATGATATGAATTGTTATAAGCAAACTCTATCAATGGAGGATGCGAATCCCAAGAACCACCATACTCTAAGACACATGCTCTCAACATGTCTTCTAATGTTTGAATCGTTCGGTCACTCTGACCGTCTGTTTGTGGATGATATGCTGTACTAAGATTCATACGCGTACCCAGATTCTGTTGTAAACTGTTCCAGAAGTTAGATACAAACCTAGTATCCCCGTCGGAAACTATTGACAACGGTACACCATGTCGACTAACGATTTATTTCAAGTACAACTCTGCCAAATCACTCAACGAAGCTGTTTCACGAGTAGCTAAAAAGTGAGCACTCTTTGTTAAACGATCCACAATCACCCAGATCATGTCGTGTCCTTTCTGGGTTCGGGGTAACTTGGTTACAAAATCCATCGTTATATGATCCCACTTCTATTGAGGAATTTCTAACTGTCTTAGAGATCCATACGGTTTCTGATGTTCTGCCTTAACTTGCGCACAAATATGACATTTTTCGACAAAATTTGCAACATCTGTCTTCATTGTCGGCCACTAATACAATATTTTCAAGTCTCTATACATCTTTGTACTACCTGGATGCACTGATAATCTCGATTTATGCGCTTCAGTAAGGATTAAATCCCTCAAATCTCCAAGCATAGGCACCCAAATTCGATCTTTATAGGTTTTTAATCCTCTAGAATCATTGCATAGGTTAAATTTTCTTTTAGTCATTTGTTCAGTCTTTAGGTTTTCGTCATTCAAAGCTACTAACTGAACGGTTTTCAATCGATCAATCAAGTCTGAAACTATTTCAATTCTCATAAATCTAACATTTTCGATGGTTTTCTTGCGACTCAGAGCATCTGCGACCACATTTGCTTTACCCGGATGGTACTTAATCTCACAATCATAGTCTTTAATCAATTCTAAACATCGACGTTGACGCATATTTAATTCTTTCTGCGAAAAGATATATTGAAGACTCTTATGATCTGTATAGATTTCACAATGTGTACCATACAAATAATGTCTCCAAAGCTTCAAAGCAAACACAACTGCAGTTAACTCTAAATCGTGAGTAGGGTAGTTTCGTTCATGATTCTTCAACTGTCGTGAAGCATATGCTATAACTTTATTTCTCTGCATCAAAACACAACCCAGACCTGCACGTGACGCATCGCAGTAAACCACAAAATCTTCTGTTCCCTCTGGTAAAGCTAAAACCGGCGCTTGACATAACAACTGCTTAAGGGTCTGAAAAGCCTTTTCTTGTTCATCAGTCCATCGAAAGGCTACATCTTTTCTGGTTAACTTATTTAATGGACCTGCTATTTTAGAAAAGTCTTTGATAAACCGGCGGTAATAACCTGCTAAACCCAGAAAACTTTTAATTTCTGTTGGCATTTTCGGCGAGTTCCAGTTCATTACAGCTTCTATCTTAGACTGATCTACTTTAATACCCTGTTCACAAATCACATGACCCAGAAACTGTACTTCCCGCAACCAAAATTCACACTTAGAAAACTTACCGTACAACTGTTCCTGTTTCAAAAGTTCTAACACCAACCTCAGATGTGTAGCATGATCTTTCTCGGTTTTTGAATATATCAAGATATCATCTATGAAGACAATCACAAACTTGTCAAGATACTGACGACACACCCTGTTCATGAGATCCATAAACATTGCTGGCGCGTTGGTTAACCCGAATGGCATAACTAAAAATTCATAATGACCATATCTAGTTCTAAACGCTGTTTTCGGTATGTCGATCTCTGCAACACGTACTTGATGATACCCTGAACGTAAATCAATCTTTGAAAAGTAAGAAGCACCCTGTAACTGATCGAATAAATCATCTATTCTTGGTAGCGGATACTTATTCTTTATTGTTCTCTTGTTCAAATCGCGGTAATCTATACACATTCGAAGCGACCCATCTTTCTTTTTCACAAACAAAACAGGAGCACCCCACGGTGAAGAACTTGGTCGGATAAACCCCTTATCTAACAGTTCCTGAATCTGAGACATCATTTCTCAGATTTTTGATGGAGCTAATCTGTAAGGAGCTTTTGCCACTGGCGTAGCACCTGGAACCAAATCAATTTTATATTCTACTTCACGTACTGGAGGTAATCCTGGTAAATCATCTGGAAATACTTCTGGAAATTCTGACACAACGGGAATATCGGTCACCTGCTTCTTCTCTTTCTTAACACCAATCACGTAGGCTAAGAATGAATCACACCCTTTCGTTATTGCCTTCTGAGCTTTCATTAGGGAAACCATAGGGAAGTTAAATCCACTGCGCTCTCCCCTAGCTATCACTCGGGATCCGTCGGCCAAACGGAAAGAAATCATCTTCTTATAACACTTAATATTAGCCCTATTAGCTCTTAACCAATTCATACCTATGAATACATCAAAGCTAGGTATAGGCATCAACAAGCAGGTTAAAGGGAAGGAATGGCCGTCAATTTCGATGGTAATTCCAGACACAGATGATGTGCATGGAACCATTTTACCATCAGCTACTTCTATTCCCAAAGGCTCATCTAACATCCTAACAGACAACTTCAACTTATCACAGAAGCCTAAGGACATAAAAGATCGATTCGCTCCAGAATCAAATAGCACACGAGCTGGCAAGGAATTAACCAAGAACATACCGGTAATGACGTCATCGGTAGTGGTTGCAGTGTCTACCGTCATCTTAAACGCCCTTGCCTCTGCTGTTGAAGGATTCTTTCTCTTCTGCCCGGCGGTAGAAGCAGAAGATCCCCCAGAAGTTGCTGACCTCGCCCCTAACCCTGCCCCAGAACCGGCTCTCGACGCAGATGGACAATTCGCTGATCTATGACCTACCTGATGACAAGTCCAACACACATCGGACTTAAAGGAACAAGTTGTTGTTTCATGACCTAGTACTCCACATCTCAAGCATCTTCGGGTCATTGGAGAACATGGACCGGCATGAGTCGACTTACAAACATTACACCAACCAGACTGACTAGAACCCGATCCACTCATACCAGACTTACTTCTCTGTTTAATCCCACCTGACTTCTTACCACGAATACCAGATTGCTTACTCGACTGCTGAGTCAACTATCCACCTGATTGACCTTCTGATTTACCCCCAAAAGGTCCACCTTTTGAACTTTTTTTTTTCGCTGCCATTATATCACCTTCTATAACTTTAGCCATCTCATGAGCCTGTGCCAATGAGGTTGTAAATCTTGCAACTGTCCTATATTCTGGCCTAATCACCCGCATAAAATGCTGAATCTTATCTTTCTCAGTTGGTACCCACTGTTGAACAAAGCTTAACTTCGATGTAAAATCTCTGAAAACTTCATCAATCGTCATACTTTCTGTCATCTTCATACTCAGAAACTCAGTTTTCAATCTTTCCATCTCATACTCAGAACAATACTACTCCCGAACCTTAGCAGCGAACTGTTCCCAAGTTATCTGACTGATCTGTTCTTTGGGTAAATATACAGTAATAGAATCCCACCATTCCATTGCTTCACCCTTGAGAAGCCTACTAGCAAACAGTACCATAGATTCAGGCTCACAAAAACATGCTTCCAACGCTCTCTCTACTTCTCTTAGCCAATTAAGGGTCATTGTAGGGTTTGTGTGACCACTGTACTCAGGAGGTTTGCAGTCCATAAACTATTTATAGGTACACTTCCTTCTTGTCTCAGGGACTTGAAATGGGTACATCATTTGATTAGGAAAAGTCTGGTTAAACGGAAATGGCATTTGATAGTTTTGATAGGTATTTTGTGGAAATTGTGACTGAGAACTGCCACCGGCTTGATTATAAAAATTAGGAGGAAAGGTTGTGTTCAACGCAGTGGTATTTGGGTTCCATTGCGCCCGTTCTTGTTCTAATTCCTTAATTTTCTCCTGAGCTTCTAGTAACCGACTTTGAAGTTCTATTACTTCTTGAGAAGTTTCTTCTTCTGAAGACACATGTCCATCTTCGTCAGGGGCTCTGAATGTACCAGTTCCAGGGACAGTGGGGCCAGTAGCGTTAGCTTCGTTATCTGCCATTACTGCACTACCACAACACTCACACCAAAGCTTAGTATAAACTCTGTTAGTACTAACAACTAACACATAACCTGTCCTAATACTCACTTAACCCATCCCCAGCATGTTATGTTTGACATGACTCTTCTAAGTTTGGGAACATGACATGTAGATCACAATGCACATGCTGCCAAACTCAGCTCTGATACCAACTTGTGACACCGCTGATTTTTTTTTTTAATACGTGGCGGAAGCATAATATTAATTTAATACGATATCCACATTAACTATTGTTAATACAACCTGTGTCACGTGTCATTACAAAATACTTGTTTATACAGAGAAGACATATTTACAAAAAGATTATTGTTTTCATAAAGCAAGACAACATCAGAGTTGACTCCTGTCAAACATAACATCTTCATGCCTGTCTTCTCCCCAAAAGCATAAACTACAAAAGCTAATAACCTGCAGGGAGGAAAGGGAGGAGAATTAGCACGAAGCTAAGTGAGTACGACTAACTACAGGCCATAGCATACATAAGTGTTATACTAATCATGTCACATAGTCTAACACACAAACATCACCCAGTAGTGCAGTCTACAGAGACTCCGGCGGTTCGGCCAAACCATTAACCTCCAGTTGATCGGGCTGAGGTTTACCGGAAGTTCCTCCTACATACTGTGCTGCATAAATCATCCACATGCGACGTACGCGTCATTCAAACATATACTACACGGATGCAAATAGGCTACCACATGAGGAACCCAACCCGCAGGTTGATCTCTCCTATCGAATTAGGCTACCACAAGATAGGGACGCACTGGGCTCCAGCAGACAAGCATCAACTAACATGCAGTCATCACAAGGTACTAACTAATCACAACAATAAGTATATCTAGCAAGCATGACAATCATAATATAACATGCTACAATATACTATATTCTCCAGTTAGTCCCACTCACCAAATACCAACAAACGAGAAGGTATTCAGCTATCTAATCACTGAACCTTCTCTTTCTCCTTTTCTCCTGAGAAAACATATACACAAGTTAGTTTCTGTCCGTTAACACCAAATAACACAATATAAAAATTTTTGTCAGAAAAACTGTCCGCTAAAATTTTTCTTATGCACTTTCAAAATTTACATCAAAATCATCAAAATACACACGGGCAGCATAACGGCTAAAACTCAACACTTTGGTAAAATATTCTGCCCTGGAGACTCAGTCGGTCGACTGACACTGACAGTCGGTCGACTGTCTACACAATCGGTCGACTGACCTTCTCAGTCGGTCGACTCACTTGGTATTACATCAATCGGCCGAATGTAATTCTCAGTCGGTCGGTTGTCTTCGTTAATCGGTCGGTTCAACCCTCAGTCGGTCGACTGTCGACCGACAGTCGGCCGACTGTGTTCATCTTCTTCAGAAGCTGGACACAAGTTACGGACTTCAAGCTAAAATCGCCAAAACTCGATCTAGAGCTCATTTTCGACACCAAAACTTACCACAACTCAATCACTACATGTTATAGACTATAAACCCACAAAGTTTGGACTATAACAACATCAAATTCATGGGTTTTGACACAAAATCAAGCTTTTTACAAAACTTACACAAAACTATGAATTTAACCACGAATTGAACACAAAAACACATGTTTCTTACCTTGTTAGAATCAGTAGACAACAAAGAACACGATTCCAAGAACAATTTGAGCTCAAGAACTAGTTTTAGCAATTAGGGTTTCAAAGGGGAAGAATTTAGGTACGGGGTAATATTTGGGAAGGGTCTGGAAAGTGCAAGAAATGCACTGCACAAGTCATCAAAAGTGGGTTAAAATCCCACACTGTGTGACATACGGGTATTTATCAGTTATCTGATATCTTTCGTACATCATTTGGTAACCCAAACGAAGTCCAAATTAAATAAACAAACCTGTTCTGTGACCCTTGTCACAAACTGGTCCTAACCACATTATTATTTAATAATAAATATTAAATAAAAATAAAAGCACATAGTAACACAATACTAACTTAAGGGCACATTAGTAATCTTACATCTAGGCCCGAATGAGGATGTTACAACATGTCTAGTGCTTGAGTATATATGTTTATGCATGCTTGTATGCTAAATTTCATCGTTAGATAGTTATGATGAATCACGAATTAAATACATATATTAATGATAAAAGATATATGATATGCATGTCATTGGAAAGCTGGCGAAAAATCAATAACTTTTCATTTAGAAATCGCGTAATTTCGGTGAACGAATTAAAAGATATGATCAACTGAATTATGATTGACGTTAATTGAAATTGCTTTTGAATCTGCAATTGATATTTAAACAACTTGTTTATAAGATTGATAAAGTGAATTTTTAAATATTACTAATGGAGTAAATGAATTTCTATATAAGGCACGTCTCGTTTTGTTGAACAATTGTCAAAACTGACTGTTTTATCATATTTTAAAGCCTTATAAAAACTATACTCTAATTTTACAAGTACTGGAAAACTATGTGAAATGTTAAAATGTTTCGATTGCCATGATCATTCAACTATAGTATTGAGTCAGATTAACTTGTTAAAATGACTTTTGATAACTTTTGTATGTCGATCTCGAGCATTAGGATTATGATACACTATGACCTGACCTAGCTTGATAGACATTTATTGACCAACATATGTTCTCTAGGTTGAGATCTACGGTTATTTGGTATTCCGAGTTTCGATCACATTTCAGTGAACAACTTTATGTGCTGCTAAGGTGAGTTTCATTTGATCCCTTTTTAATTGCTTTTGCAATCTATATTTTTGGGCTGAAAATACATGCACTTTATTTTAAACGCAATGGATACAATTACATACTAAATTCTACACCGAGTTTGAACCGAAAATCCCTTAGCTTTGGTAACTAGTAACTGCCGGTTATAAGAACTGGTGGGCGCGAGTAGTTATATATGGATCCATAGGGCTTGACATCCCCGTCTGTTCTAGGTTTAGAAACCCTAGCCTGAACTATTAAACAGACGTATGCTATTTGAGTTTAGTACACGTTAGTTTGCGTGTATTGTACATGTTGGTTGCATGTATGTTAAAACAGGGGTACTTATTATAACGTTAAAGTTTATTTACCAGGGTGCTCAATCTTGTAGAATATTTTGATAAACGTTTCTTGATGAAACAACAGAAATCTTGTGATCCACCTTTATATACAGATTATGCGAAACACTAAAACTATGAACTCACCAACCTTTGTGTTGACACTTGTTAGCATGTTTATTCTCAGGTTCCTAGAAGTCTTCCGCTGTTTCCTTATATGTTAGACAAGCTATGTGCATGGAGTCATACATGTTTTATTCGAGAAAGCGTTGCATTCACAAAATCATCACCATGTATCTATTTTGACTGTTTTGTCAACGGAAGTATTATTGTAAACTATTATTTACGGTGATTGTCTATATGTAGAAATCATTAGATGTTGAAAACTTTGGATTTAAATATTCATTTATGGCATACCTTTTCAAAAGAATGCAATGTTTATAAAACGTATCATATAGAGGTCAAATATCTCGCTATGAAATCGATGAATGACGTATTGTCCATATAGATTTGGATCGATCGTCATAGTTGGTATCAGAGCGTTGGTCCTAGTGAACCAGGTCTTGCATTAGTGTGTCTAACTGATAGTTGTTAGGATGCATTAGTAAGTCTGGACTTCGACCGTGTCTGCATGTCAAAAGTTTTGCTTATCATTTCTTGTCGAAAATTACCTGCTTATCATTCATAGTCTAGACACGTTTTACTGTATTGATTGCATGAATAGTGTATAGACAAAATTCATATATTAGCATATCTGTTACTGTAAACTTTACCTGACAGCTTTCGAAAAGTTCCTCCGTAATTTGCGGGATCCCTTGTACTATATATAGGTATTCTATGTAATTAGAATATCATCCAAAATCCGAAAATCATTTCATATCAAAAATTCTTTATATAACCGTGTAAGATGAATCCCGCATCTAGTTCAAATTCCTTAAACTCCGATAGCTATTCCGATATGGATATTTACCTGAACTCCGAAGACAGTGTAACCGAAATGGATCAACCAATCAGCCATCACCTATTCTGGATGAATTGGGGATGGGTTCGTAGCCTACTTAGTCATTGGAGACAAGAAGAAGGTGATCCCTTCCATCCACCGCATTTTCCTCTTGGCGAAGAACCTGAAGCACTTACCGGCGAACCTGTTCGAGACACCATTTTCTCTCTCATTTCTAGAGTATCTCGTCACGATAATATACTATCTTAAATTATGAATCTTATTTATTCGCTCGTCCGAACCAACAATCTTTCCGGTGTAATAGAAGAAGTCAACGAGCTTCGAGCTCGGGTAGTGGCTTTGGAGAATATGGTGCAAAGGTTACAAGCACCAGCATCATCACCGGTATCAACAGTACCACCGACAATAACACCAACAGTACCATTACCACCACCAACAACAACCGCATCGCAAACCTCAACTTCATAATCTGTTCCACGAGCATCAACGTCATACGCACCATAGTTACCAAGAAATACCAGCAACAATAACCGATGAAGTATTAACTCATTTCCCCTGAAGAAATTTTATGTATATTTAATATATATGAATTTTGAAATCAAAATAAATCTTTTCGTACTAAGCTATTACGTGTGAATCTTAACTGGTAGGTATTACTCGGTTAGTTCATATTACTAATATGCAATGATGTACATCCTTCCTTAAAAACTTAACCATTGTTAACTACAATCTCTGTTTCAACTTAATGAATTCCATTTCATAATAAACCAAGTGTATTATTCAATTACATAATTGATTTTACATTTTCATTTTTGATGTACTCGAAACTTTCCAGAAAACATCATCTGTGCCTTGTAAGGTTCACAAAAATTCCACGAGCATCAACATCCTTCACCGAGGAATAAGAATAAATAATGAAGTATCGATTACATTTGCGAAATACTCCGCAAAGATTATGTAATCTTTAATGTTTTAGAGATTAATCATTTCTAAGTCAAGCTGAAAATCAAATGAGCTTAATATGATATTAACTCATTAAATCTGTGTTACATCTGAAGAAAATATACATACATATATTTTCATAAAGACGGTAATAAAAATTCTTTTGTACAAAGTATTAATTGTGAAATCTTTAACGGGTAGGTAATACCCGGGAAATATATAAGTTCGCAATTAATATGTTACACTGTACATTCTTCAACTTTGATTCAAAAATTATTAACAATGCTCACAACGATATACAATCGTTTTCATACAAATTCAATTACATATTCTGATATTGACGGATCAGAATCCAAGTCATAACTCTGAACCGGTGACATCATTCTTAGATCTCTACATCATTCAAAGCTATACTTTAACTTTAAATCTGTGCAAGATCCTTTAGCATTGTTTTTACTGAAAATAACCTTGCAATTCCTTTTCAAAGTATCCAGTATTATCAACCGTTCAACCAGTCAACGACGACCTTTTAGACTTGTAACTTTGGCATAAACGTTTTTGTTACTGGGGAACCTTTCATTTTCCACCACATTAACAGTAAATGTACCAGCAAATTCATTAATCTGTGACTTAAAGTCTCTCCGAAAACCCATTATAATTGTTCATTGAAACCCTATCATGTACTCATCCACATCTTGTAACGGTAATTGCCATACCGACTACCGGAAATTAGCAATCAGTATTTCGAACTTCGCAGCAATTATACGCCAACAGTTATATATATACATATAATGTCTATCTTATAGACTTACATACTTCGAATGTGAAGTTTCTGAAAAACACCCCAAACTGCGAAACTAGTTCTCCGAATTTTGGAAAAATGCTGATGAAGCAGCAAAAACTGTAAACGACCTTAACAGTCAAAAGTTTGATGATAAAGAATAGTGTGTTGGCAAAGCTCAGAAAAAGAGAAGGTTTGGAACTGAAAAATGGATTGAGCAGACCATGAAGGAGGCTGTGGACAAATCACAAAGACTAAACCTACCTTCAAAGAATCCAAATGATTCAGTGTCACCTGAAGTCATTAATGAATACCTTGCTCCTGACTCTAAACCTTTACGAACAAATCTTCTTCATCATCATTCAATATTAGAAATTCTAATATATTATCGTATCTTTCATTATAAATATCTTTGATATTCCTGAAGATATTTTCACAACTATTCTTATCTGAAATCATTTATCTCTTTGCGCTATCTGTATTACATCATAAAAGAAACTATTTTAGTTTCTAAATCCTGAAAATTTTGAAAAATGGATGTTTTTGAATTAGTATTGGGAATTGAAGCATGAGTTAGTATAATATAATGACACTTGATCAACGTGATTATATTACAGTAAGTCATGCTGAGTTTCTAATGGAACGTGATAAAGATTCACGGATCATACATCATCATGAACCATGTTACATAACTCTTTCATTCTATTTAACCTCTAAATATATCAAGAAAATATTTTTCTTGATGATTCGGTCTTTTTCGGATATTCTGGTAATTTGACAAATCAAGATTGTGCTATTACAATTTCTTTCTTAGAACATTGACTATGTTCATTCCGAAATGCATAACTACGAATTCTGGACCATTATCCGCTTGACTTAAGGTCGGGAAGAGAAAACAAAAGCATGAAGCTCCGAAATATAATGAAGAATAAAAAGCCCGATAAAAACCCCGAAATTACAAACTGTGTATATCAATGCGTATAGCAATATAAAGACACGGGAGAATGAAAAACACTATAATCCCAAGGTAATAGTAGAAGAAAATAACCTCCTCTGGTGGCAGATGAAAAAGAAGAATGAAGGATACGATAGCCAAGAAAATATCAAGAATCAAAACTGGATTAAGCATTTTCACAATCTATTAGGAAGTTGAAATAAGGAAGAAGATTATAGGAGTGGTGAAAATAAATGAAACGGAAAAGGTCAATTTATAGCAAAATATCAGACATAGCAATCAAGGCAGATTACACATTTAATCAAAGAAAATCCTAATTTTCGCAATTATCGAAGAATCAAATCTTATTCAGATTATGAAAATTTTCTATTCCTTAAATTCTGGAAATCAATCGTGACTACGTCAAAAGATATGACGAATCTATATTTATTCATTTCACTCTTTTGAGATAACTTCACTCGTACTCTTCACAAAATTAAATTGTTTTATCTATATTACTCAGTGATGATAAAACTCTAATTTTCAACTCGTATGAGTCATGAAAACATACTTATTGCCATCCATGACCATCCCAACCAAATTTCGGGACGAAATTTTTTTAACGGGTAGGTACTGTGACAACCCGGAAATTTTTGACCAAATTTAAACTTTATCTTTAAATGATTTAATGTTTTTGACACGATAAGCAAAGTCTGTAAAACTGAATCTCAAAATTTTTGAACTATTCAATTACCCATCGACTGTTCTCGACGATTCGAGAACAATTATATGTAAAAAGATACATATATACACTATAACTTGAAAGCGTAACAAAGTATTAATTGTATGATACTGTGCATAAAACTTATTGGTTTAAATTTGAATAGATATGATAAGTTGGAATTGTAATTGTATGAATAACTTGCGATGTTTTTTATAAAACGTGTTTATGAATATTAACTTGGTTATTAAACGTTTTGATTTAAAACTATATTATTAAATATACTTTGATAGATAATGAGACGATGATTTATAGAAGTAAATGACCAAAACACTCGAATGTATAAGTTATATTTCGAGTGATATAGTTTATGGATAGTTAAGTCTATATTTTGACAAAGGTACGAGTCACGAAAGGTAAAGTGCCAGTTTTCTCAGTGTACGAAAGGACGTTCGAAAAACCGGAACCGGGACATAAGTCGAGTGACGACGTACGACTTATCGGAACAAAAATTACAAGTCAACTAGACAAGAGAATATAATATATTATATAATTAATTAATTTAAATTATATATATTATATATATTATATTTAATTATGTCGACAAGCAAAACAACAAAAAAATTGTGAGCTGGATTTTGGGGCCATGCGATCGCATGGGAAATAGGCATAAAATGCATACGATCGCATGGGGTCAGATTTCAGGAAAGGTCTATAAATTGAATTCGTTTTTGCTCGATTACACACACACATATCCTCACATCCCTCTGCTCTCTTTATATATATATATATATATATATATATATATATATATATATATATATATATATATATATATATATATATATATATATATATATATATATATATATTATTAATTAATATTATAATTAATCTTAATACTATTAGTAGTATTATTATTAATTAATATTATACATAAAATACTACGACAAGGTCATGAGCGTGTCACTTCAAAACAAGCTTTTCGAACGGGATAGAGCTAAGGAAATTATGGGTTATAGCTATGGAGGTTATGGGTAATATTCGTGGGTATTGTTTGCAAGTCAAACCTAGTCTTTATCATCTCTGTTGCGTCTACGTACTTTTCTGCAATATTGAATCACAATATTGATACGTGAGCATTCATATCTTATCTTTTATATATTAATAGTGTATACATGTCTAGTGCTCGAGTATATATGTTTATGCATGCTTGTATGCTAAATTTCGTCGTTAGATAGTTATGATGAATCACGAATTAAATACATATATTAATGATAAAAGGTATATGATATGTATGTCATTGGAAAGCTGGCAAAAAATCAATAACTTTTCATTTAGAAATCGCGTAATTTCGGTGAACGAATTAAAAGATATGATCAACTGAATTATGATTGACGTTAATTGAAATTGCTTTTGAATCTGCAATTGATATTTAAACAACTTGTTTATAAGATTGATAAAGTGAATTTTTAAATATTACTAATCGAGTAAATGAATTTCTATATAAGGCACGTCTCGTTTTGTTGAACAATTGTCAAAACTGACTGTTTTATCATATTTTAAAGCCTTATAAAAACTATACTCTAATTTTACAAGTACTGGAAAACTATGTGAAATGTTAAAATGTTTCGATTGCCATGATCATTCAACTATAGTATTGAGTCAGATTAACTTGTTGAAATGACTTTTGATAACTTTTGTATGTCGATCTCGAGCATTAGGATTGTGATACACTATGACCTGACCTAGCTTGATAGACATTTATTGACCAACATATGTTCTCTAGGTTGAGATCTACGGTTATTTGGTATTCCGAGTTTCGGTCACATTTCAGTGAACGACTTTATGTGCTGCTAAGGTGAGTTTCATTTGCTCCCTTTTTAATTGCTTTTGCAATCTATATTTTTGGGCTGAAAATACATGCACTTTATTTTAAACGCAATGGATACAATTACATACTAAATTCTACACCGAGTTTGAACCGAAAATCCCTTAGCTTTGGTAACTAGTAACTGCCGGTTATAAGAACTGGTGGGCGCGAGTAGTTATATATGGATCCACAGGGCTTGACATCCCCGTCTGTTCCAGGTTTAGAAACCTGTGATGACCCGAAAATTTTTGACTTATTTAGACCAATTCTCTATATGATTTATTATTTTAACACGTTAAACAAAGTCTGTTAGATTGAGTCTCAAAATTTTAGAACTGTTTCATATATACAATTACCTTTGACTACTCTCGACGATTCATGAACAATTATATGTATGTATATATATATGTACAAGTAAAAACGACTTTCCTACAGTAAAACCCTATTTGCTACAGTAAAAATTACTTTGCTACAGTAAAACACTATTTGCTACAGTGAAACCGTATTTTGCTACAGTGCTACAGTGAAAAACTATTTGCTACAGTAAACCACTATTTGCTACAGTACACTATTTGCTACAGTAAATACTATTTGATGTCGACGAACTAGCAAACAAAAACAGAAAAGGCGGCCATGCGATCGCATGGCAAAAACACTGAAAACTCATGCGATCGCATGAGCTACAGTAAATCGAAAAGTAATATAAATATGCCAGTTTTCTCGACGAACAACACACATCTTTTTTTTCTTCTTCTTCTGTAACATATTTATATTTATATTATAAATATAATTTTAATTTTAAATTTAAGTTTAATAATAATAAGGTATATACGAGGGTATTTTTAATTCGGGTTTCAAACCGCTTTAAGCTAAGGAAATATTGGGTATTATTCGGGGTATTGTTCTTGAATCCAAGGCTGTAACATCCCGCCTTTTTCCATTTACTTTTCCGTTATACTAATTTAAACTCCGTTATATGTTTATAACATCTCCCGTTAATACGCGTTTTAAAATATTCCGTTTAGGTATTTTTCGCACCCGACTACAAACTCGAGGGACTAAATTTGACACTGGGCAAACTAGTTGACTAGGTCAACTAGTCCACCCCAATCACCACCATTCAACCATCTCCATCTCTTTCTCTTTCTCTCTAGCAAGAACACACACACAATTTCCAAATTCATTCAATCATCATCTAAATTCGATCTAGGAGGCTTACAACAAAATAAATTACATATTCGTGATCCTCTCTTCATCCTCTTCATTTTGATACCAACTTCATCTCGTTTGGGTAACATTTTTAAAACTCTAAATTCGTGTTTTTGACTTGAAATGGTGTTAGTTAGTGTCTATGGCTCATTGTGATGTCGTGTATGTAATTTATATGCTCGATCTCGTTGTTTTAGTGTAACTAGCATGAACTTGAATTTTGGTGTGTTGTTCTTGAATTTTGGATGATCATATGTTGTTAGATATTAAAAGTTCATGTTCTAATTGTGTTCCTAGTATCACTAGCTTCAATTTGATGTGTAGGTTGCTTTAGAAAAGTTCATGAACTTGATTTATGATTTTGGTGAATTTGGGTTAGGGTTTGATGAAGTTGAAATGGATTTTTGATACATTGAATGCCATGGATTATGGTTGGTAAGTGTTTAGTTGGATTGTATGCTTGGTTACCTTCGAAACGGCATGTCATTCATGTAAATTGGTTGCCCGAATCATTGAATTGCATTTATGAACTTGTATGCGATTAATGTTGAGCATTAGATGCGGTTTTGGTTGTTATAATAGGTAGATTGATTGATGAAATGTGTTTAGTTGTCTTCCTCGTCAAATTACCTTCCCAACGGTATAAAATACTTGACTTGATTGTTGCGGATCATAAATTGTGTTTATTTGGTTTTTGGTTCGTGCACTTAGGAGTTCTGCATCAGACTTGAAATCCAACCTGGATGCCGTCCAGATACTTAGACGCTGTCCAGGTATTCAAAGCTGGACGCCGTCCAGAAAGTCTGGACGCCGTCCCAGCCTTCAAATCTGGACGCCGTCCAGATACGCTGACAGGCCTCTGTCTTCGTTGGTCATTTTTCGAAAAATGTTTACTATGCTACGCACCTCCGATTCACATGTAACTTGTTCTAACATGCTCATATATGATTAAAAACCTCAGAAAAATAGTTCGGGACCCGACCCGGACGTGTTGACTTTTTCGTTGACTTTGACCCGACCTAAGTTGACTTTTAATCAAACTTAACCAAATGTTTGTGCAATCATTCTAACATGCTTTTATACTTGTACCTTGCATGAAACATGACAACTTGATTCACATGCTATTATGATCGAGTCTTAACGAGCCATAGGACTAATTGAACATCTTTGACCTATCGTGTTTACCGTTATTGATACGACCTATTGTTTAGGTCAAGACTAGCATTGTTCTTTGCACACGTTTACTTGTTGAAGTACTTTACTACTCGTGCACTCAAGGAGAGATCATAGTCCCACTTTTACTCTTTTGAAACTTACATTTGGGATGAGAAAACATAAACGTTCCTTTTTAACTAAGTGAACACAAGTACAGGAAAACAAACATTCTACATACGAGTTTGAACAAAAATCCTCAATTCGATTATCATTAGTTACACTTGCCGGGTGTAAGCGAGAACTTATGTTATATGGCCATATGGGTTTGACAAACCCTCATTCAAACGGTTCGCTACCGTTTACGAATGAAATATATTTTCGAGAAACAGTGTATGTTCAAACACTATTGTGATGGGGTTCTATGGAAGGAATGTTAAGCATTGATAATTGGGTGCTCGTGAAACAAACTTTTGGAATAAATTACTATTATCTCATTGTTGCAAATCTTGTGGTTCACTTGTACTTACTTACTTAAACCTATGATTTCACCAACGTTTTCGTTGACAGATTTCTATGTTTTTCTCAGGTCCTTGAACGATACATGATACATGCTTCCGCTCATTATTTTGATACTTGCATTGGATGTCGAGTATATATATGCATACATGGAGCGTCTTTTGGCTACTTTTAAATTGTGTCGCATAAGTTTCACTTGTACTTATAACTTTGTAACGTAACTTATGGTGGAACAATTCTTATAAACTTTGAACAATCTTTACATTTGAAATGAATGCGACATATCTTTTGGTCAAACGTGGTTTTAAAGACTTATGACCACGTAACGGGACCTAAGTAGACGGCGCCGTCAATGACGATTTTGTCGGGTCGCTACAGATGGTATCAGAGCGTTGGTTGTAGGGATTTAGATTTCATTGGTGTCAACCTCGTGTCATAGGGTACATTGGTGAGTCTAGACTACAACCGGCATATAGACTTGAAGTAGGAATTACTTGACTACTTGTGCATTTATACTCGAACGCTTCTACTCATATCTACTCTGAGTTCATCTTAATCTCACGTTGTTTAATTTGATTGACACGCCATCTTGACTTTATAGAATAATGTCGAATGCACATATGAATCAGGGTAATATAATTGCCGGGATTATATTACGGTGACTCATATGAACGTTCCGACATTATGACATAAAGAATTTAAAGCGAGTCGAGGAAAAATTTCTCTTATTCTTTATTCTATATCACGGTTAGTATTATTGAGAATACTAATCAATGATATTCTTGTGTCTTGAAGGAACAATGGCTCCTCGTCGTGTACGCCGCAATGAAACTCCCGAACAAGCTCTCGAACGGATGATAGCTACCGCCGTAGATGCGGCCATAGCCGGTCACTCATCCAACAACAACAACAACAATAATAACAACAACCACAACAATAACAACAATGGAGCCGGTAACTCAAACGAGGGATGCTCCTATAAAGCTTTCATGGGGTGCAAACCTCACACTTTCGATGGAACCGGGGGACCGGTCGTGCTCACCCGATGGTTTGAGCAAACGGAAGTCGTCTTTTGCATAAGCGGTTGTCGGGACCAAGACAAGGTTAAATACTCCACTCACACCTTCGCCGGTGTCGCTCTTACATGGTGGAATACTTATGTACAATCGGTGGGTACCGATGAAGCTCACGCCCTCTCTTGGGCCGACTTGAGGGAAAAGATGATTGTCGAATATTTCCCTCGTGAAGAAACCCGAAGGCTCGAACAAGAGCTAAGAACTTTAAAGGCGATCGGAAATGATCTCAAGGCTTATAATCAACGATTTTCCGAACTAGCCTTGATGTGCCCAAATCTTGTGAACCCCGAAGCTTTAAGGGTTGAACTTTACATGGATGGTCTTCCAAAGAGTATCAAACACGGAGTAATGTCATCCAAACCCACTAATCATCAAGAAGCTTTGAACATGGCCCGCAAATTGATAGAAACGGTTGACGAAATCGTAGTACCGGCACCTAAAGCCGAGGACAAGTCGGGTAACAACAAAAGAAAATGGGAAGCTCCCCAATCAAGCAACAACAACTTTGCCAAGAAATCTTTCACCTCCGACGGCAAGAAGGGTTATGCCAGAAATCTACCTCTTTGCAACAAATGCAACAAACATCACTTTGGCGAATGTAGTAAGCTAATTTGCCATCGGTGCCAAGGAATTGGTCATAAGGCCAACGATTGTAAAAGTGCCACTCCCGTCGCTCGAAAGTGGCCCAATGCACCAAAGACGGGCAATTGTTACGAATGTGGCCAAACGGGCCATTATAGAAATGCATGCCCGAAGAGGAAAGATAACCCCAATACGCGCGGCCGAGCTTTCAACATCAACACCGAGGAAGCCCGAGATGATAATGAATTGGTCACGGGTACGTTTCTTCTCAACAACACTTATGTTACTTGTTTATTCGATTCGGGTGCCGATAAGAGTTTTGTATCCAAGACTTTGACTCATTCTTTTAACACTCCACCTCTTCCATTAGATACCACTTATACCATTGAAGTGGCTAATGGGAAACTATTAAGTGCCGACACATATTATCGGGGGTGTACGTTAAACATTTTGGGTAAGGAATTTGAAATTGACTTGATACCCATGGAACTAGGAAGCTTTGATGTAATAATCGGTATGAATTGGTTAGTCAAAACAAAATCTCACATCCTTTGTGATCTTAACGCAATCCGAATTCCTATCGAGAATGGTGAACCTTTGATTGTTTATGGCGATAAGAGTTGCACCAGACTCAACCTCGTTTCGTGCCTTAAAGTTAGAAAACTACTCCGTAAGGGTTGTTTTGCGATCCTTGCCCACGTTAAGAAAGTCGAGTCCGATGAGAAGCATATCGATGATGTGCCAATTGTTAGTGACTTTTTCGATGTATTTCCCGACGAATTGCCGGGTCTTTCACCTCATCGACCGGTTGAATTCCAAATCGATCTTATTCCGGGAGCCGCACCCGTAGCACGTGCACCGTATAGACTTGCTCCATCCGAAATGCAAGAATTGCAAAGTCAAATCCAAGAACTACTTAACCGTGGTTTTATCCAACCTAGCCATTCACCATGGGGCGCTCCGATTTTGTTTGTTAAAAAGAAAGACGGATCCCTACGAATGTGCATTGATTATCGTGAACTAAATAAATTTACGGTTAAGAACCGATATACTCTTCCTCGCATCGATGACCTCTTTGACCAACTACAAGGGTCTTGTGTATATTCGAAAATCGATCTCCGCTCGGGTTATCATCAATTAAGGGTTAAGGGGGAAGATGTCTCCAAAACCGCTTTCCGGACTCGTTATGGTAGTTATGAATTCCTCGTCATGCCATTTGGTCTCACTAACGCACCGGCGGTGTTCATGGATCTTATGAACCGCGTGTGCAAACCGTATCTTGACAAATTCGTTATCGTGTTCATCGATGATATTTTGGTCTATTCAAAAAGCGAAGAAGAACACGAGGAACACCTCCGACTTGTGCTTGAACTTTTAAGACAAGAAAAACTCTATGCCAAATTCTCCAAGTGTGAATTTTGGTTAAAGGAAGTTTAATTTCTTGGTCATGTTGTAAGTGACCAAGGTATTAAAGTCGATCCAACGAAAATCGAAGCCATTAGTAAATGGGAGACTCCTACTACTCCTACTCACATTCGTCAATTCTTGGGTCTCGCCGGGTACTATCGTAGATTCATCGAAAATTTCTCTTTGGTTGCACGTCCTCTAACTGCATTAACTCACAAGGGAAAGAAATTCATTTGGGCGACCGAGCAAGAATCCGCGTTCCAATTCTTGAAAACGAATCTAACCACCGCTCCTATATTGTCACTTCCCGAAGGCAATGATGATTTTGTTGTATATTGCGATGCCTCGAAACATGGTTTTGGATGTGTATTGATGCAACGGAAGAAAGTCATTGCTTATGCCTCTCGACAACTAAAAATTCATGAACGGAATTACACGACTCATGATCTCGAACTCGGAGCCGTTGTCTTTGCACTTAAAATGTGGAGACGCTATTTTTATGGAACCAAGAGTACTATCTTTACCGACCACAAAAGTCTCCAACACATTTTCGATCAAAAGCAACTAAACATGAGACAACGAAGGTGGATTGAAACCTTAAACGGTTACGATTGCGAGCTTCGTTACCATCCCGGAAAGGCAAATGTAGTAGCCGATGCCTTAAGTCGAAAAGAAAGAGCGGTGCCTCTTCGTGTCCGAGCCTTAAACATCACCATCCACACAAACCTTAATAGTCAAATTCGTGTAGCCCAAGACGAAGCTCTAAAGGATGAAAACATCTCTCTCGAACACTTGAACGTCCTCACCTCTCGATTCGAAGTTAAAGAAACCGGACTCCGATATTTCGCCGGAAGAATTTGGGTACCTAGTTATGGGGACTTGCGAAGCCTTATTTTAGACGAAGCCCATAAGTCAAGGTATTCGATTCACCCCGGTGCCAATAAGATGTACCACGACCTCAGAGAACAATATTGGTGGCCGAACATTAAAAGGGACGTCGCTACTTATGTTGGAAAGTGCCTAACTTGCTCCAAAGTCAAAGCCGAACACCAAAGACCGTCCGGACTACTTCAACAACCCGAGATTCCGCAATGGAAATGGGAAAGGATAACGATGGATTTTATCACCAAGCTACCAAAAACGACGGGCGGTTATGATACCATTTGGGTTATTGTTGACCGTCTCACCAAATCCGCACACTTCCTTGCCATGAAAGAAACGGACAAAATGGAGAAACTTGCACAACTTTACATTAAGGAGATCGTAGCCCGACACGGTGTACCTTTATAGATTATCTCCGACCGAGATGGCCGTTTCGTTTCTAGATTTTGGCGTACATTGCAAGAAGCGTTGGGAACGCATTTAGACATGAGCACCGCATATCATCCACAAACTGACGGACAAAGCGAATGCACAATTCAAACCTTGGAAGACATGTTACGAGCTTGCGTGGTTGATTTCGGAAAAGCTTGGGACAAGCACTTACCTCTCGCCGAGTTCTCTTATAACAATAGTTATCACGCGAGTATTAAAGCCGCACCTTTTGAAGCGCTATATGGCCGCAAATGTCGTTCACCTCTTTGTTGGGCCGAGGTAGGCGACGTGCAAATCATCGGACCCGAACTCATTCACGAAACCACCGAGAAAATCGTTCAAATCCGAGATAGGCTTAGGACGGCCCGAAGTCGTCAAAAGAGCTATACCGACAAACGACGCAACGATCTTAAATTTCAAGTCGGTGACCGAGTAATATTAAAAGTCGCGCCTTGGAAAGGTGTAATCCGTTTTGGGAAACGCGGGAAGCTGAATCCAAGGTATATAGGTCCTTTCGAAATCTTGGAGCGTATTGGAACCGTTGCTTATCGTTTAGATCTTCCGCCTCAACTGAGTTTCGTTCATCCTACCTTCCATGTATCTAACTTGAAAAAGTGTCTTGCCGAACCCGATATCGTCATCCCTCTCGAGGAACTTACTATTGATGACAAACTTCATTTTGTGGAGGAACCGGTTGAAATTGTGGACACCTCCGTCAAGACATTGAAACAAAGCCGAATCCCGATTGTTAAAGTCCGTTGGAACGCCAAAAGGGGACCCGAGTTTACTTGGGAAAGACAAGATCAAATGCAAAGGAAGTATCCTCATCTATTCGTGAATTCAGAAACGCAAGATCTCGAGGAAGAAACAACGACTACTACGCCTACTTAAATTTCGGGACGAAATTTCTTTTTAAGGAGTAGGTAATGTAACATCCCGCCTTTTTCCATTTACTTTTCCGTTATACTAATTTAAACTCCGTTATATGTTTATAACATCTCTCGTTAATACGCGTTTTAAAATATTCCGTTTAGGTATTTTCCGCACCCGACTACAAACTCGAGGGACTAAAATTGACACGGGGCAAACTAGTTGACTAGGTCAACTAGTCCACCCCAATCACCACCATTCAACCATCTCCATCTCTCTCTCTTTCTCTCTAGCAAGAACACACACACAATTTCCAAATTCATTCAATCATCATCTAAATTCGATCTAGGAGGCTTACAACAAAATAAATTACATATTCGTGATCCTATCTTCATCCTCTTCATTTTGGTACCAACTTCATCTCGTTTGGGTAACATTTCTAAAACTCTAGATTTCTCTAAATTCATGTTTTTGACTTGAAATGGCGTTAGTTAGTGTCTATGGCTCATTGTGATGTCGTGTATGTAATTTATATGCTCGATCTCGTTGTTTTAGTGTAACTAGCGTGAACTTGAATTTTGGTGTGTTGTTCTTGAATTTTGGATGATCATATGTTGTTAGATGTTAAAAGTTCATGTTCTAATTGTGTTCCTAGTATCACTAGCTTCAATTTGATGTGTAGGTTGCTTTAGAAAAGTTCATGAACTTGATTTATGATTTTGGTGAATTTGGGTTAGGGTTTGATGAAGTTGAAATGGATTTTTGATACATTGAATGCCATGGATTATGGTTGGTAAGTGTTTAGTTGGATTGTATGCTTGGTTACCTTCGAAACGGCATGTCATTCATGTAAATTGGTTGCCCGAATCATTGAATTGCATTTATGAACTTGTATGCGATTAATGTTGAGCATTAGATGCGGTTTTGGTTGTTATAATAGGTAGATTGATTGATGAAATGTGTTTAGTTGTCTTCCTCGTCAAATTACCTTCCCAACGGTATAAAATACTTGACTTGATTGTTGCGGATCATAAATTGTGTTTATTTGGTTTTTGGTTCGTGCACTTAGGAGTTCTGCATCAGACTTGAAATCCAACCTGGACGCCGTCCAGATACTTGGACGCCGTCCAGGTATTCAAAGCTGGACGCCGTCCAGAAAGTCTGGACGCCGTCCCAGCCTTCAAATCTGGACGCCGTCCAGAAAATCTGGACGCCGTCCAGATACGCTGACAGGCCTCTGTCTTCGTTGGTCATTTTTCGAAAAATGTTTACTATGCTACGCACCTCCGATTCACATGTAACTTGTTCTAACATGCTCATATATGATTAAAAACCTCAGAAAATAGTTCGGGACCCGACCCGAACGTGTTGACTTTTTCGTTGACTTTGACCCGACCTAAGTTGACTTTTAATCAAACTTAACCAAATGTTTGTGCAATCATTCTAACATGCTTTTATACTTGTACCTTGCATGAAACATGACAACTTGATTCACATGCTATTATGATCGAGTCTTAACGAGCCATAGGACTAATTGAACATCTTTGACCTATCGTGTTTACCGTTATTGATACGACCTATTGTTTAGGTCAAGACTAGCATTGTTCTTTGCACACGTTTACTTGTTGAAGTACTTTACTACTCGTGCACTCAAGGAGAGATCATAGTCCCACTTTTACTCTTTTGAAACTTACATTTGGGATGAGAAAACATAAACGTTCCTTTTTAACTAAGTGAACACAAGTACAGGAAAACAAACATTCTACATACGAGTTTGAACAAAAATCCTCAATTCGATTATCATTAGTTACACTTGCCGGGTGTAAGCGAGAACTTATGTTATATGGCCATATGGGTTTGACAAACCCTCATTCAAACGGTTCGCTACCGTTTACGAATGAAATATATTTTCGAGAAACAGTGTATGTTCAAACACTATTGTGATGGGGTTCTATGGAAGGAATGTTAAGCATTGATAATTGGGTGCTCGTGAAACAAACTTTTGGAATGAATTACTATTATCTCATTGTTGCAAATCTTGTGGTTCACTTGTACTTACTTACTTAAACCTATGATTTCACCAACGTTTTCGTCGACAGATTTCTATGTTTTTCTCAGGTCCTTGAACGATACATGATACATGCTTCCGCTCATTATTTTGATACTTGCATTGGATGTCGAGTATATATATGCATACATGGAGCGTCTTTTGGCTACTTTTAAATTGTGTCGCATAAGTTTCACTTGTACTTATAACTTTGTAACGTAACTTGTGGTGGAACAATTCTTATAAACTTTGAACAATCTTTACATTTGAAATGAATGCGACATATCTTTTGGTCAAACGTGGTTTTAAAGACTTATGACCACGTAACGGGACCTAAGTAGACGGCGCCGTCAATGACGATTTTGTCGGGTCGCTACAAAGGCCAACCATACAGTCGTCTACCATCATTACGTCTACGCAATTTGCCTACAATATTGAATCCCAATATTGAACTGTGAGTTTATAGTCTCCCTTTTTAAATACTTTAAATATTTTTGGGCTGAGAATACATGCAATTTATTTTAAACGCGATAAGACACAAGTACATACTAAATTCTACACTGAGTTAAACCAAAAATTCCTTAGCTTTGGTAACTAGTAGCTGCCAGTACATAGGATATGGACTGGTGGGCACGAATAATTGTATATGGATCCATAGGGCTTGATATCCCCGTCCGAGCTAGAGCGCTAGCCTTTTAACAGACGTATGTTATTTGAGTTTAAGACACGTTGGTTTACGTGTATTAAAACGAATGGGGGTAATTATCACTATAGCGTTAAGTTTAGTTACCAGGGTGCTCTGTTACATAGAATCTATTGATAAACTTTTGATGAAATCTTGTGGTCTATCTTTATATATGTTTATGACTCGAGCAATTAAACCTATAATTCACCAACATTCGTGTTGACTTTTTAGCATGTTTTATTCTCAGGTCTTTAGAATGCTTCCGCTGTGATGTGCTTGTTGCCTGCATGGAGTCTCTCATGCTTTGTACAAAGTTTATTGCATTCAAAATAAAACCGCGTTCAGAACCCGTTACGGTCACTATGAGTTTCTAGTCATGCCTTTTGGATTAACTAATGCTCCAGCAGTATTCATGGATCTAATGAATCGCATCTGTAGACCGTATTTAGACAAATTTGTCATTGTTTTTATCGACGACATATTGATTTACTCGAAGAACAAGGAAGAACATGAGCAACACTTAAGACTGGTACTGGAGATACTCAAGAAAGAAGAATTGTACGCAAAATTTTCGAAGTGTGATTTCTGGTTACAAGAAGTACAATTTTTGGGCCATGTTGTCAGTAAACATGGAATTAAAGTTGACCCCGCCAAGATCGAAGCCATTAGTAAATGGGAAACCCCGAAGACTCCAACACAAATTTGCCAATTCTTAAGTCTTGCTGGTTACTACCGAAGATTCATTCAAGATTTCTCTAGAATCGCCAAACCCTTAACTGCATTGACTCAAAAGGGAAAGAAGTATGATTGGTCCACGGAACAGGAATCCTCATTCCAGTTATTAAAGAAGAAGTTAACGTCTGCACCCATTTTGTCATTACCGGAAGGAAATGATGATTTCATGATCTATTGTGACGCTTCGCGCCAAGGTTTAGGATGTGTATTAATGCAACGCACAAAAGTTATCGCATATGCCTCACGACAACTAAAAATTCATGAAAAGAACTATACGACGCACGATTTAGAACTTTGAGCAGTAGTTTTTGCACTCAAAATATGGAGACACTACCTATATGGCACCAAGTGTACAGTGTACACTGACCATAAGAGTCTTCAGCATATTTTTGATCAAAAACAACTCAATATGAGGCAACGTCGCTGGGTAGAGTTGGTAAATGATTACGATTGTGAAATCCGTTACCACCCCGGAAAGGCTAATGTTGTAGCTGATGCCCTAAGTTGAAAAGAAAGAGTAAAACCTCTTAGGGTCCGAGCTTTGAATATTATAATTCGTACTGATCTCACAAAGCAAATTCAAGCAGCACAGTTAGAGGCTTTAAAAGAAGAAAATGAAAAATGCGAAATGAGCAGAGGGTTAAAAAAACAGCTTGAAGTAAAAGCCAACGGAACCCTGTATTTTGCTGATAGGATATGGGTACCAAAACAAGGTAATCTAAGGCAACTAGTACTGGATGAAGCACATAAAACGAGGTACTCAATTCACCCAGGAAATGGGAAAATGTACCATGATCTCAAGAAGTTTTATTGGTGGCCTAATATGAAGACAGAAATTGCTACTTATGTAAGCAAATGTTTGACGTGTGCAAAGGTCAAAGCTGAGCACCAAAAGCCGTCAGGATTACTGCAACAACCAGAAATTCCGCAGTGGAAATGGGAAATAATAACCATGGATTTCATTACGAAATTGCCAAGGACTACAAGTAGTCATGATACTATTTGGGTGATAGTTGATCGTCTAACTAAATCAGCTCACTTTCTACCAATAAAGGAGACAGACAGTATGGAGAAATTAGCACGCCTATATTTGAAGGAAGTAGTTTCCAGGCATGGTGTACCTATCTCCTTCATATCTGATCGCGACACCCGATTCACATCACGTTTCTGGCAGTCATTACAAAAAGCATTGGGAACTCGATTAGATATGAGCACCGCTTATCACCAGCAGACAGATGGTCAAAGTGAAAGAACAATACAAACATTGGAAGACATGTTACGGGCATGCGTGATTGACTTTGGAACCAGTTGGGATCGACACTTACCGTTGGCAGAATTTTCATACAATAACAACTATCATACGAGCATCAACGCAGCGCCATTTGAAGCACTTTACGGTAGAAAGTGCAGATCTCCTATCTGTTGGAGTGAAGTAGGAGAAAGACAACTTACTGGACCAGAAATTATTCACGAAACCACAGAAAAGATCATTCAAATACAACAGCGATTGAAAACGGCCATGAGTCGCCAAAAGAGTTATGCTGATGTAAGAAGAAAACCGCTAGAATTTCAAGTGGGCGACAAAGTCATGTTGAAAGTGTCACCCTAGAAAGGTGTTGTACGATTTGGTAAACGAGGAAAGTTAAGTCCTAGGTATGTAGGACCCTTTGAAATCACCGAAAGAATTGGAGCAGTTGCTTATCGATTAAAGCTACCGCAAGAACTTAGTAGTGTTCACGACACATTTCACGTGTCAAATTTGAAGAAATGTTTAGCTGAAGAGGATGTCGTAATTCCTCTTGACGAAATACGAATTAATGATAAACTCTATTTTATCGAAGAACCTGTTGAAATCATGGACCGTGAGGTCAAACAATTAAAACAAAGCAAAATACCGATAGTTAGGGTTCGTTGGAACGCAAGACGAGGACCCGAGTTTACTTGGGAACGTGAAGATCAAATGAAGCAAAAGTATCCACATTTGTTCACTGATATCGCTCATGAAACAGGTACTACTCAAAATTTCGGGACGAAATTTTCTTTAACGGGGAGGTACTGTGATGACCCGAAATTTTTTGACTTATTTAAACCAATTCTCTATACGATTTATTATTTTAACAAGTTAAACAAAGTCTGTTAGATTGAGTCTCAAAATTTTAGAACTGTTTCATATATACAATTACCTTTGACTACTCTCGACGATTTATGAACAATTATATGTATGTATATATATATATGTACAAGTAAAAATGACTTTCCTACAGTAAAACCCTATTTGCTACAGTAAAAATTACTTTGCTACAGTAAAACACTATCTGCTACAGTGAAACCGTATTTTGCTACATTGCTACAGTAAAATACTATTTGCTACAGTGCCCACTATTTGCTACAGTACACTATTTGCTACAGTAAATGCTATTTGATGTCGACGAACTAGCAAACAAAAACAGAAAAGGCGGCCATGCGATCGCATGGCAAAAACACTGAAAACTCATGCGATCGCATGAGCTACAGTAAATCGAAAAGTAATATAAATATGCCAGTTTTCTCGACGAACAACACACATCTTTTTTTTTTTTCTTCTGTAACATATTTATATTTATATTATAAATATAATTTTAATTTTAAATTTAAGTTTAATAATAATAAGGTATATACGAGGGTATTTTTAATTCAGGTTTCAAACCGCTTTAAGCTAAGGAAATATTGGGTATTATTCGAGGTATTGTTCTTGAATCCAAGGCCAACCATACAGTCGTCTACCATCATTACGTCTACACAATTTACCTACAATATTGAATCGCAATATTGAACTGTGAGTTTATAGTCTCCCTTTTTAAATACTTTAAATATTTTGGGCTGAGAATACATGCAATTTATTTTAAACGCGATAAGACACAAGTACATACTAAATTCTACACTGAGTTAAACCGAAAATCCCTTAGCTTTGGTAACTAGTAGCTGCCAGTACATAGGATATGGACTGGTGGGCGCGAATAATTGTATATGGATCCATAGGGCTTGACATCCCCGTCCGAGCTAGAGCGCTAGCCTTTTAATGGACGTATGTTATTTGAGTTTAAGACACGTTGGTTTACGTGTATTAAAACGAATGGGGTAATTATCACTATAGCGTTAAGTTTAGTTACCAGGGTGCTCTGTTACGTAGAATCTATTGATAAACTTTTGATGAAATCTTGTGGTCTATCTTTATATATGTTTAAGACTCGAGCAATTAAACCTATAACTCACCAACATTCGTGTTGACTTTTTAGCATGTTTTATTCTCAGGTCCTTAGAATGCTTCCGCTGTGATGTGCTTGTTGCCTGCATGGAGTCTCTCATGCTTTGTACAAAGTTTATTGCATTCAAAATAAAACTGCGTTGTGTAATAAATAATTGGACTGTGATGTCAACCTGTAAATTAAAGACTTATGTATTTCGGGGTTTTGCTTATACCTAAGCACTCGCCCACATGTTTATAACTTTCTATGTTTAGAAAGTCACTTATTTTAATGAATGCAATATTTTATCAAAATGTATCATATAGAGGTCAAAACCTCACTGTGGAATCAATGATTAACGTGCCACGTCAATAGAGATTTTGACGGGTCGTTACTGTCATAACCTGTCCTTAACCATAAGAACGAGTTAGATAACGTATGATTTCATTGCGAGGTATTGACCTCTATATGCGACATTTTTAAAAGAACAACTGCATTTATTTTACATTACAAACCATAACTCTTATTTTAATACAAGCTTTAGACAATAAAAAGATGATTATCGTTTAGCGATAATCTTAGACTTACAAACTTTACATGTGATGATAACAATACGATTTCTAGCATATTTTACATTACAATTCCTCGGATATGCAGTTTTATTTTTGACACAAATATGCATACTCAAGATCTTGCTTAAATTCAACATGTTGCAGCGGAAGCTTCTAATTATCACCTGAGAATAGACATGTTTAAAACGTCAACATAAAATTGGTGAGATATAGGTTTAATGCCGGCAGCAATATATATATATAGACCACAAGATTTCATATATAAACGTTTTAATAAAAATATTCTAAGTGGTTGAGCACTTGGTAACCATACTTAACATTTAATCACGTCGCATATTCCCTTTATTATGAAATCTTACTACACCGTACCAAGTGTAGTCACAAAACGAAGTACTGTGCAACCGTTGAATACTGGTCGTCCAGTCCGGTTGGGGTTGTCAGGCCCGATAGATCTATCAACAGGATTCGCGTTTACAATACCGCTGTAAATAACAGTTACCAAGCTACAGGGAAGTATGCCAGTGGTACAACTCAACGTAGAATATATTTTTCAGTTACTTGTGTCCATAACGTAAAACATAAAATACATGTATTCTCATCCCGAAATACTTAGAGTTTTAAAAGTGGGACTATATACTCACTTTCGTCTTGAAGATATGAAATTTTGACTTGGTCTTCGATTGATATCACGAACCTATCCATATATAATATATCAATACCTTTTTTTTTAAACAATCGTCACATATATATACTTTTAATACTTTTAATAATTCCTTAGTCCGTAGTTAGCAGTCCGATGTTAGTAATTCAATTTTAAATGGTTCATTTTTAGGTGTTTAATAAACCCCCAACGAAATAAATAAAACCCCCATCGTATATGTATTGGTCGAGATTAATCTTGACCCACGGTACCGGTGTTGTCAAATGACGTGTTGCGTACATAAAGTACCGGTGTTGTCAAATGACGTGTTGCGTACAATCATGGGAATCTTATGATTAATCTTCTCGTATTGTTTACGGGTGATCCTGAACCATATAAAATTAAATTATGAGTACATATATATGAAATATCATGTTATTTTAAAAATATGTGATTTATTTAATTTTCTCCAATTATTTTCGTAGCTAAACTAGTCTTAGATATCCGATCTCGTTTTGGTCATAGTTTCTTCGTTACAACTCCGTTTTCGTTGGTTCAACTTGCCACTTCCTTGGATCGAGTCCCTCTTTAAGAATATGAACTGTAAATACCTTAGTTTGTATTCGAAATCACAGGTCATAGGTCAAACTTTAGTGAAACTTATGAAGTTAATCATTTTTGTTACAAAAATATCATTTAATGACCATTTTTCTAAAAATACTTATACTTTGAATTAAATCATGAAATTTTTTATGTGTTAACATATTCATAAGAAATATCATTTTTCCAGAATATAAACCTCCAATTCAAAGTTCAATATGGTTTTTAATTATCCAACCCAAAACAGCCCCCGGTTACACTCCGACGTCGTAAATTCAGTTTTTAAGGTGTTCTTTGAAAAACCAAGTTATACCTTGTTAAATTAGCATATATTTATGTTATATTACAGGTCTTGAAGTATTTTAAAAGTTAAGTTAGAAGGATCTATTTAGTTTGCAAACAAGTTTGAAAACATTCAAACTATGTTCTTGTTGTTAAAATTTTATACCACAAAATAAGATAGCTATATATATATGAATCGAATAAGGTTATGAACAAAGTTACTACCTCCAGTTACTTGGACAAGATTGCTGTAAAAGAGGAGTAAGAACCTAGAACCAAAAGGGTGATGGAATTGGATGAAAGATTGGAAGTAAGTTTGTGTTCTTGGAAAGGATTCTTGAAGTGTTTTTGTAAAGGTTTTCTTATGGTGTTTAAGGCTTGTTTCTATGGCTAGATCTTCATGGTTTCTTGCTGAATGGTTATGGAGTTTAAGGCTCTTGAGAGTGTGTGTGTTTTTAGCTAAAGATTTGAAGTAAAAGTGAATCAAAAATGGAGTACTTCTTACTCCTTAAAAACGTGATCAAGGGGGGGGACATGGACAAATTTCAAGCTTGTAATCTTATGTATTTAGTCAAGCAATCATACAAAGTAATTACCTTATACATAAGGCATTGAACAAGGGCTGGTTGGTGGTGATTTGATGTGTATATACCAATAGTAAATACATATAGGAGCTAGGTATGATACGAGTACATATACTCTAGATATACGTATAGAAATTTTGTGAAAAATGGAATGAGGATTCAAATATAGCTATCTTTTGTGAATACACTTATATTGTTTTATGTATTCAAGTCCTTAAAAAGTGATTAAATACATTACTTATACGATATATGTATAAACATTATAGGTCATAAGTATTTATGTCAATTAACGTTACGTATGGTTATCGTTTTGAAAACTTAAGTTAGTAGTTTCAAAATATACTTATAACTTATTGTTATTAATAAAAAATAAGATATTATAACATTCTTAGATCATGTTAAATATGTATGTATACATATATATACACAAATGTATAATTATCATATATTGTATAGTTCGTGATATCATCGGTCAAACTAGACGGTCAAACGTTGTGTAAACTCTTTTCAAAAACATAAATCTCATCAATTTGGATTGCTTATCATGTTGGTAAGGTTTAATTAATGTAAATATTATTCTTATAAGTATAGAACGATCGAAAAAGTGAGGGTCATTACAGTACCTACCCGTTAAATAAATTTCGTCCCGAAATTTTAAAATTGTACCTATTTTGCGTCATCGAGAAACAAGTGTGGATACTTTTGTTTCATCTGATCCTCTCGTTCCCAAGTAAACTCGGGACCCCTTCGAGCATTCCAACGAACCTTAACGATCGGTATGTTGCTCTGCTTGAGCTGTTTAACTTCACGGTCCATGATTTCGATTGGTTCTTCTACGAATTGTAGTTTCTCGTCGACATGGATTTCTTCAAGAGGAATGGTGAGGTATTCCTTTGCAAGACACTTCTTAAGGTTTGAGACGTGAAAAGTATTATGTACTCCGGGGAGTTGTTGCGGTAACTCGAGTCGATAAGCTACCGGTCCAATGCGTTCGATGATCTTGAACGGGCCTACATACCTTGGGTTTAGTTTACCCCTTTTTCCAAAACGTATTACACCTTTCCAAGGTGACACCTTTAACATAACCATGTCACCGATCTGAAACTCTAATGGTTTCCTTCGAACATCGGCGTAGCTCTTTTGGCGACTACGGGCTGTTTTTAATCTCTCCTTGATTTGTACTATCTTCTCAGTCGTTTCGTGTATGATCTCGGGACCAGTTAATTGTCGATCTCCTACTTCATTCCAACAAATAGGAGATCTACACTTCCTTCCGTACAATGCTTCGAATGGCGCAGCTTTAATGCTCGCATGATAACTATTATTATACGAGAATTCTGCTAATGGTAGATATTTATCCCATCCGTTTCCAAAATCGATCACACATGCCCTGAGCATGTCTTCAAGAGTCTGAATTGTTCTTTCACTCTGCCCGTCGGTTTGCGGATGATATGCGGTGCTCATATCCAAACGAGTTCCTAGTGCCTCCTGTAGTGATTGCCAGAACTTTGAGGTAAATCTACTATCACGATCAGATATAATAGAAATAGGTATTCCATGCCTTGAAACTATTTCCTTTATATATAATCGTAATAATTTCTCCATTCTATATGTTTTCTTTATAGGCAAGAAATGTGCAGATTTGGTAAGACGATCAACAATTACCCAAATGGTGTCGTATCCCCAGGCAGTCTTTGGTAACTTCGTGATGAAATCCATGGTAATACCGTCCCATTTCCATTCTGGAATTTCTGGTTGTTGAAGTAACCCTGACGGCTTCTGGTGTTCTGCTTTGACTTTGGAACAAGTTAAACACTCCCCAACATATGTTGCAACATCTGTCTTTAAATTAGGCCACCAATAATGTGTCTTAAGATCTTGGTACATCTTTCCAACTCCAGGATGTATCGAGTATCTTGTCTTATGTGCCTCGTTCAATATCAACTTCCTTAATCCACCCAACTTCGGTACCCAAATACGGTTTGCAAAATATCGAATTTCGTCTTCCCGTATAACGAGTTGCTTCTCATACTTCTTCATTATTTCATTTCTTATGTTTTCTTTAGTAAGTGCTTCTCGTTGAACTTCTTTGATTTGTGAGTTGAGATTCATGCGAATTTTTATATTCATTGCTCGTACTCGAATTGGTTCTCGTTCCTTTCTGCTTAGAGCATCGGCCACCACGTTCGCCTTCCCGGGATGATAACAAATTTCACAATCATAGTCGTTTATCAGCTCGACCCACCTACGTTGCCTCATGTTCAGCTGTTTCTGATCAAAAATATGTTGAAGACTTTTATGATCAGTAAACACAGTGCATTTAACCCCATACAAGTAGTGTCTCCATATCTTCAATGCAAACACGACTGCTCCCAGTTCTAGATCATGCGTCGTATAATTCCGCTCGTGAATCTTTAATTGTCGGGATGCGTATGCAATAACTTTCTTCCGTTGCATAAGAACGCAACCAAAACCTTGTCGCGAAGCGTCACAATATATTTCAAAATCATCGTTCCCTTCTGGTAACGATAAAATAGGTGCCGTAGTCAACTTCTTTTTCAGTAATTGAAATGCACTCTCCTGCTCAGAAGTCCATTCATATTTCTTCCCTTTTTGCGTTAACGCTGTCAACGGCTTAGCTATTCGGGAAAAATCTTGAATAAACCTTCTATAATAACCGGCTAAACCCAAAAATTAGCGTATCTGCATTGGTGTCTTAGGAGTCTCCCATTTTTCAATGGCTTCAATTTTTGCTGGATCAACCTGAATTCCTTTGCTACTAACAACGTGGCTAAGAAATTGCACTTCTTTCAACCAGAAAGCACATTTAGAAAATTTAGCATATAGCTGTTCTTTTCTTAACAACTCTAATATCAACCTTAAATGCTGCTCATGCTCTTGCTCACTCTTGGAATAGATAAGAATATCATCAATGAAAACGATAACAAACTTATCTAAATATGGACTACAAACTCGATTCATGAGGTCCATGAATACAGCTGGCGCATTCGTCAATCCAAACGGCATGACCAAAAATTTGTAATAACCGTAGCGTGTCCGAAAAGCAGTTTTCGGTATATCTTCTTCTTTGACACGTAATTGATGATAGCCCGATCTTAGGTCAATTTTCGAGTACACACATGCTCCTTGGAGTTGATCAAATAAGTCGTCAATTCTCGGTAGTGGATACCGATTCTTGATAGTTAACTTATTTAATTCACGATAATCTATACACATTCGGAAAGATCCGTCTTTCTTCTTGACGAATAAAATTGGAGCTCCCCACGGTGAAGTACTTGGTCGTATGAATCCACGATCCAGTAATTCTTTTAACTGACTCTGAAGTTCTTTTAACTCGGACGGTGCAAGTCTATATGGAGCACGGGCAACCGGTGCAGCTCCTGGTACAAGATCTATTTGAAATTCTACAGATCTAAATGGAGGTAATCCCGGCAACTCTTCCGGAAATACTTCAGGAAAATCTCTTGCCACAGGCACGTCATTGATGCACTTCACTTTTTCTTTCTTTTCGACTTTATTAACATGTGCTAAGATAGCATAGCACCCTTTCTTCAAGCACTTTTGAGCTTTCAAATAACTAATGAGTTTTAGCTTTGAGTTACCCTTCTCTCCATAAATCATTACTGGCGTTTTATCCTTACGAGGAATACGAATTGCCTTCTTGGCGCACACAACTTCAGCTCCTATTTTGGACATCCAGTCCATGCCGATTATTACATCAAAACTTCCTAATTCTACGGGTATCAAATCAATCTTAAATGTTTCTCCGGCTAAATTTATTTTACAATCACGGCAAATTTTATCGGCTTTAATTAGTTTACCATTAGCTAACTCAATCATGTAGTTAGCATCTAGAGGTAATGATGAACAATTCAATTTAGCGTGAAAGTCTCTACACACGTAACTTCTATCAGCACCAGTATCAAATATAATAGATGCGGATAAGTTATTAATGGTAAACGTACCCGTAACAAGCTCCGGGTCTTCACACGCCTCTCTAGCATTAATAACAAATGCTCTCCCTCGTGCAGGTCCGATATTCTTCTCTGGATTCGGGCACTGGCTCTTATAATGACCCTGTTTCCCACATCCATAACAAGTAACAGTAGCCAAAGCAGTTCTATTTGCATTAGTGGCAGGAGTCTTGGTACCATTTGTATTTGTAACGAGAGCCCTACAATCTTCAGCAAGATGACCCTTTCGATTACATTTGTTGCATACCACATTACAGTAACCAGAGTGATGTTTGTGGCATCGGTTGCATAAAGGATTTTGTCCTTTATAACCAAAGCTTAAACCACTACCCGCACCTTGCGTGATTTCTTGTTTCTTAAAAGATTGTTGTTGGTTACCTCGATCATAATTTCCATTCCACTTTCTTTTGTTACCTGATACCTTCACATCTGTATTGGATACTTTCTTATCCATGATGACCTGATCCATTAGCTCGTTTGCCATGGTTATAGCTTCATGAATTGTCTTAGGTTTCGATGCTGTAACATTTGCCTTGACCTTTTTGGGCAAACCATCTTTGTACATTTCAATTTTCCGTTCTTCGGTTGGAACCAATTCTGGACATAGCAAAACTAATTCCATGAATCGCTGATTGTAGTTGGTGATTTCAGTACCAATAACCTTCAGACTTCGTAATTCATCTTCCAACTTCCTAACCTCGTTCCTTGGACAATACTCGTTGATTAACATTGTTTTGAATTCTTCCCAAGGAGTATCATAAGCTACATCTCCTCCTACAGCCTTCACATAATTTTTCCACCACGTGAGTGCACTATCTTGTAAAGTGCACGATGCATACTTGGTCATGTCCTTTTCAACACAACCACTTATTTTAAACACAATCTCCATCTTTTCTATCCACCGGGTTAAACCGATCGGTCCTTCTGTTCCACTGAATGATGAGGGCTTGCAAGCTTGAAAAGTTTTGTAAGTGCACCCCACACGAGGATTTGGGTTAACTGCAGCACCTCTTGCAGCCTCAACCCATAACATTCTGTCGTTCACTCGCTGATTGATGAGTTCCTGGATTTCTTGTTCCGTCATTCGGTTCAATCGCGCCATATTCTTCTATAAGAATGAAAAGAAAATAATTATTCACATGGAATATTATAGATGTAGTGTATATTTACAGTACATTATAGCTTATTAATAATATGAACCAGGTATTATTATAAAAGCCTTTTCTTCTTATTAGCGTTTTATAATTATATCTAGGGTAGTACCTACCCGTTAATGTCCATACTTAATAGCTTAGTACAGAATCAATTACTACCATCTAAATAATACTTAACCATGGAAAATTATTGCATTTCACACTTCACTATTTTACATATGCTTATCTTACATCGAAAATTAAGCAAACCACACTAATAATATTATACAAAACATTATATGATCCCATGGTTTAATACGGCAGCGCATCGTTTGGTCTATTTTCTAGGACGTTTAGGTTCAAAGAATCGCTTAACACTTATCCTGGCTGTCTGCCTATATTTTGGCTGTGGGACTGAAGAACTGGATGCCGGGATAGAACGAATAGGAATAGCGGGAATAGGGGTGGTAGTGTCTAGTGGAGTTGGTGCCACATCATCCTTATTAAACTCAAGATTTGAATTTTTTAATTCATTAGCCTTTCGTTTCTTTCCTAGTTCGAACTTGTCTTTCATAATTTCCTGTATTTCTTCCTCGGGTTCACTTTCCTCCTCGGGTTCACTTTCCTCCTCGGGTTCACTTTCCGGGTTCTTTATAGTTGATTCATCCGGAATTTGTGAGTCTTCCCCAAAGATATTATTTTTGTCATCGGATAGGTTAATGACTGAAACACCATCTGAAGATTCTGATTCGGAGTCGCTGAATGTGATAATAAGTTTTGAGCCCGACATCTATCACACAACAACTAACCCATTAGTACTACATAATATTTACATATAAATTTTAACCAACAATGATAAGCAATGGTTTTTAAAATCAGACCCGGTCAAAGTCCAGACTTACTAATGTATCCTAACGACTTATCAGTTAGACACACTAATGCAAACCTGGTTCGCTAAGACCACCGCTCTGATACCACATGTCATAACCCGTCCTTAACCATAAGAACGAGTTAGATAACGTATGATTTCATTGCGAGGTATTGACCTCTATATGCGACATTTTTAAAAGAACAACTGCATTTATTTTACATTACAAACCATAACTCTTATTTTAATACAAGCTTTAGACAATAAAAAGATGATTATCGTTTAGCGATAATCTTAGACTTACAAACTTTACATGTGATGATAACAATACGATTTCTAGCATATTTTACATTACAATTCCTCGGATATGCAGTTTTATTTTTGACACAAATATGCATACTCAAGATCTTGCTTAAATTCAACATGTTGCAGCGGAAGCTTCTAATTATCACCTGAGAATAGACATGTTTAAAACGTCAACATAAAATTGGTGAGATATAGGTTTAATGCCGGCAGCAATATATATATATAGACCACAAGATTTCATATATAAACGTTTTAATAAAAATATTCTAAGTGGTTGAGCACTTGGTAACCATACTTAACATTTAATCACGTCGCATATTCCCTTTATTATGAAATCTTACTACACCGTACCAAGTGTAGTCACAAAACGAAGTACTGTGCAACCGTTGAATACTGGTCGTCCAGTCCGGTTGGGGTTGTCAGGCCCGATAGATCTATCAACAGGATTCGCATTTACAATACCGCTGTAAATAACAGTTACCAAGCTACAGGGAAGTATGCCAGTGGTACAACTCAACGTAGAATATATTTTTCAGTTACTTGTGTCCATAACGTAAAACATAAAATACATGTATTCTCATCCCGAAATACTTAGAGTTTTAAAAGTGGGACTATATACTCACTTTCGTCTTGAAGATATGAAATTTTGACTTGGTCTCCGATTGATATCACGAACCTATCCATATATAATATATCAATACCTTTTCTTTTTAAACAATCGTCACATATATATACTTATAATACTTTTAATACTTTTAATAATTCCTTAGTCCGTAGTTAGCAGTCCGATGTTAGTAATTCAATTTTAAATGGTTCATTTTTAGGTGTTTAATAAACCCCCAACGAAATAAATAAAACCCCCATCGTATATGTATTGGTCGAGATTAATCTTGACCCACGGTACCGGTGTTGTCAAATGACGTGTTGCGTACATAAAGTACCGGTGTTGTCAAATGACGTGTTGCGTACAATCATGGGAATCTTATGATTAATCTTCTCGTATTGTTTACGGGTGATCCTGAACCATATAAAATTAAATTATGAGTACATATATATGAAATATCATGTTATTTTAAAAATATGTGATTTATTTAATTTTCTCCAATTATTTTCGTAGCTAAACTAGTCTTAGATATCCGATCTCGTTTTGGTCATAGTTTCTTCGTTACAACTCCGTTTTCGTTGGTTCAACTTGCCACTTCCTTGGATCGAGTCCCTCTTTAAGAATATGAACTGTAAATACCTTAGTTTGTATTCGAAATCACAGGTTATAGGTCAAACTTTAGTGAAACTTATGAAGTTAATCATTTTTGTTACAAAAATATCATTTAATGACCATTTTTCTAAAAATACTTATACTTTGAATTAAATCATGAAATTTTTATGTGTTAACATATTCATAAGAAATATCATTTTTCCAGAATATAAACCTCCAATTCAAAGTTCAAGATGGTTTTTAATTATCCAACCCAAAACAGCCCCCGGTTACACTCCGACGTCGTAAATTCAGTTTTTAAGGTGTTCTTTGAAAAACCAAGTTATACCTTGTTAAATTAGCATATATTTATGTTATATTACAGGTCTTGAAGTATTTTAAAAGTTAAGTTAGAAGGATCTATTTAGTTTGCAAACAAGTTTGAAAACATTCAAACTATGTTCTTGTTGTTAAAATTTTATACCACAAAATAAGATAGCTATATATATATGAATCGAATAAGGTTATGAACAAAGTTACTACCTCCAGTTACTTGGACAAGATTGCTGTAAAAGAGGAGTAAGAACCTAGAACCAAAAGGGTGATGGAATTGGATGAAAGATTGGAAGTAAGTTTGTGTTCTTGGAAAGGATTCTTGAAGTGTTTTTGTAAAGGTTTTCTTATGGTGTTTAAGGCTTGTTTCTATGGCTAGATCTTCATGGTTTCTTGCTGAATGGTTATGGAGTTTAAGGCTCTTGAGAGTGTGTGTGTTTTTAGCTAAAGATTTGAAGTAAAAGTGAATCAAAAATGGAGTACTTCTTACTCCTTAAAAACGTGATCAAGGGGGGGACATGGACAAATTTCAAGCTTGTAATCTTATGTATTTAGTCAAGCAATCATACAAAGTAATTACCTTATACATAAGTCATTGAACAAGGGCTGGTTGGTGGTGATTTGATGTGTATATACCAATAGTAAATACGTATAGGAGCTAGGTATGATACGAGTACATATACTCTAGATATACGTATAGAAATTTTGTGAAAAATGGAATGAGGATTCAAATATAGCTATCTTTTGTGAATACACTTATATTGTTTTATGTATTCAAGTCCTTAAAAAGTGATTAAATACATTACTTATACGATATATGTATAAACATTATAGGTCATAAGTATTTATGTCAATTAACGTTACGTATGGTTATCGTTTTGAAAACTTAAGTTAGTAGTTTCAAAATATACTTATAACTTATTGTTATTAATACAAAATAAGATATTATAACATTCTTAGATCATGTTAAATATGTATGTATACATATATATACACAAACGTATAATTATCATATATTGTATAGTTCGTGATATCATCGGTCAAAGTAGACGGTCAAACGTTGTGTAAACTCTTTTCAAAAACATAAATCTCATCAATTTGGATTGCTTATCATGTTGGTAAGGTTTAATTTATGTAAATATTATTCTTATAAGTATAGAACGATCGAAAAAGTGCGGGTCATTACAGTTACAAAACCCTAGCCTGAACTATTAAACAGACGTATGCTATTTGAGTTTAGTACACGTTGGTTTGCGTGTATTGTACATGTTGGTTGCATGTATGTTAAAACAGGGGTACTTATTATAACGTTAAAGTTTAGTTACCAGGGTGCTCAATCTTGTAGAATATTTTGATAAACGTTTCTGGATGAAACAACAGAAATCTTGTGATCCACCTTTATATACAGATTATGCGAAACACTAAAACTATGAACTCACCAACCTTTGTGTTGACACTTGTTAGCATGTTTATTCTCAGGTTCCTAGAAGTCTTCCGCTATTTGCTTATATGTTAGACAAGCTATGTGCATGGAGTCATACATGTTTTATTCGAGAAAGCGTTGCATTCACAAAATCATCACCATGTATCTATTTTGACTGTTTTGTCAACGGAAGTATTATTGTAAACTATTATTTACGGTGATTGTCTATATGTAGAAATCATCAGATGTCAAAAACTTTGGATTTAAATATTCATTTATGGCACACCATTTCAAAAGAATGCAATGTTTATAAAACGTATCATATAGATGTGACGATCGCTCCAAATCCATATGGACAAACACGTCATTCATTGATTTCATTGCGAGGTGTTTGACCTCTATATGATACATTTTGTAAACATTGCATTCTTTTGAAAAGGCACACCATAAATGAATATTTAAATCAAAGGTTTTCGACATCTGATGATTTCTACATATAGACAATCACCATAAATAATAGTTTACAACAGTATTTCCGTTGACAATGCAGTCAAAATAAGATACATGGTGATGATTTGGTGAATGCAACGTCTCCTTGAAAAATATGTCATGTAAGACTCCATGCACATAGCTTGTTTAACATCTAAGCAAATAGCGGAAGACTTCTAGGAAACCTGAGAATAAACATGCTAACAAGTGTTAACACAAAGGTTGGTGAGTTCATAGTTTTAATATTGCGCATAATCTGTATATAAAGGTGGATCACAAGATTTCAGTTGTTCAATCCAGAAACGTTTATCAAAATATTCTACGAAATTGAGCACCCTGATAACTAAACTTAACGTATATATAATTTTTACAATTTGTATAATCATCTTAATAATACACGCAAACTAACGTGTACGTTTCTCAAATAGCATACGTCCGTTAAAAGGCTAGTGCTCTAGCTCGGACGGGGATATCAAGCCCTATGGATCCATATACTACTACTCGCGCCCACCAGTTCTTATAACTGGCAGTTAACAGTTACCAAAGCTAAGGGATTTTCGGTTCAAACTCAGTGTAGAATTTAGTATGTACTTGTATCCATTGCGTTTAAAATAAAGTGCATGTATTCTCAGCCCAAAAATATATATTGCAAAAGCAATTAAAAAGGGATCAATGAAACTCACCTTAGCAGCATATAAAGTCGTTCACCAAAATGTGATCGAAACACGGATTACCAAATAACCGTAGATCTCAACCTAGAGAACATATGTTGGTCAATAAATGTATATCAAGCTAGGTCAGGTCATAGTGTATCACAATCCTAATGCTCGATATTGACATACAAAAGTTATCCAATGTTGTTTCAAAAAGTCAATTTTGACAATAGTTTAACAAAACGAGACGTACCTTATATAAGGATTCATTTACTCGGTTGGTAATATTCAAAAATCTAATTTATCAATCTCGTAAACAAGTTGTTTAAATCTTAATTGTAGATTCAAAAGCAATTTCAATTAACTTCAATCATAATTCAGTTGCTCATATCTTTTAATCCGTTCATCGAAATTATTCGATATCTAAATGAAAAGTTATTGATTTTTCGCCAGCTTTCCAAAAACATGTATATCATATACCTTTTACCAGTAATATATGTATTTAATTCGTGGTACATCATAAACTGTTTAACAAGGAAATTTAGCATACAAGCATGTATAAATATATATACTCGAGCACTAGACATGGATACACAATTATTATATAAAAGATAAAATATAAGTACTTACATATCAATATTGAGATTCAATATTGTAGAAAAGTACGTAGACGTAACGGAGATGATAACACTAGGTTTGACTTGCAAATAATACCCATGAATATTACCCATAACCTCCTTGGCAATAACCCATAATTTCCTTAGCTTTATCCCGCTCATAAAACTATTTTGAAAGTGACACGCTCATGACCTCGTCGTAGTATTTTATGTATAATACTAATAATAATACAAATACTACTAATAATAATAAGATTAATAATAATATTAATCTTAATAATAATAATAATAATAATAATAATATAATTAATAAACATAATACGGAGTAATTTTTAAATTAAAACAGAGGCAGATATCTCGAGCTTTATAGGTGTGGCCTGTCCAGGACTGCCATGCAATCGCATGGTCTCCAAGACCATTTCCCATGCTATCGCATGGGATAGATTTCCAGCTCATGATCTTTTAACTTCTAGTTTGTCGACATATTTTTTAATTATTAATATAATATATTTAATTTATATAATTAATTATATATTATATTAAATTCACATGCATAGTTGACTTGTAATTTTCGTTCCGATAAGTCGTACGTCGTCACTCGACTTATGTCCCGGTTCCGGTTTTTCGAACGTCCTATCGTATACTGAGAAAACTTGTACTTTACGTTTCGTGAATCATACCTTTGTCAAAATATAGTCTTAAATCATCCATAACTGCGACTAAAGTTTTTAAAATCTATAAACCGGTCATTAAACGGTAAAAACTCCCCTTTATAATAATAATATTACTTATATATATATTTGTATTTTTATAAATTTAAACTAATATAGCGTTAAGCTTTGTGAAAAAGATTCCCCGTAGAACGAACCAGACTTACTAAAAACTACACTACTGTACGATTAGGTACACTGCCTATAAGTGTTGTAACAAGGTTTAAGTATATCCATTCTATAAATAAATAAATATCTTGTGTAAAATTGTATCAAATATAATAGTATTATATACCCCTTATCTTTAACATCAGTAGACGTGCTACAAGATTTCAAAATACTGATTGCTAATTCCCGATAGTTGGTATGACAATTGCCGTTACAATATGTGGATGAGTACATGATACGGTTTCAATGAGTATAAGAATTTTTCGGAAGGTCAAAGATCAATGAAGTTGTTGGTAAATTTACTGCTAATGTGGTGGAACATGAAAGGTTCCCCAGTAACGAAAACGTATATGCCAAAATTACAAGTCTGAAAGGTCGTCTTTGACTGGTTGAATGGTTGATAATACTGGATACTTTGAAAAGGAATTGCAAGGTTATTTTCGGTAAAAACAATGCTAAAGGATCTTGCATAGTTTTGAAGTCAAAGTATAGCTTTGAAAGATGTAGAGATCTAAGAATGATATCACCGGTTCAGAGTTATGGCTGTAGCAATTCACTGTAGCAAAGTCAATTTCACTGTAGCAAATAGTGATTTTCAAAAACACTGTAGCATTTTGGGTACTGTAGCAATTTGAAAATGTTACTATCGTTTACTAAATAACTTGAAATTATATATATGTATATATCTTTTTAATATATATAAATCAGTTTTTAAATACACATTGGAAGTTATTTATAAATAAATTTTAATAATAAATATTTCAACTTATCATATATATTCAAATAGATATTTAAACCAATAAGTTTAATGTACAGTATCAAATAATTAATACATTGTTACCTTTTCAAGTTATAGTATATATGTAGCTATTTACATATAATTGTTCGCGAATCGTCGAAAACAACCGAATGGTATTTAAATATATAAAAGTAGTTCAAAAATTTTGAGATTCAGTTTTACAGACTTTGCTTATCATGTCGAAAATGTTAATCATACAAAGATTAAGTTTAAATTTGGTCAGAAATTTCCGGGTCATCACAGTACCTACCCGTTAAAGAAATTTCGTCCCGAAATTTGAGTGAGGTCGTTATGGCTAACAATAAAAATGTTTTAATGACGAATATGAGTTGATAATAGAGTTGTATCTATGTTTGAATAATATGGATAAAATAATCCAATTACTCGAAGCGTATGAGAGAAGTTATCGTAATCAAGTGAAATGGAGAATAGAGATGCGTCTTATCTCTTGATGTAGTAACGATTGATTTCCGGATTTTAAGGAATAGAAAATCTTCATAATTTAAATAAGATTTGATTTTTCGGAATTTGCGGAAATTAGGATTTTCTTTGATTAAATGCGTAACCTGCCTCTATTGCTGCGTCCGATATTTTGCTATAAATTGACCTCTTCCGTTTCATTTATTTTCAACACTCCTATAATCTTCTTTATTATTTCATACATCCCAATAGATTGTGAAAATGCTTAATCCAGTTCTGATTCTTGATATTTTCCTGGCTATCGTATCCTTCATTCTTCTTTTTCATCTGCCACCAGAGGAAGTTATTTTTTTCTACTATTACCTTGGGGTTATAGTGTTTTTCATTCTTCCGTGTCTTTATATTGCTATACGCATTGATATACACGGTTTGTAATTTCGGGGTTGTTATCGGGCTTTATATTCTCCATTATATTTCGGTGCTTCATGCTTTCGTTTTCTCTTCCCGACCTTAAGTCAAGCAGATAATGGTCCAGAATTCGTAGGTATGAAGTTTCAGATGAACATAACTAATGTTCTAAGAAAGAAATGGTAATAGCACAATCTGACTTGTCAAATTACCAGAATACCTCAAAAAAGACCGAATCATTAAGAAAATATTTTCTTGATATTTTTAGAGATTATATAGAATGAAAGAGTTATGTAACATGGTTCATGATGAGGGTATGATATGTGAACCTTTATCACGTTCCATTAGAAACTCAGCATGACTTACTGTAATATAATCACGTAGATCAAGTGTCATTATATTATATTAACTCATGCTTTCAATTCCCAACATTACTTCAAAACATTTATATTTTAAACTTGAAAATTTTAGAATTTAGAAACTAAAATAGTTTCTTTTATGGTGTAACACAGATATCGTAAAGAGAAAATTGATTTTCGATAAGAATGATTATGAAATTATCTCCAGAAATATGGAGGATATTTATAATGAAAGATACGATGATATCTTAGAATTTCTAATATCAGAGGATGATGAAGAATATTGTCCGCAAGGGTTTAGATTCAGAAGCAAGGTATTCGTTAATGGCTTCAGCAGATACTGAATCATTTGGATTCTTTGAAGACAAGTTTCGTCCTTGTGATTTATCCACAACCTCTTTCATACTTTGCTCAATCTGTTTTCCAGTTCCAAACTTTCTCTTTTTCTCAGCTTTACCACCATACTATTCTTTATCATCAAACTTTTGACTGTTAAGGTCGTTTACAGTTTTTGCTGCTTCATCAACATTTTTCCAAAATTCGGAGAACTAGTTTCGTAGTTTGGGGTGTTTTTTTTTGAAAACTTCACATTCGAAGTATGTAAGTCCAGGAGGTAGACGTTATATGTACACATATAACTGTTGGCATAGATGATAATGCTAAAAACGAACATATATTTCATAGCATTATTCCTCAAGAAAGACAAGCTTTTAGTTGCAATTGTTCTATTTACAAGTAATATTCGTTTAAAATAATAAAAGGTGAAGACAAAAGACAGATTCGACGAATTGAAGACGCAAAAGACTAAAAAGCTCAAAAGTATAAAATACAATCAAAGAGGTTCCAATTATTGATAAGAAACGTCTCGAAATTACAAGAATACAAGATTCAAAACGCAAAGTACAAGATATTAAATTATTCGCAAAGACGTTCGAAAATCCGGAACCGGGACCAGAGTCAACTCTCAACGCTTGACGCAACGGACTAAAAATTACAAGCTAACTATGTATATAAATATAATATAATATATAATTAATTATATAAATTATATATATATTATATTTATATAATAATCTGTCGGCAAGAAAGGCTCCAAATTGGTGTGAGCTGTAAAATCGAACTCCGCGACTTGCGGAGTTCAAAGAGGGAAAAGGCCGCGACTCGCGGAGTTCACCTGGACTCAAATTCCTATAAAAGCCAACGCAGTTCGACGAAAAATCCATCCAAAAAATATCAATCTCTCTATATCTATACGTAAATATTTATATTTATATTTTAATTTTAATTTTAATTTTAATTTTAATTCTAATAATAAGGGTATGTTAGCGAATATTGTAAGGGTGTAAGTCGAAATTTTGTCCGTGTAACGCTACGCTATTTTTAATCATTGTAAGTTATGTTCAACCTTTTTAATTTAATGTCTCGTAGCTAAGTTATTATTATGATTATTTAAAACGAAGTAATCATGATGTTGGGCTAATTACTAAAATTGGGTAATTGGGCTTTGTACCATAATTGGGGTTTGGACAAAAGAACGACATTTGTGGAAATTAGACTATGGGCTATTAATGGGCTTTATATTTGTTTAACTAAATGATAGTTTGTTAATTTTAATATAAAGATTTACAATTGGACGTCCCTATAAATAACCATATACACTCAATCAGACATGATGGGCGGGATATTTATATGTACGAATAATCGTTCATTTAACCGGATACGGGAATGGATTAATAGCTACTAGAATTATTAAAACAGGGGTGAAATTATGTACAAGGACACTTGGCATAATTGATAACAAAGTATTAAAACCTTGGGTTACACTCAGTCGACATCCTGGTGTAATTATTAAACAAAGTATTAAAATCTTGTTACAGTTTAAGTCCCCAATTAGTTGGAATATTTGACTTCGGGTATAAGGATAATTTGACGAGGACACTCGCACTTTATATTTATGACTGATGGACTGTTATGGACAAAAACCAGACGGACATATTAAATAATCCAGGACAAAGGACAATTAACCCATGGGCATAAAACTAAAATCAACACGTCAAACATCATGATTACGGAAGTTTAAATAAGCATAATTCTTTTATTTCATATTTAATTTCCTTTATTTTATATTTAATCGCACTTCTAATTATCGCACTTTTATTTATTGTTATTGTATTTAATTGCACTTTTAATTATCGTACTTTTTAATTATCGCACTTTTATTTATCGAAATTTCATTATCGTTATTTACTTTAAGCTTTAAATTAAATCTTTTATTTATTTTTAATATTTTACATTTGGTTTTAACTGCGACTAAAGTTTTTAAAATCGACAAACCGGTCATTAAACGGTAAAAACCCCCTATATAATAATAATATTACTTATATATATATATTTGTATTTTTATAAATTTAAACTAATATAGCGTTAAGATTTGTGAAAAAGATTCCCTGTGAAACGAACCGGACTTACTAAAAACTACACTACTGTACGATTAGGTACACTGCCTATAAGTGTTGTAGCAAGGTTTAAGTATATCCATTCTATAAATAAATAAATATCTTGTGTAAAATTGTATCAAATTTAATAGTATTATATACCCCTTAGCTTTAACATCAAGTATTTTTGGCGCCGATGCCGGGGAACTTAAACGCCGAAAGCGCAACGCTAATAAAAAGAAGAAAAAAAATTATTTTTAGTTTGCTAATAAAAATAAAAATATGCTTTTGTAAAAATACGTTTTAACCATTCAAAAATATAAAAAGAAAAACAAAAATATAAATATTTTTAAGAGTTTGTTAAATATTTAAGTTTTATAAAGTTTCTTTATTTTTATTTTATAAATTATAAGTTTTATTTAAATATTTTGTTTTTATTAAAACATAAAAAAACCAGAAAAAAAATATATATATAAATCTAGTTTTAAGATTTTTATTTATAAAATTATAAAGTATTTTATTTCTATTTTAGTTTTTTAAGATAAGTTTTATTTAAATTATATAAATATATTAATTAAATTAAAAACAAAAACAAAAATAATTACGTCGAAAACTGAAACGAAACAGCCTGTCATCTGAAATTTCGATCCCCGCGACTCGCGGAGTTTGTTGCCTGGAATACCGCAACTCGCGGAGCCGTCTGACACGGGTTACACAGAACCCTAATTTCGCATTAATTACGTAATTATTATTATTATTATTAATTAAAAACCCTAATTAGGTTTTAATTTTTAATTAATTAAGTTTAGTTTATTTATTTAATTTGTATATTTAGTTTAATTAATTTAAATAAATTATAAAATTAACACTCTTAATAAATAAATAATATAAAAATAATATTTTTATAAAAATTGTACTTTTTACAACTTTTAGTATATTTTTATATTTTGTCCCTTTTTAATTGTTTTAACGTAATATTTGTGTTTTTCGCTAGTTTTTAGTTTTAAACATAGTTTTTGCCATAGTTATTTTTACTTCTAGATTTTTAGGTTTTGCCGTAAAATCCCTTAAGTGCCTTTTCTTTAGACTAAGATTTAAGTGCTTTAGAATTTTGCGACGCCTTTTTAAGTTTTAGTTTCTTTTTAAGTTATTTCCATTTGGGATATAGTTTTACTTGTAAGCTTTAATATTTTTAGACGCCTTTTACCTATGTATCAATTATCATTCCAATTAGTAATCTCAATTTGCAATTATAATTTTAAATTAGTGATAGTAATAAGGTTGGGTTAGTCGAGTGTTTTTAAGTTCTATAAGTCATTTCTTTTTATTCGACGCCTTTTATTTTTCAACCCTTTTCTTTTTCTTTTTCGACGCTCTTTTTTTCTTTCTTATTTCTCGCAATTCTAGTTTTAGGACATAGATTTTTATTCTACTTCTTATCTAAATTTCTTAAAATTACGAAAATTTATTTTAAGTGGTTAAATTGATAGACATCAAAATTTTCTGGTTCGTAGTAATAGTTGGATTTGTACGTGGACCGGGTTATTGGAGCCAAACAATCCTCAATTATATTGAGACCAAACGAATCCTGCCCCTCTGCTGCATCTTTTGGCTATTCGAAACGTGGGCAAAATCAGAAAAGTCTATTAATTGGATAACTTATATAATTTTTTCTTTCCTTTTAAAAACTAATAGGATATTCAGTGAATGCACCGAGCAAGACGTTCACCACCTTTTGTACGTTCACCACCTGTAACTAGATCAAGACATCTAGCAAATACTACCGCCGTTGATTTTCCTTTAGAATCGTCATCCAGTCGACCAAGTACTCCAATTCAAATTTCCGATAATCCATTTTTTGAACCCGACCTCACAATTGAGAATCCGGATAATATTCAGGGACAATTCATAGATCTTGAACCATTAAATTTTCCTCCGGAACCACCAATCATTCAAACAGATATTTTTGAGGAACGAACCATTAAATCAGAATCCTCTAGTGATTCGGATTCAACAAATTCAATTATGGAGAATCTGGAACCTTTAAGTATGGAAGACCGAATGAGAGCTAAACGCACTGGCCAAGGTCACGCAATTACTCATCCTGACATTAATGCGCCAGATTATGAAATCAAAGGACAAATTCTACATATGGTGACTAATCAATGCCAATTTAGTGGTGCGCCGAAGGAAGATCCAAATGAACATCTTCGTACCTTTAATAAGATCTGCACACTATTTAAAATAAGAGAAGTTGAGGATGAACAGATATATCTCATGTTATTTCCCTGGACTTTAAAGGGAGAAGCCAAAGATTGGTTGGAATCATTACCTGAAGGGGCGATCAATACATGGGACGTTTTAGTTGAAAAATTTCTTAAACAATTCTTTTCGGCATCTAAAGCCGTAAGACTTCAAGGAGAAATTGTTACGATCACACAGAAACCGAATGAAACTCTATATGAGGCGTGGACAAGATTTGGAAAGTTATTAAGAGGATGTCTGCAACATGGTTTAGACACTTGTCAAATAGTACAAATATTCTACCAAGGATGCGACACCACTACAAGGAAAGACATAGATATTGCAGCTGGTGGTTCCATTATGAAGAAAACCGAAACTAATGCTTACAAAATTATTGATAACACTGCTTCCCACTCACATGAGTGGCACCAAGAAAAAGATATCGTTAGATCATCTAAAGCAGCTAGAGCCGATTCTAACCATGACTTAGATTCCATTTCCGCAAAGATAGATACTGTCGAGAGACGAATGGAAAAGATGACTAAGGATATTCACTCAATACGAATTAGTTGTGAGCAGTGTGGAGGACCACATTTGACAAAAGATTGTCTCAGTATTGAATTAACAATGGAACAAAGAGAGAATGTTTCATATCTAAACCAAAGGCCTGGAAATAATTATCAGAATAATTATCAACCGCCAAGACCGATTTACAATCAAAACCAGAATTATAACAGAAATGTTCCATACAACAACCAACAAGGTCCTAGCAATCAACAAGTATCTAACAATACTTACAACCAGCAAAGACCTAATTTTCAAAACAAACCACCACAACCCGATGATAAAAAGCCGAATTTAGAAGATATGATGACGAAGCTAGTTGAAACTCAAACGCAGTTTTTCACATCTCAAAAACAAACTAATGAACAAAATGCTCAAGCATTTAGAAATCAACAAGCTTCTATTCAAAACTTGGAACAAGAAGTAAGTAACCTAGCAAGGTCAATAGGTAAAAGAAAACCGGGAAGTTTACCTAGTGATACAAATGCTAACCCCCGGAATGAAACAGCTAAAGCCATTACCACAAGAAGTGGTACAACACTTAAACCACCTGAAATACCTGTAACTTCTGATGAAGCTATTCCTACTCCACAAGAACCACAACCTGATCAAGATAAGGAAAAAGAACCGGTAGTTGAAAAGGTTAATGAAGATAACACAACTAAGGATAAACCTTATGTTAAACCATACCAACCACCACTTCCTTACCCGAGTAAAATGAAGAAAGAGAAACTTGAAGCCGAGCAATCCAAATTCTTGGATATGTTTAAACAGATAAATGTAAATCTTCCTTTCATTGATGTGATTTCAGGAATGCCTAGATATGCTAAATTCTTGAAAGATCTAATCACAAATAGAAAGAAAATGGAAGAACTCTCGGCCGTTACTATGAATGCTAATTGTTCAGCAGTGCTGTTGAATAAGATACCAGAAAAATTATCTGATCCAGGAAGTTTCACAATTCCATGTTTTCTGGGTAGTCTTAGTTCAATAGAAGCATTGGCAGACTTAGGTGCTAGTATAAATTTAATGCCGTATTCACTATACGCTAAACTAGACCTTGGAGAATTGAAACCAACAAGAATAAGCATACAACTAGCCGATCGATCAATAAAATATCCTAGAGGGATAATGGAGAACATGCTAGTTAAAGTTGGTACTTTAGTATTTCCAGTAGATTTTGTTGTTCTGGACATGGAAGAAGATTCTCAAGTTCCTCTCATATTAGGAAGACCATTCTTAAACACGGCTAAAGCAATGATAGACGTGTTTGGTAAGAAACTGACCCTAAGTATAGAGGATGAGAGTGTTACCTTTTCAGTTGATAGAGCAATGCAACAACCGCAATCTGCAGATGATACATGTTATTATATTCAAACTATAGATTCACATGCAGAATTGTTGGAAGAATTTCCAGAATTACAAGGAACAGGAGAATGTTCTTTAGGAGAAGGTAATGAACCAATTGATGAAGCTGAAATGTTAGCTACACTTATAGCTAATGGATATGAACCAACAACAGAAGAAATTCAAATGCTAAAAGAAGAAGACAAATATCGATATAAATCATCGATAGAAGAACCACCGACATTAGAATTAAAGCCACTTCCAAACCATTTGGAATACGCTTATTTGCATGGTGAATCTGAATTACCTGTAATAATATCGTCTTCTCTTACTGAAAATGAGAAATCACAACTCATTTCTGTGTTGAAAGCTCATAAACCAGCCATTGCATGGAAGATTCATGATATTAAAGGAATAAGTCCTTCGTATTGCACACATAAAATCCTTATGGAAGAAGGTCATAAAACGTATGTGCAACGCCAACGAAGACTAAATCCGAATATGCAAGATGTTGTTAAAAAAGAAATAATTAAACAGCTAGATGCAGATTTAATTTATCCAATTTCTGATAGTCCATGGGTAAGCCCAGTTCAATGCGTGCCTAAGAAGGGTGGCATGACTGTCATTACAAATGAAAAAAATGAGCTTATTCCTACTAGGACTGTAACAGGATGGCGTGTATGTATTGATTATAGAAAATTAAATGACGCCACCAGAAAAGATCACTTTCCCTTACCTTTTATTGATCAAATGTTGGAAAGATTAGCCGGAAATAGTTATTATTGTTTTCTTGATGGATTTTCCGGATATTTTCAAATTCCAATAGCACCCGAAGATCAAGAGAAAACCACGTTCACGTACCCTTATGGTACTTTTGCTTACAAACACATGCCATTTGGACTTTGCAACGCCCCTGCAACCTTTCAAAGGTGTATGATGGCGATTTTTCACGACATGATAAAAGAATGCATGGAAGTTTTCATGGATGACTTTTCAGTCTTCGGTGATACTTTTGAAACATGTCTAGCTAATCTTGAACGAATGCTGATTAGATGCGAACAATCAAATCTAGTTCTTAATTGGGAGAAATGCCATTTCATGGTTAAAGAAGGCATCGTTCTTGGACATAAAATTTCAAAAGAAGGAATTGAAGTGGATAGAGCTAAAGTAGATGTAATTGCTAAACTTTCACATCCCACCAATGTTAGAGGAGTTAGGAGTTTTCTAGGGCATGCCAGTTTTTACCGACGTTTCATAAAAGATTTTTCTAAAATTGCCACTCCTATGAATAAACTCCTAGAAAAAGATGTTCCATTCATCTTTTCAGATGAATGTATCAAATCTTTTAATATTCTTAAAGAGAAACTCACTAATGCGCCGATCATGATAACACCAAATTGAAATCTACCGTTTGAACTAATGTGCGATGCAAGTGATTTTGCAATGGGAGCCGTTTTAGGACAAAGGATTGAAAAACGATTTCAACCTATATATTATGCTAGTAAGACGTTACAAGAAGCACAAACGAATTATACAACTACTGAAAAAGAACTCCTTGCTATTGTCTTTGCTTTTGACAAATTTCGTTCATATCTCGTTCTAGCAAAAACGGTGGTCTATACTGTCCATTCTGCTCTTAGATACCTATTTTCGAAACAAGATGCCAAACCAAGATTAATCCGTTGGATCTTACTCTTACAAGAGTTTGATATTGAAATCCGAGATAAAAAAGGAGCAGAAAATCTCGCCGCTGATCATCTTTCTCGTCTTGAAAATCCCGAATTAGAAGTTCTAAATGAATCGGCCATACAAGACAACTTTCCTGATGAATATCTATTGAAGATTGAATATAATGAAATTCCATGATTTGCAGACTATGCAAACTATTTAGTATGTGGATTCCTTGAAAAAGGATTATCGTACCAAAAACGAAAGAAATTCTTCAGTGATATAAAACACTATTTCTGGAAAGATCCACATCTGTTTAAAAGTTGTCCAGATGGAATAATACGCCGATGTGTATTCGGAGATGAAGCTAGTAAAATTTTAAACCATTGTCACACAGGACCAACAGGAGGGCACTATGGGCCTCAACTAACAGCAAGAAAAGTTTATGATGATGGATTCTATTGGCCTACAATTTACAAAGACGCTCACCTTCTTTGCAAATCCTGTGATGCTTGTCAAAGGGCCGGAAAAATAAGTCAACGTGATGAAATGCTACAAAATGTCATTCAAGTATGTGAAGTATTTGACATTTGGGGTATTGACTTTATGGGTCCATTTCCAAAATCTCATAATAATCTCTATATTCTCGTAGCCATTGATTATGTATCTAAATGGGCGGAAGCACAAGCTCTCCCAACTAACGATGCACGAGTTGTAGTCAACTTTTTAAAACGTCTTTTTGCAAGGTTTGGAACACCGAAAGCTTTAATAAGTGATCGGGGTACTCATTTCTGTAATAATCAACTTAAGAAAGTTCTCAAAAGATATGGAGTAACTCATAAAATCTCCACTGCTTATCATCCACAAACAAGTGGACAAGTTGAAAATACCAACCGATCTTTAAAACGTATTCTAGAAAAAACCGTAGGATCAAATCCGAAGGAATGGTCCATTAAATTGGAGGATGCACTCTGGGCTTTTAGAACAGCCTACAAAACTCCAATTGGAACCACACCTTTTAGACTTGTTTATGGAAAAGCATGTCATCTTCCAGTAGAAATTGAACACAAAGCATTTTGGGCTTTGAAGACATGTAATCTTGATTTACATGAAGCTGGACGTCTACGGTTAAGTCAACTAAATGAATTAGAAGAATTAAGACATGAAGCATACGAAAATTCGTTAATCTATAAGGAAAGAACGAAGAAATGGTATGATAAAAGAATCAAAAGTTTAAAAGAATTTAAAGAAGGAGACAGAGTTCTTCTTTTCAATTCACGATTCAAGCTATTTCCCAGAAAATTGAAATCAAGATGGTCTGGACCATTCATAGTCAAAAGAGTTTTCCCATACGGAACGATAGAATTAATAAATTCAAATGGGATTGAATTTAAGGTTAATGGTCACAGAGTTAAACATTACATAGATAGTCCAATGGAAGTTGACAATGAAGTTAATCACAATTTCGATACCACAGCTAACTAAGTGTGGGGAGATTCAAGTCTTTTAAAGGATAATATGTATTTCTGTTAGAGTTAGATTTTCTGTTTTCGTGTAGTTCTCGAAAATGGAACCCGAATGGTCTTTCCCTAGTAGACCCTAAAGAACTAGTCTTCTCCCCCCATTCTGAATTTTTATTTTTATTTAGGAAATGAAGACTTCCTGTGAACTAAACCATGGTCTAATGCTACACGCTTTGATCACTAAACGTAATAATGACACACTTCCGAGTGAAATAGTATCAGTAATCAGAGAAAGATTGGACGGAGTAAGAAAAGAATCCAGATGCGAAGATAATAAGTTATAATTTGGTAAAGGAAAATCAAAATCCGCAGCGAAAAGAAGAGCACGACACCTTGAAAGATGTCACAAATGCGGAAAATGGTCACATGGAGGTAAATGTTCAAATAATCAAACCTATTCAAACACCGAATTTATTACTTTATGCAGAGACGGACCGTTCATATGTTTAGAAGAAAAAACACTGAATGCTCGAGGTTACGCCTTTGTAGCTATGGAAAACCAATTAAACCGACTATCTTATGAGTGGGATAGATCATATAACTAAGAATACTATCTCACAGGTAAGTCTGTACAGTTTTTATTTTTTATTTTTATTTTTAACCTTTTGATAATAAACGCTAATTTGTTCGCTATAAAGTATTAAATTGGTATTGAATAAAATTAGGTTTGGCGACCGAAATTATTGATATCATACAAAAATTTATTACATCACTGCGAAATTTAACGTTTATTCTTAAGGTATAAATATCTTTAATCAATCAACCCAAAATATTTCAAAAATTCGTCATGAGTTAAATTAGGTCATGGAACCGAAATTACTTTACCGAAAAGAGGGGCGCATATTTTTGATAATATTTGATTGATTAAAGTGGGATAAAAGCCAAAAAGATTTTTAATTTTATTTTTACTTTGTTTTTAAAATTAATATTAAAATAATATTGTAAACTTTTTAAAATCAATATACTTAAAATTGTAAATATTTGAAAAATTAATATTTTTAATATAAGTTTGCATGTATAAAAACAAAAATATAATTTAAGTTTGGTGTGAATTTATAATATTAATTTTTAAATTAAGTTTGGTGTGAATTTTTAATTTTTAAAATATGAATTTTTAATTTTATGCATTTTAAATTTAAGTGGTGTGAATTTAAAAAACAAAAATTTACTTTATTTCGCTAAGTTAAAAATATGATTTTTAAAATTCGTCGTAAGTTGAAGACTAGGTCTTTGAACTGAAATTGCTTTACCCGAGGGAGGGACGAGAACTTTTATTATCATTATTTTTAAACTTATTGACTTAAAGTATGCCAAAAACATTAAAAAAAACTCAAAAATCTTAGCTTTTAAAACAATCGCTACAAAAAGACAAATTTTAAAATTTTGTCGAAGGACGGACTAGGACATCGATCCGAAACGACCTCGTCCTAAAACAAAGGAAAACAAAATTTTAAATTTATTTTATATTTGTTTTATAAGTTAAGGCTTATATATAAAATAAAAAAATAAAAAAACCCAAACACCGCGACTCGCGGAGTTTGAAAGAGTCAAATGCCGTGACTCGCGGAGAGACCAAAACCCAGAAAAAAATAAAACGAGCTGAACAGCTCAGTTGCACACACCCACCCACTCCAAACTGCGCAAACACCCGAAAAACACACACCAAATTCGCAATTTTTGACCGTTTATCATCAAATCTTTTACTAAAATCATGTTGAGAAGGATGCTATCAAGGAATTACTCAAGGAAAATGGTAAATTTCTACACCTAAACATCATTTAATCCGAAAATTAGTGTTCTTGAGCAATTTTTTACCCAATTCGATTTTAATACTTTTTAGTGTAATTATGCTTAAATTGCTTGTGTATTATGCTTGTATAACCTAGATTGATGCTATTTAACATGATTAGAAGCCTTAAACTTCAAATTTTGAGTAATCTAGGGTTTGTATTCTTGAGCAAATTTGGGGCTTTTTGATATAAACAGGTTATGGCCGATTTTTGTCATGAATTATTGCTAAATTAAGTAGTGTAACATGTTTAGGTAGTTAAATGATCCAAACTTTGAGCCTAAGCATGATTTTGAGAATTAAAGTGGACTTTTTCAAGTCTAAAATTCATGAACTTGATTTTTGAGAGATAATGCCATTTGAAACTTGTTTAATTGCTAGTAATGATTATTTTGACATGTTATTTGAGTTGAATGCTTATGAACTTGGTGAATATTTTCGTATATGCTTATTTGAAAAAGTGTAGATTTGATAAAAATATGAAAATGAGCTTATGTTTGATATAAATTGAACATGTCATTGTAATTATTTTGATTGATGATTTTGTTGACACTAATGCATATTTGGATGCACAAAAAATTGTGTTTGATGTGTTTTGCAGACTGAAAGGGGTAAATCTTCATCCCAAGCTCGCAATGCTCCTGCTGAGAATGCAGAACAACAGGAGGTGGATAACTACTATAAACAAGATATACCTCATCCAGTCATGACATTTTCAGATATGCACTTGGAAGAGTTGCACCCGAACTTGAGATTTGACAGACGTTGGATAGATTATCCAAAATACCAAAGGGGTTTGCATACTCTTCATTCTGAAGTACCTAGGGTAATAGAATGGGCACCGTTAAAAGCTGTAGAATTAGCCGGGCCAATTAGGGAATTACTTACACAGAGGTATGGTAATTCTACTTTTAACGATTGGGTACGTTTATTCAACATGCGTAGACCTGTATATAAAGTATGGTGTGAAGAATTATTGTGTAGTATAGAAATAAATGATCGGGTAGCTAGTTTAACCGATCGATCTTTTATTAGATTTTTGTTAGGAGGTTCGATGCGCCACATGTCTTTACTAGACATGGCTCAGGCCTTACGTATATATACGCATGAGGAGTTAGCATCTGCCGATTGTAGAGGGTTGATATTAAATGGTAGGAAAATTGATGAAAATTTTGATACGCATGGTGTATGGAGTCAAATGACTAGCCATCACCGATTTAAAGGGGGAAATTACTCTTATTTGATAATAGATAGAGCAGAGTTAAGAGTAATTCATAGGTTTTTAGCTAATTCGATTACACAAAGAGGAAAGAATAAGGAAAAGGTAAATGAACAGGATTTGTTTTACCATATGTGTATTCGAGACCCACAAAGCGCTGTAAGTATACCTTATTGTGTGGGTTATTATTTATCAGCTATGGTTAGGGGGATGAGACCGCATAGCATAATAGGAGGTGGTATATTTATTACTTTGATTGCTGAATATCTCGGTGTGGATATAAGTCGGGGGGATTACTAATCGAAGAACTAGAACCCCACGATACAATTGGTTTAAATGTATACCATGGTGCTAAAGTTTTGAAGAGGCGAAATAACGCCGCAGTACGATATAATGGTAGACATCCATAGGTTGAGAGAAACCAACAGCCAGGTAATGTGTGAGGGGGAAATGAAATGACAGAAATGCAAAGGTTTATAGCTTCACAAGAGTACGAAAATGATAGACATCGAGCATTTGAAGATTGGCAAGTTCATCAAAACCAAATCATAGCTTATTGCCAACAAATAGGTAGAAACTATATTCCTACTCCATCGCCCGTATTTCCTCCCTGGTCTATAGGGATCCAACCACCGTATCCTACGTATAACCCAGCCGAAGCATTCTATAACACATACGGTTATGCATGGAACCCCTACTGGTATCAGTATCATCCCTAGTCTACTTAGTTTTATTTATTTTATTATTTGTAATGTTGATACATTTAATTCTTATGTTAATATTGTAATAGTTTTTATAATTTTCTAACTTTTATTATTAGATTTTAATAATTTTTGAATGTGGGGTAATATACCAAACTTCAAAAATATGTATATATGTTTGCAGTTTATCTTATGTACACAACAGGGAAAAACAACGCATTTTCAAAGACTGGCATTAAGTTCAGCAAAAGCAACTAATTTTGACGACAAGATGCAAAATATATGTGAAATAACAACAAGACGGAATGAACAAATGATATGCACCATTTATCATTCAGAAAACAAACGCCAATATGTTTGGAAACTTTGGTAAAATTTAATCATTTTTCTACGCTAATCACCCTCAATAATTTAAATTGTTACTGATTTCTTGCAAATGAGGGCATTGCAAGATCTTAAGTGTGGGAAGGGGTTAAATTCTTTCGGATTTTTAAAATTTTTATCTTAAACACTTGGTTACCATTAAAAATACTAGTAAAGCAGTAGTTGTATTAGAATCTAGTGCTCTCTGATAATAAAGAACAGCCCTAGTCTTATATACTGACTACCCAATTCTAGTAAAATTTTTCAAAATTTTCAATTAAATGAACTCAAAATCATGTTTATACATATTTATGAATGATAAAATTAGGTTTTAACACCGAAATTATTGTTACCTTGGAAAGGACATAAATTGAGAAACAAACCAAAATGTTAAAATTCATTTAAAATGGAATAGAGGACAATAAAAAGGAAAATAAAAGCCAAGTGTGGGAAAATTTACCAAGATATTTTAAACATATGTCACATATTTCTGTAACAAATAACTGAAAATACTTTTGCTTTGTACTAAACTAAACTGTTTTACCCAATGAAAGAAAAGAAGAGATGGATCTACACGATGAATCAATTCCATCATTAAAAGGAAGTAAAGTCTTCCGAAAAAGAAACGCGCTTCTTGATTTAGGTCAGGAAGTTGTCATCCAGACCAGCTGTAGGTTGACGAAAAATCTAGAAAAGTCATCTCTAAAATCAGCAGGAAATCCACGGACCTCAGCATCAAATAGGATCGCCAGGTGGTCAGATTTATCCTAGCCATGAGAAGGATTTATCTCGTACAATGGGGGGGGCACCGTGCAAATTAGCTTAATAAGACTAATGAATCAGATCCCCAGAAAGGATAATCTCCTTAAAGATCAAAAATCAGCTTTTAAGACTGATATTACTCAATCCTTGAGATTGACCTTAAATATTGAGAATTACAAACTCATGGAATTCAATGATATCTAAACTCGAGCTTGAACGAGAAAATATTTTGATCAAAATTAAAACTGATTTGTTTTCTGAAAACCCATTTTCAATGCGTTCATTACCATTGAACGTAAAATCCTAGGAATTCACCTGGAATTCATTAGGTCACCTGAACCAAATCAGGTGTCAACCGTAAGAACGGTGGTTGCATAGCATGGTCGAAGACAGGACCTTGTGCCAGACCGGAAAATTTTTAGGATGATCTTTACTATTGCTCCTACCAAGGATAGCAATAGCATCCGACACATTTTTGGACCATAATCAAATGCATGTCATTAGACATTGCCTTAACAGTTTCTTGTTCATCGCTTTCCTTTACAACCGGACGGTAGTTTACCGAAAGGTAATATACGGAGCAAGTATACTGGACGTGTTGCTTTCCTAATACAAGGTTAGCAAGTGGGTGACACAAAACTGCAAGTTTTGAGCTAAAATTTTCAAATCTGAAACCCACCAAACCCACAAAAATATTTTGCAAACACCGGTGAAGGGTTATTCCGGAAAACTTATCTAGGGTAAAAGCTAGATTAAAATTTTCAAAAGATCAAATGTTTTCATAAAGATCCAAATTCCTTAAAGGATCTAAATTTTATAGTCATGTGGGACTGTAAACCATATCGTTACTACCATTGTTTATACCGCCGTATAGAAATCACTGATGTACAAAGTGTGAAAAATAAAGAAGTGATTCTAGTATTTCAAGAGTATATAGCTTGAGGACAAGCAACGCTCAAGTGTGGGAATATTTGATAATGCTAAAAACGAACATATATTTCATAGCATTATTCCTCAAGAAAGAAAAGCTTTTAGTTGCAATTGTTCTATTTACAAGTAATATTCGTTTAAAATAATAAAAGGTGAAGACAAAAGACAGATTCGACGAATTGAAGACGCAAAAGATCAAAAAGCTCAAAAGTACAAAATACAATCAAAGAGGTTCCAATTATTGATAAGAAACGTCTCGAAATTACAAGAGTACAAGATTCAAAACGCAAAGTACAAGATATTAAATTATTCGCAAAGACATTCAAAAATCCGGAACCGGGACCAGAGTCAACTCTCAACGCTCGACGCAACGGACTAAAAATTACAAGTTAACTATGTATATAAATATAATATAATATATAATTAATTATATAAATTATATATATATATATATATATATATATATATATATATATATATTTATATAATAATCCGTCGGCAAGAAAGGCTCCAAAATGGTGTGAGCTGTAAAATCGAACTCCGCGACTTGCGGAGTTCAAAGAGGGAAAAGGCCGCGACTCACGGAGTTCACCTGGACTCAAATTCCTATAAAAGCCAACGCAGTTCGACGAAAAATCCATCCAAAAAATATCAATCTCTCTATATCTATACGTAAATATTTATATTTATATTTTAATTTTAATTTTAATTTTAATTTTAATTCTAATAATAAGGGTATGTTAGCGAATATTGTAAGGATGTAAGTCGAAATTCTGTCCGTGTAACGCTACGCTATTTTTAATCATTGTAAGTTATGTTCAACCTTTTTAATTTAATGTCTCGTAGCTAAGTTATTATTATGCTTATTTAAAACGAAGTAATCATGATGTTGGGCTAATTACTAAAATTGGGTAATTGGGCTTTGTACCATAATTGGGGTTTGGACAAAAGAACGACACTTGTGGAAATTAGACTATGGGCTATTAATGGGCTTTATATTTGTTTAACTAAATGATAGTTTGTTAATTTTAATATAAAGATTTACAATTGGACGTCCCTATAAATAACCATATACACTCAATCGGACACGATGGGCGGGATATTTATATGTACGAATAATCGTTCATTTAACCGGACACGGGAATGGATTAATAGCCACTAGAATTATTAAAACAGGGGTGAAATTATGTACAAGGACACTTGGCATAATTGATAACAAAGTATTAAAACCTTGGGTTACACTCAGTCGACATCCTGGTGTAATTATTAAACAAAGTATTAAAATCTTGTTACAGTTTAAGTCCCCAATTAGTTGGAATATTTGACTTCGGGTATAAGGATAATTTGACGAGGACACTCGCACTTTATATTTATGACTGATGGACTGTTATGGACAAAAACCAGACGGACATATTAAATAATCCAGGACAAAGGACAATTAACCCATGGGCATAAAACTAAAATCAACACGTCAAACATCATGATTACGGAAGTTTAAATAAGCATAATTCTTTTATTTCATATTTAATTTCCTTTATTTTATATTTAATTGCGCTTTTAATTATCGCACTTTTATTTATTGTTATTGTATTTAATTGCACTTTTAATTATCGTACTTTTTAATTATCGCACTTTTATTTATCGAAATTTCATTATCGTTATTTACTTTACGCTTTAAATTAAGTCTTTTATTTATTTTTAATATTTTACATTTGGTTTTAACTGCGACTAAAGTTTTTAAAATCGACAAACCGGTTATTAAACGGTAAAAACCCCCTTTATAATAATAATATTACTTATATATATATTTGAATTTTTATAAATTTAAACTAATATAGCGTTAAGCTTTGTGAAAAAGATTCCCTGTGGAACGAACCGGACTTACTAAAAACTACACTACTGTACGATTAGGTACACTGCCTATAAGTGTTGTAGCAAGGTTTAAGTATATCCATTCTATAAAGAAATAAATATCTTGTGTAAAATTGTATCAAATTTAATAGTATTATATACCCCTTAGCTTTAACATCAGTAGACGTGCTACAAGATTTCAAAATACTGATTGCTAATTCCCGATAGTTGGTATGGCAATTGCCGTTACAATATGTGGATGAGTACATGATACGGTTTCAATGAGTATAAGGATTTTTCGGAAGGTCAAAGATCAATGAAGTTGTTGGTAAATTTACTGCTAATGTGGTGGAACATGAAAGGTTCCCCAGTAACGAAAATGTATATGCCAAAATTACAAGTCTGAAAGGTCGTCATTGACTGGTTGAATGGTTGATAATAATGGATACTTTGAAAAGGAATTGCAAGGTTATTTTCGGTAAAAACAATGCTAAAGGATCTTGCATAGTTTTGAAGTCAAAGTATAGCTTTGAAAGATTTAGAGATCTAAGAATGATGTCACAGGTTCAGAGTTATGGCTGTAGCAATTCACTGTAGCAAATAGTGATTTTCAAAAACACTGTAGCATTTTGGGTACTGTAGCAATTTGAAAATGTTACTATCGTTTACTAAATAACTTGAAATTATATATATGTATATATCTTTTTAATATATATAAATCAGTTTTTAAATATACATTGGAAGTTATTTATAAATAAATTTTAATAATAAATATTTCAACTTATCATATATATTCAAATAGATATTTAAACCAGTAAGTTTAATGTACAGTATCAAATAATTAATACATTGTTACCTTTTCAAGTTATAGTATATATGTATCTATTTACATATAATTGTTCGTGAATCGTCGAAAACAACCGAAGGGTATTTAAATATATAAAAGTAGTTCAAAAATTTTGAGATTCAGTTTTACAGACTTTGCTTATCGTGTCGGAAACGTTAATCATACAAAGATTAAGTTTAAATTTGGTCAGAAATTTCCGGGTCATCACAATAGAGGTCAAATACCTCGCTATGAAATCGATGAATGGCGTATTGTCCATATAGATTTGGAGCGATCGTCACATATCCCGCTTCCGGTTTCTCGAACGCATTTTTGTACACTTAGAAAACTAGTACTTTTCGTTATGCGACGTGTACCTTTATCAATAATTAAACTTAATCATCGATAGACTATATTACCCAAAGTATAATCTTTACATTTGAGCGTTGTGGTCATTTGCTTCTATAAATCATTGTCTCGTTATCTATCAAAGTATATTTAATAATATTGTTTTAAATCAGAACGTTTTATGATCAAGTTAATAAATATTCAATATTCATAAACACATTTTAAATACACGTCGCAATATTTTCATACAATTAATATTCCAACTTAACATATATATTCAAATAGATATATAAACCAATAAGTTTAATGCACAGTATCATACAATTAATACTTTGTTACGCTTTCAAGTTATAGTATATATATGTATCTATTTACATATAAGTGTTCGTGAATCGTCGAGAACAACCAAAGGGTAATTGAACATATGAAAGTAGTTCAAAAATATTGAGATTCAGTTTTACAGGCTTTGCTTATTGTGTCGAAAACGTTAATCATACAAAGATTAAGTTTAAATTTGGTCAGAAATTTCCGGGTCATCACAGTTTGATTAGTTAATTTTTATGTATTATATTTCCTTTTTGTTTATGTGACATCCTAAATAGAAAAAGGAATTATTTAAACATACAATTATATTAAAAATAATAGTTGTATGTTAGTTAGTTAACAGGTTAAAAGGAAGCACTAACTTGGTAACGAAATGGGACTTGAGATGATAAAAAGTTAATGAATAAGGGTATAAACTGTACACCACCCAATTTTAAGAAACAAAAAACCACTAAAATTTATAGAAACTTTCTATTACTCCATTTTGCTTTGTGAGGAGTACGTATGTGTGTGTGGGCGATCCTCATCAGAGTAAAAAGGGTGAGATTATTTAACCTCCAATTCCATCTATTTTCTTCAATTGAAGCTCTAACAAAGTAACAATCATCCTAAATCAAACTCCCAAATACATTGCATTCATCATCTTCCATTTTCAATAGCTAGTTAGTAGGATTTTGGGGATTTTAACGAAGTCTCAAGAATTGAGGTATGTTATAATTTTAGTTTGCAAAGAGATTATTGTTCTTATTGGAAAAGTGTTGATTATATAAAGTTATTATCATCATTTTAACTTTGTATTGTAACTGTTAGGGTTTTGGGAAAAACTATTGAGTTTTCATGTGAAAAAGTGTATACACGAGAATAAATTATGTTAAAATCAGTTTACACTGGTGTTATTAAGACCATTCCTAGCCAGTGTCAGTTTCTGACCAAAAAGTGCAATCTAACTGGCCAGTGTCAGTTTCTGACATTTTTAAGCCAAATTGTCAGTTTTTACATTTTTTTATATAATTTAACACATTATTTAAAAAAATAAATAAATAATAAATAAAAACAACATTGATAATCTAACAAAATAAAAAGTTCATAGACATTAAAAAAAATTTCATAGTAGACTTAAAAACTAAAATTACTAAAAATTATATAACACATAATCAGACTACTAGTTGTCATCGTCTTCAGTGCGTCAACCAAATGCGAGAACTGATCAAGGTACAATTTTTGAAGCTTTTCGATATAATCTTTGTGACCCGGGTCCTTGATATGATCGGCATTGAGGAACAAAACACTAGCACCTGCAAAAGCTGTATGGAGCACCTCTTGTTTTTTTGCGTATTTGACACCTTTAGTTCGTTCCGCCTAAGCCTTTGAAATAGCTTTCAAAGCTTCATCCGCTTTTGATGAATGAGTCGATCGACTTGACTCGCTAGAATAGTTTGATCGTGCCTTTTTTTTGGCCTTTTCATGTCATACCCCGTCCTAATCCATCTGGACGAAGTCACCAACATCTGGTCCCATTGCGATAATCGACTCCAAATAATGTCTTTAAAATGAGCAAATGCACAGCGGAAGATTTCTTTCATACATGAGAATAAACATGCTTTAAAGTGTCAACCAAAAGGTTGGTGAGTTCATAAGTTTATCATAAAACAATAAAATTCATCATTTTGATAGACCACAAGATTTAAATGCTGCATGGTACAAATGGGCCCGAATCCTATACCCACCTGTAATGTACATGCGATATCTTTTAAATACAGTACACATTTTTCGTGTACGAAATCATCTTTCATAAATCTTAGTAACCGTACACATATCTCGTGCACAAAAATAACATACACATAACCTGTGAAAAAAAATCATTCTCTCGATACATAACATTCACTTTTCATTGCTTTCATAGCTTGGTGATATATAACATTCACTTTTCATTGCTTTCATAGCTTGGCTTGGTAACCGACCTTAACATATAATGCGCATAATAATATCCCAAAAACAGAACATCTCGTCTGTATAATAATCATATAAACTTCGAAGTACTAAACACCACGCCCACTAGCTCTTCCGTCTAGTGAACATTCTGGGTGGGGGTGTTAAACCCGGTAGCTACCTTTAGGATCCGCGTCAATTAGGCGTGCACCAATTCTCAAAATTAGTGATGTTCCCTAATTCTTAGGTTACCAAGCAATAATAATCAGGGAAAAAATATTCATATCAATTGTGGCAATTATCACATCCACATAATTCAATGGTGGCAATTATCACGTCCACATAATTCATTCGAGGAATGTTTTGCTTGCGTCTATCTCGTCAAACATTTATAAAAACATTTTATGTATTCGCAGTTCAAAATGTATTTCAAAAGCATTTAATAAAGCAGTTTTGGATGTGTGATATGTCACTGGAAAGCTACATGAGTCTAATTTCCAATCAAATTTATTTCGTAAATTAATTCTGAACATTAATAGGTAAGTCAAATCTATAAAACTCTAAAGGCGGTACAGGCTGTCTAAAAATGAAGTAAATATGTAGCAATGAAGACATAGGTTGTAGCGACCCCGACAAATCGTCAATTGACGGCGTCGACTACTTAGGTCCCGTTGCGTGGTCATAGGTCTTTAACGTGACGTTTGACCAAAGATATGTCGCATTCCTTTCAAAAATAAAGATTGTTTCAAAGTTTACAAGAATTGTTCATCCAAAAGTTACGTTACAAAGTTATAGTTACATGTGAAACCTATGCGACACAGTTTTAAAGAAAGTCAAAATACGCTCCATGAAATGCATGTATACTCGACATCCAATGCAAGTATCAAATAATGAGCGGAAGCATGTTTCACATAGCGTTCAAAGACCTGAGAAAAATATAGAAATCTGTCAACGAAAACGTTGGTGAAATCATAGGTTTAAATAAGTAAGTGAGTAATAGTAAGTTGAACCACAAGATTTGCAACATCGATAAAGTCATAGTACATTCTAAAAGTTAATATTCACGAGCACTCAATTATCAAAGCTTAACATTCCGTCCGTTGAACCCCGTAATAATAGTGTTAGAACATACACTGTTTCCCGAAAATATATTTCACCCGTAGACGGTAGCGAACCGTCCGAAGTGAGGGTTTGTCAAACCCATATGGCCATATAACATAAGTTCTCGCTTACACCATCTGATGTAACTAATGATAATCGAATTGAGGATTTGTGTTTAAACTCGTATGTAGAATGTTTGTTTTCCCTGTACTTGTGTTCACGTAGTTTAAAAGAACGTTTATGTTTTCTCATCCCAAAAGTAAGTTCAAAAGAGTAAAAGTGGGACTATGATCTCACCTTGTATGCACGAACCAAAAAGTACTTCGACAAGTAACGTGTGCAAAGAACAATGCTAGTCTTGACCTAAACAAATAGGTTGTATCAATAACGATAGTCACGAAGGATCAAAGATGTTCAATTAGTCCTATGGCTCAATACGACTCAATTAATATAGCATGTGAATCAAATCATCAAGTTTCATGCAAGACACAAGTATAAAAGCATGTTAGAAAGATTGCACAAATATTTGGTTAAGTTTGATTAAAAGTCAACTTGGTCGGGTCAAAGTCAACGAAAAAGTCAACATGTTCGGGTCGGGTCCCGAACTATTTTTCTGAGGTTTTTAATCATATATGAGCATGTTAGAACAAGTTTCATGTGAATCGGAGGTCCGTAGTATGCCAAACATTTTTCGTATTTTGGACATGGAGGTCAGAACCTGACCACGGCATATGCCGCGCCGTGGCCAGGGGTGTCGCGCCGCGACATTAGGCGTGGCCTGGTACCTGGTCAGTTTCAAATGTTCAAGTCTTGGTCAAAACTTCAAACAACCATAAAACGCAAACCGTAAACAACTAGAAGGCGTATCTTATACCGTTGGAAAGCTCTTTTGACAAGGAACACAACTAAACATGTATCATCAATCAAAAACATCATTTTCAACAACCGATTTCTCGTCAAGTGATCAATAAAAGTCTATTTTCAAATTTTCAAGTTCATCAAATGCATTTTGAGTTTCGGGAATCCAATTCTCACATATGATATGCCGTTTTGAAGGTAATGAGGCATACATTACAACTAAACACTAAAAATTAACATTCCATGGCATTCAAGCATCCAAAAATTCATGTCAAGAACCATCAAACCCTAGTCAAACATCTCAAAATCAATAATCATGCTTTTGAAGTTTTATTAATCAACCTACACATCAAATTGAAGCTAGTGATACTAGGAACACAATTAGAACATGAACTTTTAACATCTAACAACATATGATCATCCAAAATTCAAGAACAACACACCAAAAGTCAAGTTCATGCTAGTTATACTAAAACAACGAGATCGAGCATACAAATTACATACACGACATCACAATGAGCCATAGACACTAACTAACACCATTTCAAGTCAAAAACACGAATTTAGAGAAATCTAGAGTTTTAGAAATGTTACCCAAAATTGGTGTATCAAATCGTAGAGGATGACGAGAGGATTAAGAATATGTAGTCGGATTTGTTGTGAGCTTCCAAGATCAAAATTAGATGATGAATTTTGTGTTTGTGTTCTTGAGAGAAAAGGAAGAAAGAAAAAGAGGAAGAAGATGGTGAAATGAAGTGTGTGGTGGTGAGGAGTCACTAGTTAGCCAAGTTTACCCGAGTGACGAGATTAGTCCCTCAAGTTTGTTGTCGGGTGCGGGAAATAACCAAACGAATATTTTTAAAACGCAAGTTAACGAGAGATGTTATAATCGAGTAACGGGATTATCATGAACACTAGTTAACGAAGTGCATGAGTATAGGTGACGAGGGATGTTATTTAAAAAAAAAAGACGGTGTTAAAATAATTTAACGGAAAAATGCGGGATGTTACATTACCCACACCTTAAAAGAAATTTCGTCCCGAAATTTAGTTGGAAGCAATAGTCGTTGCTTCTTACTCGAGACCTTACGTTGCCAATGCTATGAATAGGTGAAGATACATCCTTGGGCATTCCCACAAATTTTGACAGTCGAGATTTCAGTTTGTATTAAGACTTGGTTTTACGATCCAAAATTTCAACCAGTTTCCCATGAAGGGGAGTTTGCCATCAATAGTAAGTTTATCTAGGAGAGTAGCACGTTCCTGTTCCGTAGGACACGTCTCTAAGTTTGTTGCATGGAACGTAGGGTAAACGGAAACTTAATTGAGTCGGAAGTTCTAAACGGTAGGAGCGGTTCCAATACGCCCCAAGGTTTCAAAAGGATTAATATTTCGCGGTTTAAATTTCCCTGATTCCCGAAACGGATTTCACCTTTCCAAGGTGCGAGGTCTCAATATTACACGGTTACTGACTTGGGATTCGAGAGGTTTACGTCGAATATCGGTATAGTCCTTTTGGCGACTACGGGTCATCTTGAGTCCTTCTCAGACTTGGACGATCTCAACTGTTATTTCTTGAATGAGTTCGGATTCGGTGGTTTGCTTGCCACATGCTTTGATCCAACGAATAGGGGTATGACACTTGCGGTCATATAGGGTTTCGGAAGTGCGGCGTTAATACACGAATGGTAACTGCTGTGTGAGAGGAGACAACTAAAGGCAACGATACAAGTTTGTAACATGTCTTTCCAAGATGTGAAACGTACGTTTGTTTGGTCCGTTGATTGTGGATGATACACGGCATTCATGTTTAAACGTGTCCCTACAGTTCCTTGTAAGGCATCCAGAATTTAGAAGTGAGACGAGTATCCCGATCTGAAATTTTAATGGAGATGGTACGCCGTGCCGAGCTAGAATTTTCTTTAATACACGTTTGAACAGGTTTCGTTTCTCATGAGGTCCGCATCGCGGAAGATCCATCGGTTCCCGAAAGTGGTTGTTAGGACTATTCACCATCGTGGCGAATACTAATATAATGTGAAGAGTTTCTCTCTCCATTGAGAAGTTTTATAAAAAGTTTCCTTACACGGAAATGCGAGCAATAAGACAGGAGTGAAATGAGAACTTAGAATAGGATGAGTTCACACCTTGAGGTAACCATGTCGCGCACTTAGTGGTCGAATGTTGAGGCTTGGTGGGATAACGAGATAGTACACGTAGTTGTATGATAAGTCAAAGAAGAGTGAAGCATCCTTGGATTGGGTGTTATCTTAAGTTCCAGTAATATCAGGCGGAAAATGGTGAAATAACAGGGCTATGTAACGTGGCACGTGTTGATGAGAAGGTTGATCGGGTCCATGATTAAGTATTCAAATTTATCGAGCAAATTAACGAATTTCAGTTTCCTTGATTTCGAGTCGAGAGAGTATGTCTTTCGGGCGTTCAAGTAGAAATATTTCCATATTTGAGTTCCAGTGTGCTAAACGAATTTAGCTAGTAAGGTTTGTGTGAAAGGTCATGTTCAAAGTTCAGACACGGAGAGGTTTAAATTTTTCCCTCAGTGAGTTAACGAGTTTAAAGGTCGTGCAACACGAGAAAAGTCGGAAATGAATCTTCAGTGATAACCGGCGAGATCAAAGATTTTACGAATACAAGTCTGAGTCGTGAGGGTTTCCCGATTACGTGTGGTTCCGATTGCGAGATGTATTGAGATACTTTGACCACTAACAACATGGTCTAAAAATTGAACTTCGTTTAACCAAAATTCTCACTTGGAGAATTCGGTATAGAGTTGCTCTTTTCTCAAGTGTTCGAGCGTAAGTCGGAGACATTGTTCGTTTTCTTCTTCGCTTGAATAGGTTTAGAACATCAATTATAAGTACGGTAACGATTTGTCTAAATAAGTTTGCACACGCGGCTCCGGAGGTTTATGAATACAGACGGAGCCTTAGTTTAACTGAACGGTACTAAGAGAGATTTACAACTATCGTAGCGAGTTCAGAAAATGGTTTAGGAGACATCGTCTCCCTCAACCCTCAATTGATGATAACAAGGATGGAGATCGATTTGGTATACACACGAGATCCTCGTACTTGATCAAGAGGTCATTGATACGGGGAAAAAGAATATCGGTTCTTAACCGGAAATTATTTAGTTCACAATAATCTATACAAGACGATAGGGAAACATTTCTTCTTAACGAATAGGTTTTGAGCTCCTCAACTCTATAGGTGATAAGTCAAAATTCAAATTATTCACCCAATAAGTTTAACGTACATCCTCCGATATAAATTTGGTGGCACACAATAGTTTTTCGTGGGTCACTTGAATGGCCTAAGCAATATCTAGGGGGAGTGGTGGAGTGCAAGGAGTACGAGTCAAAGTCTTGGTTATAAAACGTCTAACTATAACCGAATCGAATAAGTATGAAATATGCGGGTTGTTGTGAAGAAACGTACCCGTGACTAGTCCATCGTCGTCTTGGGCATCCTAGGTGTCGATGTTGAAAGTTCAATGGCGGGCGTTGGGGTTGGCTTTCTTCTTTGGGCACGCATTCCTATAATGACCCGGTTGGCCACATTCGAAACAAACAACCGCCCTTGGCGCATTGGGCGTCTTTTGAGCGACGGTAATGGTACTTTTACAAATATGGGCCACATGGCCACTTCTTTGACACCTGATGCAAAATGGTTTGCCACATTCACCCAAATGATGTTTGCGACATTCGTTACAGTAGGGCAGGTTTCCGGCATACCCTTTCTTGTCGTCGGAGGTGAAGGACTTCTTGGTGAAGTTGTTGTTGTAGTTGCTCGATGGAGAGGCTTCCCATTTTCTTTTGTTGTTACCCGGTTGGTCCTCGGCCGTAGGTGTCGGCGCTTCAATTTCATTCACCGTTTTTATAGATTGGCGGGCCATCGTTAAAGCCTCTTGTAGGTTTGCGGGTTTGGATGACATTAACCCGTGTTGAACGCTCTTCGGGAGGCCATCCATGTAAAGTTTGACTCTTAGGGATTCGGGAGTCATGAGATTTGGACACATTAAGACTAGTTCGGTAAACCGTTGATTATAAGCTTCGAGGTCATTCCCGACCGTTTTTAAATTCCTTAGACCCTGTTCGAGCCTTCGAGTCTCGTCGCGCGGGAAGTATTCGGTGATCATTCTTTCTCTTAATTCGGTCCAAGAGAGTGTAAGGGCCTCATCGATACCCACTGATTGTACATACGTGTTCCACCATGAGAGAGCAACACCGGTGAAAGTGAGGGTGGAAAACTTGACCTTATCTTGGTCCTGACAACCGCTTATGTTAAAAACGGCTTCCGTTTGTTTGAACCATCGGGTGAGAGCAATCGGTCCCCCGGTTCCATCGAAAGTGGGAGGTTTGTACCCCATGAAGTTTTTGTAGGAGCACCCCTCGTTTGAATTATCGGCTCCATGATTGTTGTTGTGGTTGGAGAAGTGATCGGCCACTGCCTCACCCACGGCGGTGGCTATCATTCGTTGAAGGGCTTGTTCTAAAGTTTCAGGAAGGGTATTGTGTTGACCTTGGTGAGCCATTGTTCCTTCATGACACAAGAATATCGTTGATTAGTATTCTTAACAATACTAATCGTGATATGGAATAATGATGAAGAGAAAATTTTCCTTGATTCGCCTTGAATTCTTTATGTCGTAATGTCGGAACGTTCATATGAGTCACCGTAATATAATCCCGGCAATTATATTACCCTGATTCATATGTGCATTCGACATTATTCTATAAAGTCAAGGTGGCGCGTCAATCAAATTAAACAACGAAAGATTTAGATGAAGCGAGAGTTAGTTATGAGTAGAAACGTTCGAGTATAAATGCACAAATAGTCAAGTAATTCCTACTTCATGTCTATATGCCGGTTGTAGTCTAGATTCACTAATGTACCCTATGACTCGGGGTTGACACCAATGAACTCTAAATCCCTACAACCAAGGCTCTGATACCACTTGTAGCGACCCCGACAAATCGTCAATTGACGGCGTCGACTACTTAGGTCCCGTTGCGTGGTCATAGGTCTTTAACGTGACGTTTGACCAAAGATATGTCGCATTCCTTTCAAAAATAAAGATTGTTTCAAAGTTTACAAGAATTGTTCATCCAAAAGTTACGTTACAAAGTTATAGTTACATGTGAAACCTATGCGACACAGTTTTAAAGAAAGTCAAAAGACGCTCCATGAAATGCATGTATACTCGACATCCAATGCAAGTATCAAATAATGAGCGGAAGCATGTTTCACATAGCGTTCAAAGACCTGAGAAAAACATAGAAATCTGTCAACGAAAACGTTGGTGAAATCATAGGTTTAAATAAGTAAGTGAGTAATAGTAAGTTGAACCACAAGATTTGCAACATCGATAAAGTCATAGTACATTCTAAAAGTTAATATTCACGAGCACTCAATTATCAAAGCTTAACATTCCGTCCGTTGAACCCCGTAATAATAGTGTTAGAACATACACTGTTTCTCGAAAATATATTTCACCCGTAGACGGTAGCGAACCGTCCGAAGTGAGGGTTTGTCAAACCCATATGGCCATATAACATAAGTTCTCGCTTACACCATCTGATGTAACTAATGATAATCGAATTGAGGATTTGTGTTCAAACTCGTATGTAGAATGTTTGTTTTTCCTGTACTTGTGTTCACGTAGTTTAAAAGAACGTTTATGTTTTCTCATCCCAAAAGTAAGTTCAAAAGAGTAAAAGTGGGACTATGATCTCACCTTGTATGCACGAACCAAAAAGTACTTCGACAAGTAACGTGTGCAAAGAACAATGCTAGTCTTGACCTAAACAAATAGGTTGTATCAATAACGATAGTTACGAAGGATCAAAGATGTTCAATTAGTCCTATGGCTCAATACGACTCAATTAATATAGCATGTGAATCAAATCATCAAGTTTCATGCAAGACACAAGTATAAAAGCATGTTAGAAAGATTGCACAAATATTTGGTTAAGTTTGATTAAAAGTCAACTTGGTCGGGTCAAAGTCAACGAAAAAGTCAACATGTTCGGGTCGGGTCCCGAACTATTTTTCTGAGGTTTTTAATCATATATGAGCATGTTAGAACAAGTTTCATGTGAATCGGAGGTCCGTAGTATGCCAAACATTTTTCGTATTTTGGACATGGAGGTCAGAACCTGACCACGGCATATGCCGCGCCGCGGCCAGGGGTGTCGCGCCGCGACATTAGGCGTGGCCTGGTACCTGGTCAGTTTCAAATGTTCAAGTCTTGGTCAAAACTTCAAACAACCATAAAACGCAAACCGTAAACAACTAGAAGGCGTATCTTATACCGTTGGAAAGCTCTTTTGACAAGGAACACAACTAAACATGTATCATCAATCAAAAACATCATTTTCAACAACCGATTTCTCGTCAAGTGATCAATAAAAGTCTATTTTCAAATTTTCAAGTTCATCAAATGCATTTTGAGTTTCGGGAATCCAATTCTCACATATGATATGCCGTTTTGAAGGTAATGAGGCATACATTACAACTAAACACTAACAATTAACATTCCATGGCATTCAAGCATCCAAAAATTCATGTCAAGAACCATCAAACCCTAGTCAAACATCTCAAAATCAATAATCATGCTTTTGAAGTTTTATTAATCAACCTACACATCAAATTGAAGCTAGTGATACTAGGAACACAATTAGAACATGAACTTTTAACATCTAACAACATATGATCATCCAAAATTCAAGAACAACACACCAAAAGTCAAGTTCATGCTAGTTATACTAAAACAACGAGATCGAGCATACAAATTACATACACGACATCACAATGAGCCATAGACACTAACTAACACCATTTCAAGTCAAAAACACGAATTTAGAGAAATCTAGAGTTTTAGAAATGTTACCCAAAATCGGTGTAGTTAGTATCAAATCGTAGAGGATGACGAGAGGATTAAGAATATGTAGTCGGATTTGTTGTGAGCTTCCAAGATCAAAATTAGATGATGAATTTTGTGTTTGTGTTCTTGAGAGAAAAGGAAGAAAGAAAAAGAGGAAGAAGATGGTGAAATGAAGTGTGTGGTGGTGAGGAGTCACTAGTTAGCCAAGTTTACCCGAGTAGCGAGATTAGTCCCTCAAGTTTGTTGTCGGGTGCGGGAAATAACCAAACGAATATTTTTAAAACGCAAGTTAACGAGAGATGTTATAATCGAGTAACGGGATTATCATGAACACTAGTTAACGAAGTGCACGAGTATAGGTGACGAGGGATGTTATTTAAAAAAAAAAAGACGGTGTTAAAATAATTTAACGGAAAAATGCGGGATGTTACATAGGTGAATTACAATCACCTAATTGACTAAATAATGTGTAGTGATTGAACTATTGATAGGTGTGTTAGATGAAGCAAGCTTATCATCCGGATGTTAACTTGATTTCTATAGCCCAGGTGAGTACTTTTACTGTGTTCATATGTCATAGTAGAAATGTTAATATGATTGCATTAACTGTGGTGTTGTTGTTAAGTTTGACTTGCCATATTTCCATATAGGCTATGATTTCTCGAAATCGGACAAATTGTAATGAGAATGTGCCTTAGGGCCGTTGTATTGCCATATGGGCTACAAAATTGTCATTTGGGGCCAAATGATGTTAATGAGCTAATTACATTGCCATGTGGGTTAATTGTGCCTTAAAGGCTTAAGGCTATAAGATTTGTAGTTGATTTCTTATATGTAATAGGAAGGTAAGAGTTATTATTAATTAATTAAATCATTATTAAAGTGTGATTCATGCATGATCTTAAATGGTGCATATGAATTAATGGAAGGAGCTATAGTACATGAAACTCAATCAAGATTTTTCTCCGATATTAAAAGTCAACGATCCTAAACAACCTCCAAGTCTATAGAATGAGCTGTGAAATCAAAAATAGTGAAAGCTGGCTAAAATTTTGTGGGGTGCTTAAGTTGGAAAAAGTGAAAAAGTTGAGGGGCTAAATTGGATAAAATGTACAATTTCTTTTTTCTTTTTGAAACTGACTGTTAACTGTGAATTTGAGTACTCTGTTAAAATCCCGATTATTCGCTGATTAATCCCCGATTACTCATTTTTAAGAGTAATCTGTTCGGATTTTTCAAAATCCGTTTAATTAAATGGTCAACGTCGATTACTGGGTCAAAATCGAATTTGGTAATCAAAGTCGGTCAAAGTCAAAGTTGGTCAACATTTTAACATTAATTTAAATTAGAACTTTAGAGTTTTTGAAAAAAAATGAACAATTTTAGACAATTCTGTTAAAGTTTATGTTCACATTTATGGTTTCTTTCTATATTTCACAAATATAATTTTTGAAATTTAATATTTAAATGTATAAAGTACAATTGGATTAATCCCCGATTAATTTCCGATTACTCCTTCCAACATCCTGATCGATTAAAGCCCGAATAACCAATTTTGCAACCTTCCTCTTAACAGTTAATATACACATATTTGACTATTTGTTCTGTATTTTTTCTCTTTAACGTTCATTAATTACCTTAACAATTTGTAGAAAAGATGCATCATAATAGACCTTGTGTTTTCTACACAAACGTTAACATTATAACACACACGTGAAGTTTACACGTCAAGTCAATAAAAAGTATTACACATGAATAATATACATCTTTGTTCACGTATATATATTTTTATAAAAAAAGAATAAAAGTATTTTTCTAATTTACAAACTCAATTTGTATAGTACATGAGGATAAATGAAAAAAAGTATATATGAAATGTAAGAACACAATAAATAATTTCTGTGATAGATTAATTTCACAAACAAATGAAGCAAAATCCCTTGTTGCCCAGCAGAATCATGGTCAATTCATGGTGGATGCTGTTGTTAAGTGCAATTGTATGCAATGTGTATGTATTGATTTGAATATGCTTGCATGATTCGGTTGGACTAGTAGTAGGGGATTACAGGTGGTGGTGGCGAAGCGTATGAGACTCCGACTACAGGTGGTAAAGGGATGTTATCATATGACGGTGATGGTGGAGTTTGTGTTTGTGGTGGTTTATGGTGCCATTGTTGATGTGGTGGAGGAGACTGATTTTTGGGGGTTTCATCACATGGTGGTGGTGGCGGTGGTGATTTTGGAGGGCAGTTATCAACTACAGCAGGTGGTGGTGGGGATGAGTAGTGTGGTGGTGGTGGGGGTGAGTACTGTGTTGGTGGTGGTGGGGAAGAGTGGTGAGGTGGTGGTGGGGGTGAGTACTGTGTTGGTGGTGGTGGGGAAGAGTGGTGAGGTGGTGGTGGGGATGAGTAGTGTGGTGGTGGTGACTGTGTGGGAGGTGGTGGTGGTGATGTGTAATAATAAATTGGTGGTGGTGGTGATGAGTAATGGGGTGGTGGAGGTGATGGAATTGGAGGTGGTGGTGAAGAGTAATAATATGTTGGTGGTGGTGGAGGTGGTGGTGAACATGGTGGCGGTGATGGTGATGGAGGTGGTGGTGGTGACGGTGATGGTGGAAGTGGTGGTGATGGTGGAAGTGGTGGTGATGGTGGTGGTGGTGGCGACGGTGATGGTGGAGGTGGTGGCGACGGTGATGGTGGAGGTGGTGGCGACGGTGAAGGTGGTGGTGGTGATGGTGATGGAGGCGGTGGTGGTGATGGTGGTGGCGGTGAAGATGATGGTGGTGGCGGCGATGGTGATGGTGGAGGTGGCGGTGATGGTGATGGAGGCGGTGGTGGTGACGAGTAAGTTGGTGGTGGTGATGGTGGAGGCGGTGACGGTGATGGTGGTGGTGGCGATGGTGATGGTGGAGGTGGTGGCGATGGTGATGGTGGAGGTGGTGGTGATGAGTAATGTGGTGGTGGCGGGGCAACACGTGTTTCAGGTGAAGTTTCAAACATGGGGGGTGATGGTGGTGGCGGTGCATGTCGTTCACTTGGTGAGATTTCCCAAACCGGTGGTGGCGGTGGTGGTGATGTAACTTGTGGTGGATTCACTGCTTGTGGTGGTGGTGGGGAACGTGATCTCTGAATCGGTGAAGACTCAAATTTAGGTGGTGCAGGAGCACTTCTAACTAATGGTCTAGGCGCACTCGCTACATTTGGAGGTGGTGGCGGACTTGCCCTCCTTCTAGTCTCTGCCGATGACCTAGACTGTGGTGGTGAAACCACCGGGGTAACTACCGGTGAAACCTTAACACCACAACTCATCTTACTACAATCCACAGCACGTGCATCATCAGAAGCACATTCCCGTTTTGACCGTTGACCAGTTCTCCAAACAATACAATTCTTCTCATCATCAAACACCTTCCCGCCAGCCGCAACACACGATGGAGCTTCGCCGGTAAAATAATTGTAAGAATATGTGAAGTTTTGTAAATTTGGTATCTTACAAATACTATCGGGGACAATTCCGGTTAACTTATTATGTGCCACGTTTAATTGTTCTACACTTCTCATTCCGGCAATCGCTGCCGGTAACGCTCCTTGAAGACTGTTAAAGCTCACGTCAAAAACCGTCACCTTTTTCAACGACCCGATTTGAACCGGTAGACAACTTGTTAAATTATCATTCATAAGAATAATTTCATTCAATGTTGACCCCATTTGACCAATACTAGGCGGAAGACACCCACCCAGATCATTGTTTGCTAAAACAAGAACCGAAACAGGTGAGTTACCCAAGTTTGGTGGAATACCGAACTTGAACCGGTTGTCATTTATAAAAACCGCGTCAAGGTCTTTATCAAAAAGTTGAACCGGGACAGACCCTTCAAATTCGTTGAACCGGAGGTCTAAAAACTTTAAAACTGGGAGAGATAACACCACAGTAGGAAAAGTTCCAACAAACCTGTTGTTACTTATATCAAGCTCGTGTAAAAGTTTAAGTTTTTTGAATGTTTTTGGAACGGTCCCACAAAAGCGGTTCGAGTTGATGTGAAAAAGTGCGAGGTCAGATAGAAGACCGAGCTCGGGCGGGAGATACCCGGCAATATCTGCATGGTTGAGGTCGATCCCGGCTACTACTCTTTTTGAGGCGTTGAACAACGATGGTGCACAAAACACGCCAGGGTAGGCACAAACATCGGGTCCGGTCCAGTTTGCTGTGAAGTTAAATGGGTCGGAGAAGATGGCGGTTTTCCATGCTTGAAGAGCAATGTAGGCTTTTTGGAGACTATCATTCTCGAAAACAAGACCATTTACATCGTCAGCATCGTTGTCATCTGCAGCGGAGATGTGGTGGAAGAACGCGGCGGAGATGATGATGGTAAGAAGGAGAAACTGTAAACGTGGTGGTGGCATTGTATATTACGGTGTAACAATAGATTGAATTGAATAGAATGAGATGTTTATGTTTGTGTATGTGTTGTGAGTTGTTTTTGTGTGTGTTTATAAGAAATGGCCCAACTGGCCAATGCGTGTTTTGTGTTAATTTTCCTCCAATGTCTGAATTTAAAGGTGACATTTGATTAGAAGAATGGTTTTTAATGTTAATATTATAATATTAAAATAGAATAAAATAGAAATTATTATACTTATAATTAAAATGATTGTTGTGTGAATATTTTGAATTATTTTTTAGCCTTGAGAAAGTCATTTACTTGCTACCAAACCCATGTTAAGTCTTCTGGCTTCTCTGTAACTTCTATTCCATTTACTTAAAATATTGCTTAAATAATTAGTTATGATTAATTGATTATACAATACCGAGTAACATGAGCCTAGGTTGCATCCATTGATGATTTCATCCATTTGATGAAATTACTTTCTATTTATTTTCTGTTTTCTAAAAAAAAAAATAAATAAATAAATAAATAATAATAAAAACTTTGGTCTAAAGAGGGGTATAACGATGCGTTAAATTATTGTAAGATTACAAAATAAAGTTAGGTGTTATGCAATGTAACTCATTCATTTAGGGTATTTTGACAAAAGTATCTGATAGTTGTAGTTGTAACTTTTTTTTTTTTTTTTTTTGAAAGGCAAGATAATATTATTAAAATATAAAAAATACACGAGATGAAACTAGCCAGAAGCTAGAAACAAAAATTACGAGACTACATCCAACGACTACACCAACTAAAAAACTCACACAATTAAGGACTCAAAAAAATAAAAAACACACATCTCGAGGACAAAAATGACGCACAACACGACAGGACGATCATCTAAGAATCCGACTCCGAGGACGCACAGGAAGAACAGCATGAGCAGCAATCATCTTCATCCTCGTCCTCTATCGAATTTTTCATCACATTATCTATGAAAAATCGATCCTGCCATCGAAAATTTTTCCGACGTTTACTACGCTTTATATTACTCCTTCCCCACACATGTTTAAAGAAATGACCTTTAATCAGGGGATGAACATTTTTTCTCTTACCCCGAAAACGAGCTACAGCAGTAGACGATTGACGCGCGATAACCTCGTTTGAGTCGACACAAAATCTCACATTTAACCTAGGGTCACCCGAAACATTATCAAACACATCTTGAGGAGGGTCCAACCCGTTTGAATTAGCACATCCCACCGTAGCCTCATTAATCAGAGCTGGCCCATTAAGACTTTGATCAGGCCCAATGCCAATTTGATTTTGAACTTCCATTGGGGCAGCTGAAACAGATTCCTCGGTACATTCAAACTCACGTCTGCCCTTGAAACCTGCACCAATGTTGGAAGACTCAACATCTTCCTCTTTCCCTATCCTCGAAAACCGCACATCATTAACCACCGGAGAAACGTCGGGCACCAGATCCATTTGTAGTTGTAACTTGCACACTAATTGATAATTGTTAAGTTTTATATGTATTTAGGTGTTTAACTGAAATCTATTAAAATAAAGACTAATGAGCTTTTAGGTTAGAGCTTTTTCTATCTGTTTAATAGTTTTAAACCTTTCTAACAAACTGAAGTTTTTTGATATATTTTTTTTCCATAAAAACTAGAAGTTAAAAGCTTTAAACCAAATATACCCTTAATGATAGTGTTAAAAAATTGTTCAATTTTTATAAATAATTAGTGATATAACATTAACAATCTAGTTCTTCGATTATTAGTTAAGACTATGGAGTAACTAATAGAAATATGAGAAATATGTTTATTAAGTTTCATTTTTATAATGTAACATTTGTAGTAAGATGTTATGCACTACTAGCTTCAATAATTTTAGAAATAATCAAAACACATTTGACGGATAACATGACCTATTTACAATATTGCTACGCTAAATTGAAATTTTAAAAGGTATCAATCAATAATAAACTAATAACAATTTTTCGGCTTTCAAAAATTTGTAGCGGCACCGGCAAAATAAAAGTCTTAATGAGTGCAATAATAATAGAGACAATATGACAAGCCAGCACGTTGCCAGAATTTGATGAAAATACACCTTCGAAATTAATAAAAAGACAATTATTTAATTTATATCATATAGTATTCGGTACTTCAATAAATAAATGTTGAGAATGTGACTTGAGTAGTGGTCTAGTGGAGGGTCTGTAATGTTGCTAATTCACTTCTGGTTTTTCAACTTCAGTTTTTTTATACTCTTAAAATTTGTAAAAAAAAAATTTTATAGTATACGATTTGATATTATAAAAGTGCAATAAAACTATAATCTACACGTTGTAGTCAAAATTGTAAATTTAACCAAAGCTTTAAATTCAGTAACTATAATCCATGGTCAAACAAATACTACTATATATAATATATATATGTCCACCGAAGTCTTTTGTGATTGTTTGGATAAAATTTTTTTTTTATTTTTTTTAATCAGAAACCTCCTATGAATTAACAAATTGACTCCCAATTAGGAATGGCACCCGCGGGTCGCGGATGCGGATCCATTCGTACCCTCGGATTTTTTGTCAACCCGTCAACCCGCGGATATTCATTATCGGATTTAATTTTGGATCCATCGCCCGTACCCGCGGATATTCGCGGGCTATGGATTTACCCGCGGATCTTTTTCATAAATTAGTATTACATTCGTATCTAACTTTTTTTTTTTTAAAACTATAAATTTTATAAAGATAAACAATATTTACAACGTATGATGCGCATTACATACAAACAGGCCCTTAAATTACATTTAGGCTAATACTGGAAAATGAAGAATGCAGAAAAGACACTAAAACACGAGCCTGACACATTTTAATGACTTAGCCAACCCCGATTCTATTAGAAGCTAAACCAATATAAGTTAAATTACTCAAAATACGTTATACTAGTAGTCTAGTACTACTTGCACGCATCAAACTACTGGAATTTAATAGTGACCGATCACCAAATTTGTATGTTATTGTTTGAAATTTTTTTAAAGTCAATGAATATTACAATAATGTAAGGATCCGCGGATATTTAATGGATATTTAACGGGTATATTCGCGAATTCTTCAAACGGGTGTATCGGATCAGCGGATTGGATTTTACCCGCTACGGATGTAATACATCCATCACCCACCCGCGACCCGCTAGCGGGTACAAGATTAAATCCATCTCCCACCCGCGGGTAAAGATTTTTGATTTTATCCGCCCATCACGGGCGCGGGTACCCTCGGATCTCGAATTTTTTTAGATCCATTGCCATCCCTACTCCCAATGGCATGTAAAAATCTCGAACATCGTCCAGACGTCACCTTGATGGTATAACACCTTCTAGTAAATTCATAATTATGCTAAAGAGGACATTGTAAGAAAGTAGATATTTATAACTGGAAATTTAAAGATATATTTAGATAATTTAAATGAGACGAAGTGAGTAATTCATGTTTATATTTATCATATTAACATTGTAAATCAATCTGCATTTTCTTGTTGGATAGAACTCATTGATATATCAAAATTTTATTCTCGTATTACTCTAGAATACTTGTTTCTGTCAACATAACAGTTTAGATGTCATAATAAAAGAAGTGTTGTTTTTTTTTTTTTTTTCCGGCGAAAAAGAAGTGTTGTTTTTATATGGAGTAAAATAAATAAAATAAATACGTGTACTTTTCCTTAAAAGACATATATTCGAGTAGTAGCAAACCACTAATTAGGAGGGACCCAAGAAAACGGCGATATCTATACGCGTTTATGCTGTGCCGTGACTGACGGCGTCATACGAATATTTCCTGTTGGCTTACTTTTTTATTTTTTCATTTATTTATTTATTTATTTATTATTTTTTTTTTTTTTGAGCATATTTTTTTTTTTTTGCCAAAGGCAAAGACTTTCTTAGTCTTTCTTTTCTAATACAACTGTTTTTTATTCTTCAAAATCCTCGTCATGAATACTATATTTATTTATGAGGTTAACTACCTATGTAAGAAATACGATGAGTTTAACATTTAGGAGCCGCGTGAGATTAAAGGGGGCTTAAATTTTTTTATTAAGATTTAATATAAAACATATGCTTTTACAAAAAATTATTGAACATATAAGTTTCATATAATCGGTGTTTAATTGCCGTTATTTAGTTAAATTTTGACCACAATGCTTGTAATAAGTCATAGGAAGGTGGTAATGACGTAGTGGTGAATCTATAACCAAATTCAAAAGGGTTTCGAATTCCGTTATGGGGGACGATTCTAACACACTCTTTTTTGATCCTCACACACCTATTTTAACCTTTTACTCTTCTAATAATACTCCATTTCTTTAAATTGGTGTGTGAGGATCAAAAAAGTATGTGTGAGAATCATCCCCCATTTGGTTATTCAAAATTATTTATATTTAAAATGTACTTTAGTTGTTTTTACCTTAAAAAACATAAATCCTAAAGATAAATCCTAAAGATAAGTAGTATTCTATACAATTTAACGAATACTTTATAAATTTTTTCTCCAAACTAGTAGTGTCACATAACACCTCTTGTTTCTATATAGAGTCACCATTGAGATAGCGTCAATCATCACGCCCTGGCCCCGTAATTCTTTGGGCTGGCACCAACTTCGAATTCATGGCCTATTTAGGGATTATCACCAAAATGCCCTTTTTTTGAAGCATGTTGACTGACAGCCCTTAAAAAAAAAGTTGACAATTTGCCTTCGCAAGGCGCAAGACTCCTTGCGTCCTTGCGACCTTGCGTCTTTGCGACCTTGCGTGTTTCCTTAAAAGAACTAGTTAAATGAAACTTTTGCGTTCACTGTTCCCTTACAACCACAATCATACGCAAACTGCTCTCTGGTGCCCTTTCGCTCGTCACTCGCAAGATCGTCATCAAGCTTGCTTACGTTCTCCCAAACACTCGCAAATCACTCGCAAAATCATCATCATCATCCTCACGTCATCCTCCTCACATCTTCATCCTTACTAGATCATCTTCATCCTTCCATCTTCGATCTTCCCGAGTACAAGCGAGCTTCTACGCCACCAACATCATCGAATCACCATCATCGCTCACTATGTCTCAAGAACAGGTTAGATTTCTTAGATCTATGTTATATTATTCATAGATCTACTTTAGAGTTCTTAGATTTATGTGCTAAAACAAAGTTTTAGCACGCCAACTGTTCGATAAAATGTGTCAACGAAATGTGTTTGTATTTTGTGTTTTTGTTTGTATATTATTGATATTGCTTACGATACCCAGGTATTTTTGCTAGATTTAAGTTGTGTAACTCTGTTGATATATAGACGCAAGACAATCCTTGCGTCTTTACGTATGCCTCACATTGTACGCAAGGTGATATTTGCGTCTTTGCGTATGGTATAAGTTTAACTTTGCATATGCACGCAAGGTAGACCTTGCGTCCTTGCGGCTCGTGTATAGGTTACGCAAGGTAAACCTTGCGTCTCAAAAACCCATACGCAAGTTATTCCTTGCGTCTGTGTGATTTTCTTCTGATGTTCTTCTGACTTTTATAGGGCTATGTGGAAGGTAAATTGACCATGAAGAATATGTTGACCGTGATTCCTCAGGTCAAGAAAATGTTGACTGTACAACAAGAAAAACTATTTAGAAGTACATGCTTTGGTCCCTGGTTAGATCTTTCATACACGGGTAATGATCCTGGAATAGTACATGCCATGCTCCAACGGAAATGTGAGTGTTCATCAAAATTGGATGCTAGTAAGTACCCGGAAGAGCAACAAGATATATGGTTTCATTTTTCTCCTAATTTTATGATTAGATTTGGTCGGCGTGAATTTTGTTTAGTCACCGGATTTTTGTTTGGTAGCCGGACGGACATGGCACATTACATCCCTCGAAATTATGAATCTAAGACCGCACCCATTAGACGGCGTTGTTTTCCAGAGCGTGCCGAGCCAGCAACATTTTGGTTAGTGATATACAAAACATCCTTATCAAAAAAACAAGGTGATGTAAAGGTTCCCAAGGTTAGTGACGATGATATCATTCGACTAGCTATAATTTTGATCGTAGAGAGAGCGTTTATGGGAAACCAGGGGCAACATGTTGTTAGTAAACAGTTTCTATGGTTGGTTGAAGATTTCAATAAGGTGAACGCGTACTCATGGGGGTCTCGTATTTGGGATGCTACTTACTCAGCGGTTAGCGAAGGTTTTGAGGTTCGAGAAAGCCAATTAGAGAGTGGGGGTGGAAAGGCGTACACTTTGGCTGGTTTTATGTGGGCATTTAAGATTTGGATCCTCGAGGCATACTGTAACGACCCGTCCTTATCCACCTGGACGAAGTCATCAACATTTGGTCCCATTGCGATGATCGACTCCAAGTAATGTCCTTAAAATGAGCTAATGCACAGCGGAAGGTTTCTTTCATACCTGAGAATAAACATGCTTAAAAGTGTCAACCAAAAGGTTGGTGAGTTCATAGGTTTATCATAAATAATCATTTCAATATATTAACAGACCACAAGATTTCCGTTTATAAATATACGTACACTCGCAAGTGTATAAAAGTATTCTATAATTTGTAGGCACCCGGTAACAAGCCTTAACGTTCATGTTTTACCCTCTGAAGTACACCAGATCAGGTGTGTTTAAAATAACCTCGAAGTACTAAATCATCCCATAGTCAGGATGGGGTTTGTCAGGCCCAATAGATCTATCTTTAGGATTCGCGCCTACCGTACATGGACAAGTAGTTTAATGTTACCAAGCTAAGGGTATATTTCTGGTTTAAACCCACATAGAATTAGCTTTAGTACTTGTGCCTATTTCGTAAAACATTTATAAAACAGCGCATGTATTCTCAGCCCAAAAATATATATAAAAAGGGAATAATGAACTCACAATATTGTATTTTGTAGTAAAAATACATATGACGATATTGAACAATGCATGGTTGGCCTCGGATTCACGAACCTATATCATTGGTATGTATATATTAAAACGTATACTTGTAATCGAACAATTTATTATGTCTTAATTTATATATTATATATTTAATTTGTGTTTATATTCAAAATGGTTATTATTTATGTAGTTATATTAATATATCCATACTTGTTTAAATGTTATATGTAAAAATCGATAGATTGTTATTTGTAAGTATTTATATAAATAATATTAGTAGGTTTGATATATATATGGTTTTGTGAAATTTCAATATAATTATAGTACGAATATATTTTATATACAAAATGTCTATCTGTTTAAAAGGTAGATTTTGATATTAATAATGATAATATTAATAATCATACTACTTAATAATAATACTTATATCAATATTACTAATACTAATAATAATAACACTAATAATATTTAATGATGTTACTTGATAACAAGATGATAATAGTATTAATCATAGTATTTATTTTTACATAATAATATTGATAGTACATATATTAGTCGTTAATAATAATATTATTAATAATAATAATAATAACAATAACAATATTCCTACTTATAACTAAAATCATATTAATAATAATGATACTATCAATAATACTTAATAATGTTAATAATTGGTAACTTTTATGAATACACATATTAGTAATAATAATAAGAATAATAGAATTAATAATAAAAACTACCTTAGAGGCTCCTCTTAAAAAAATGCTCAAAGTGGGACTCGAACCCACGACCTCTCGTAAATCCAAACACTCACAAGACCATTCCGCTATTTTTTTGTTTTCTGATTAATTCATAACATAATTGTATTTAACCTATCCCTCTTTGTAAACCTGCTGCTTCCTTTTTCAATCGGTCCAGGAGCAACACTAAATAACAATAAATCTATTAATTAGTTATGGGATTTAGAACTTATAAAAAAAAACGTTTAGTAGCCGATTCTATTATTTAAAACACAAAACAAAAAAATAAAATAAAAGAATATATCTATATATCATTCGCTGTAACACGATGAGAAGCTCAAACCACAATTCGATTTCCAGATTGTTTTAGAAGAAGATTATAACATCAAATAAGTTTAAATTCCTTCATATAAACTTTATCCATCATCAATTTTACGTAAAACTTAAAAACAAAGTCGAATTTGACTGAAGAACAAGCGTTGACCTTTTGAGAACAATTCTTTGACCTCAAAATTTGATCTTGTTTCGAAAAATTGGAAGTTGAGATTTTAGAGAAAGTTTATATAATCGATTCCTAACACAATTGCATCTTTAGATTTTTAAATGATAGTCGAAATCAAATTATGGTATAATTTGTCAAGAACACAATTTATCGGTAAAAATAAAATAAAAAAAATTGATTCTGTAAAAAAAAGAAAACTGTAATGATAAATATAATGAGAGAACTTGAACGACTTCACACACACATGCATTGATTGAGTTTTTATATTAATGAAGGTTGCAAATTAGTCATTTAAAAACAAAAGCATAAGGTTAAAATACATAAAGGTTGAAGTTGATATAATTGGATTTATGTTTATGACTGAATCTTGGTTCGTACAGATTTGGTGACAAAAACAATTCACTTACAGTAAAATGGATATGGTAAACTAATTTTGATTCCTTTCATGTCATGTATAAATACGTATAGTATATCAATGTATATCCGTATATATATATAATTATATAATGTATTTATATATTTAACAGTATTTATATCGTCATATATCGACTATATAGATATATATATATATCAGTATATTAGTAACATAATAATATTAATTATACAAACATTAATATTTAATACTAATTTTAATAATACTAATGAAACTAATAATAATAATAATAGAATTGTTAATGATAATAATATCAATAACATTGATAATAATACTTGCACTTGTCTAATTTCATATTTGTATTATAATATTATTAATATTGATATTTATTTTAATAATAATGAAAGTAAGAATATCTCATAATCATAATAACTTTTTATTATTTATATATACTACAATAACTAGAATTCATATATAGTCATACTAATATCACATATATTTATTTTAATAACATTTTTATTATTTTGTATATTACTATATTTAATTTGAATGATTAAATGGTATTATATTAATTAAACACTTATATTTATATTTACATATATATTTATTTACTTATTTATTTACACACAATTGTTCGTGAATCGTCAGGAATAGTCGAAGGTAATTGAATTCATAAACATAGTTTCAAAATTTTCGAGACTCAACATTATAGACTTTGCTTATCGTGTCGGAAACATATAAAAATCAAGTTTAATTTTGGTCGGAAATTTCCGGGTCGTCACAGTACCTACCCGTTAAAGAAATTTCGTCCCAAAATTTGAGTGGGATGGTCATGGATGACAATAAATATGTTTTCATGATGCATATGAGTCGATAAATAGAGTTTTATCATTATTGAGTAATACAGATAAAATAAATCGATTATTCTAAACGTATGAGTGAAGTTATCACGAAAGGTTGAGATAAAGATTTAACTTTTGACTTAGTCACTGTGGACTTCCGGAATTCAAGGGATTTAGAGAAAATCTTCGAAATTTAAAAGATTTGATTTATCAGCGAATAAGGAAATTAGGATTTCTTTAATTGAATGCGGTGATCTGCCTTGATTGCTCTGTCTGATATTTCCATTATAAATTAAATTCTTCCATTCCATTATTCTCACCATTCCCATACTTTCTTCCTCAGTTCATATATCCAAAAGATTGTGAAAATGCTTAATCCAATTCAAATCCTTGATATTTTCTTAACTATCATATCTGTTATTCTTCTATTTCAACTACCACCCGATGAATCTGTTTATTTCTACTATGCTCTTGAGGTTATTGTGTTTATCATACTCCCGTGTATTTATATTGCTATTCGTATTAATGTACACGATTTGTGATTTCCGTGTTGTTATTGGGCTTTATATCTTCCCTTACACTTCAGAGCTCTTTCCCTTTTTATTCTCTTCTCGACCTCTATTAAAGCGAGTAATGGGCCAGAATTTGTAGGTATGGAGTTTCGAATGATCATAATGTTCTAAGTAGGATGGATTGTAATAGCACGATTTGATTTGTTAAATTATCATAATCACTGAGGATAGAACTGTCAAGAATATAATTTCTTGATTTGTTCAGAGGTTAAGTAGAATGAAAGAGCTATGTAACATGGTACATGATGATGGTATAGTCCGTGAATCATCATCACTTTCCATTAGAACTTCAGCATGACTTACTGTAATATAATCACGTTGGCCAAGTGTCATTATATTATACTAACTCATGCTCAAATTTTTAACACTTCTCCAGAATTCATTCAGAATTTATACAGAAGTTTCCAATATAATGAAATACAGAAAGCACGAAGAGGTATATAATTTCGGACATGAATATTTATGAAAATATCCTCAGGAATACCGAAGATATTTATGATGATATTTTGGAATTTCTAAGTTCGAAGGTTGATGAAGAAAGATTTTCCGCAAGATTTTAACATGACCTCGGAGCAAGATATTCTCTAAAGATTTCATCGGATCCAGAATAACCTGGATTCTTTGAATATAGGGTATGGTCCTTGTGTTTGTCCTTGGTCTCCTTCATGGTTTGCTCAATTCGTTTTTCAATACCAAATTTTCTATCGAGCGTTCCTAACACTTCCTTCTTTATCATCAAACTTTTGACCGTTTAGATCATCTACAATTTTTCTATTTCCTCTGCATTTAATGCTACGATATCTGAATCATCGGTTATCAATTCGAGGTGGTTTCAGGAGAATTGTGTTTTTAGATGATTAAACGCTGATGGTAATATGGTGGAATATGAAAGGTTCTCTGGTAACAATAAATAAGCACGTATATATTCCGAGGTTATAATAAGGTTGTTTTAAATTAGAAGTCGAAATCAACTTGCTGGAGTTGTGACAAAATTGGCTAATTTGGAAAGGAATTGTAAAATTATTTTGGGTAATAATAGCGCCAAAGAAGCTAGCACAGATATGTGTTAAACGTTTACTTAGTTTCCGAGGGTTTTTTTCAGGTGCATAACCATATGCATCAATCTTTTCTTCCGTAGATGAAGTGCGGTTGGTTCATCTTCTCGATTGAGATATTTTCAAGAATCATGAAAGGTTTGAACGCAAATTGTATTCGTCAAGATACGAATGAGGTTTAAGATGAAAATCAAGTGGCAAACTTGAAGAATTATTTAGTTTCATATATTATAATCAATATTTTAATTCATTTTAATTGTCCAAAGTTAGTAATCCAATAGTCCAATAGTTCATATATAGTTTAATATATAACATTTGAATTAATTAATACGTATCGTGACCCGTGTACCGGTCTCAGTATTGATCACAACTCAAACTATATATATATTTTGGAATCAACCTCAACCCTGTATAGCTAACTCCGTCATTTGCATATAGAGTGTCTATGGTTGTTCCAAGATAAATATATAGATGGGTCAATATGATATGTCGAAACATTGTATACGTGTCCCGTTATTTAAAGTGCGTAAAATAAATACAGAAATTAAATGACGATAAATAAAATTGCGAGAATGTAAATTGCGAGAATGTAAATTGCGAGAATGTAAATTGCGAGAATGTAAATTGCGATAATTAAATTGCGATAAATAAAATGTAACCAGTTAGCTAGGAACAGTTAGCGTGGATTCTTAACAATATTTCAATTAGTTAGTTCGTTTGTTTCTAACAAATTTTACTTTGTCCGATGTTTTCTTCATTATGCCACTTGTTGGATTCTGATAGGTCAAAATCCAAATATGAAATTGAACGAAAATGGATTCTGTGGTGAACGGATACGTATATCTATGGATACAAGTAGAATAGTGACTGACTGTTGAATCAGAGTCGAAGAATGTACAGTGCAACTTATTAATGTGAAATCTAAATATTCCTCGGGTATTACCTACCCGTTAAAATATTTTCACCATTAACAGTTTGTACAAACGAATTTTTAATTACAATCTTTATGAAAATATACTTGCATATATATTTTCTTCAGATGAAGTCATGGATTTAATGAGTTAATATGATATTAATCTCATTTGATTTACTGTTAGAACACGAATATATAATCTCTAAAACATTAGAGATTACATAATCGTCATGTAGAACAAAGGTAATTGATATAGAACGATATGTAGAACGAAGATAGTCGGTGTAGAACGATATGTAGAACGGAGATCATATTTGAAGTACGGATGGTGATATTGAGGCGTGTGATGTTGAGGCTAGTGTTATTGGTGATACTGGTGCCGATACTGGTGGTACTGCTGGTGCCAGTGATGTTGCTGAAGCTGGTAGGTTTTGCACCATATTTTCCAAAGCTACAACTCGCGCGCTAAGTTCGTTGACTTCATCTATTATTCCGGGATGAGTGTCGGTTGGAATGAGCGGATAAATAAGATTTAGAATTTTTGATAGAAGATAATCGTTACGAGCTACCCTGGAGATGAGGCTAAAATGGTGTTTCGGATAGGCTCACCGGTAAGTGATTCGGGTTCTTCGCCGAGGGTGCAGGTTGGTGGGTAGAAAGGATCGCCTTCTTCTTGTCTCCATTGGTTAAGTCGACTACGAACTCATCAGATGAATTGGGGATGGCTGATTGATCGATTCATTCCGGTGACGCTGCTTTCGGAGCTTAGGTGAAACTCCATATCGGAATCCGAGGAACTTGAACTAGTTGTGAGTTCCATTGCGTACGATTGAATAAAAGATTTTTCGATATGAAATGATTTTCGAATATCGGATGATATTCTAATTATATAGAATACCTCTACATAGTACCGAAGATCCCGTAAATTACGAAAGGATTTAAGGAAACGTGTCAGATAAAGTCTACAGTAACAGATACACTAAGATATGAATTAGCAGATACGCTAAAATATGAATTTATCTGTACACTATCTATCAAATAAGTGCAGGAAGTCGTGTCCAGACTTTGGAATAATAAGCAGGTAATTTTCCACTAGGTATGATAAATAATACGTATAATATGCAGCTAAGGTCGAAGTCCAGACTCACTAATGCATCCTAACGACTATCAGTTAGACACACTAATGCAAGACCTGGTTCGCTAGGACCAACGCTCTGATACCACCTGTAACGACCCGTCCTTATCCACCTGGACGAAGTCATCAACATTTGGTCCCATTGCGATGATCGACTCCAAGTAATGTCCTTAAAATGAGCTAATGCACAGCGGAAGGTTTCTTTCATACCTGAGAATAAACATGCTTAAAAGTGTCAACCAAAAGGTTGGTGAGTTCATAGGTTTATCATAAATAATCATTTCAATATATTAACAGACCACAAGATTTCCGTTTATAAATATACGTACACTCGCAAGTGTATAAAAGTATTCTATAATTTGTAGGCACCCGGTAACAAGCCTTAACGTTCATGTTTTACCCTCTGAAGTACACCAGATCAGGTGTGTTTAAAATAACCTCGAAGTACTAAAGCATCCCATAGTCAGGATGGGGTTTGTCAGGCCCAATAGATCTATCTTTAGGATTCGCGCCTACCGTACATGGACAAGTAGTTTAATGTTACCAAGCTAAGGGTATATTTCTGGTTTAAACCCACATAGAATTAGCTTTAGTACTTGTGCCTATTTCGTAAAACATTTATAAAACAGCGCATGTATTCTCAGCCCAAAAATATATATAAAAAGGGAATAATGAACTCACAATATTGTATTTTGTAGTAAAAATACATATGACGATATTGAACAATGCATGGTTGGCCTCGGATTCACGAACCTATATCATTGGTATGTATATATTAAAACGTATACTTGTAATCGAACAATTTATTATGTCTTAATTTATATATTATATATTTAATTTGTGTTTATATTCAAAATGGTTATTATTTATGTAGTTATATTAATATATCCATACTTGTTTAAATGTTATATGTAAAAATCGATAGATTGTTATTTGTAAGTATTTATATAAATAATATTAGTAGGTTTGATATATATATGGTTTTGTGAAATTTCAATATAATTATAGTACGAATATATTTTATATACAAAATGTCTATCTGTTTAAAAGGTAGATTTTGATATTAATAATGATAATATTAATAATCATACTACTTAATAATAATACTTATATCAATATTACTAATACTAATAATAATAACACTAATAATATTTAATGATGTTACTTGATAACAAGATGATAATAGTATTAATCATAGTATTTATTTTTACATAATAATATTGATAGTACATATATTAGTCGTTAATAATAATATTATTAATAATAATAATAATAACAATAACAATATTCCTACTTATAACTAAAATCATATTAATAATAATGATACTATCAATAATACTTAATAATGTTAATAATTGGTAACTTTTATGAATACACATATTAGTAATAATAATAAGAATAATAGAATTAATAATAAAAACTACCTTAGAGGCTCCTCTTAAAAAAATGCTCAAAGTGGGACTCGAACCCACGACCTCTCGTAAATCCAAACACTCACAAGACCATTCCGCTATTTTTTTGTTTTCTGATTAATTCATAACATAATTGTATTTAACCTATCCCTCTTTGTAAACCTGCTGCTTCCTTTTTCAATCGGTCCAGGAGCAACACTAAATAACAATAAATCTATTAATTAGTTATGGGATTTAGAATTTATAAAAAAAAAACGTTTAGTAGCCGATTCTATTATTTAAAACACAAAACAAAAAAATAAAATAAAAGAATATATCTGTATATCATTCGCTGTAACACGATGAGAAGCTCAAACCACAATTCGATTTCCAGATTGTTTTAGAAGAAGATTATAACATCAAATAAGTTTAAATTCCTTCATATAAACTTTATCCATCATCAATTTTACGTAAAACTTAAAAACAAAGTCGAATTTGACTGAAGAACAAGCGTTGACCTTTTGAGAACAATTCTTTGACCTCAAAATTTGATCTTGTTTCGAAAAATTGGAAGTTGAGATTTTAGAGAAAGTTTATATAATCGATTCCTAACACAATTGCATCTTTAGATTTTTAAATGATAGTCGAAATCAAATTATGGTATAATTTGTCAAGAACACAATTTATCGGTAAAAATAAAATAAAAAAAATTGATTCTGTAAAAAAAAGAAAACTGTAATGATAAATATAACGAGAGAACTTGAACGACTTCACACACACATGCATTGATTGAGTTTTTATATTAATGAAGGTTGCAAATTAGTCATTTAAAAACAAAAGCATAAGGTTAAAATAAATAAAGGTTGAAGTTGATATAATTGGATTTATGTTTATGACTGAATCTTGGTTCGTACAGATTTGGTGACAAAAACAATTCACTTACAGTAAAATGGATATGGTAAACTAATTTTGATTCCTTTCATGTCATGTATAAATACGTATAGTATATCAATGTATATCCGTATATATATATATAATTATATAATGTATTTATATATTTAACAGTATTTATATCGTCATATATCGACTATATAGATATATATATATATATATATATCAGTATATTAGTAACATAATAATATTAATTATACAAACATTAATATTTAATACTAATTTTAATAATACTAATGAAACTAATAATAATAATAATAATAGAATTGTTAATGATAATAATATCAATAACATTAATAATAATACTTGCACTTGTCTAATTTCATATTTGTATTATAATATTATTAATATTGATATTTATTTTAATAATAATGAAAGTAAGAATATCTCATAATCATAATAACTTTTTATTATTTATATATACTACAATAACTAGAATTCATATATAGTCATACTAATATCACATATATTTATTTTAATAACATTTTTATTATTTTGTATATTACTATATTTAATTTGAATGATTAAATGGTATTATATTAATTAAACACTTATATTTATATTTACATATATATTTATTTACTTATTTATTTACACACAATTGTTCGTGAATCGTCAGGAATAGTCGAAGGTAATTGAATTCATAAACATAGTTTCAAAATTTTCGAGACTCAACATTATAGACTTTGCTTATCGTGTCGGAAACATATAAAAATCAAGTTTAATTTTGGTCGGAAATTTCCGGGTCGTCACACATACCGTCGTACCATTAAGAGTTTTGCAACCAAAACTGACAAGGATGGAGTACCAAGAGCTTTATTTTGTAAGCGTTCATCTGCTGAAACCTTTACAGTGTCTGACTACCTAAAGCTTTTACATATAATGGTTAGTTAATAAATGCAATTGCTTTTTATATAGTGTATATACAGCAGTTTATGTTTGATCTGATCAGTTTTGTGTATCGCAAGAGGACGCAAGATACACCTTGCGTCGGACTCAAGAATGTGCTTGCGTCCTTGCGTGTGGTCCATAGGTTTAACTTGTTTCAGGCGCAAGAATCATTCTTGCGTCCTTGCGTGTGTCGCAAGTTTACACTTGCGTTCTTGCGTCCGGTCGCAAAATAAACTTTGCGTGCTTGCGTGTTGACGCAACATTATTTTTGCGTGCTTGCGTCCTTTTATATTTACTAATATAAGTTCATTTCAGGATGATTGTCCGAAGAAAAAAAGACCTTTTCGTTCTCTGCAGCCATCTGAGATAGAGAGAGCTTGTCAATGGTGGATCCAGAGTTCCTCTTACTTTCAAGGAGAGGTTGTTGAAGACGAGGAAAATACGCAAGATGATAATCTAGTTGATGAGGAGTTGGGTGGAAGTTTGAAGGAATTATTGCAGGAGGAGTCAGAGCAGACCTCGGACCCTCATCCAACACAAAAAGCCAACAATTTGCAGGAATTATTGCGTATGGTTAATGTGTTGACTAAGCGGGTGGATGATCAAGAAAAGGAGTTGGCTGATTGTAAAAAGAAGCTTGATGATCATGAAAAACGTTTAATGGAACAGGAACATCAGGAACACCATCAGGTAAATAGGCGCAAGGTTGTTTGCGTCCTTGCGTCTTGCTTGTAATATAGGCGCAAGGTTTTCCTTGCGTCCTTGCGCCTAACGCTATCGCAGACGCAAGGATCTGTTTGCGACCTTGCGTCTTGCTTCTCGACTTATTTTTTGCATTTTGTTAATTATAGTATGTTGATAACGAGGATGCATGTGTGGATCCTCGATCTTTCTCTGACAATGATACATCTCCGAGGGTTGTTAGACGTGGGAAAAGAGAAAGAAGACCCACTCATGTTTTAAACTCCCCTTTCACAACACCGGGCTACAGAAAACCATTGGAGAAGGTATGTCTTTAACATTCACCAGGCGCAAGGTTTTATTTGTGTCATTGCGTATCATGTTTAAATGACCTTGCGTTTTGCGTTTTGGGTTACGCAAGATATATCTTGCGTGTTTGCGTCTGCATTTCACAGACGCAAGACTATTCTTGTGTCCTTGCGTATGTTTGCTGACTTATAGATATTATACAGTTGTCTGACGAAGTAGCATCGAGAGTAAAAAGGCTGAAAGTTTCTCATCAAGTGACTAAAGAAGCTGAGAATGCGTTGCCAATGGATACTGAAAAGCCTACAGAAAAAGCTGTTGATAAACAAGATGAGAATGTAGCTCTGGTGTCTGAGGAAATTGAGAAAACTGGTGATTTGCCATTGGTTAGTGAAGCAGAAAAACAAACAGACCAGAATGAGGTGAGTGTATGACGCAAGGATCTCCTTGCGTCTTTGCGTATACTTCAATGTTGGACGCAAGACCTACCTTGCGTATTTGCGTCTGCATTACATAGTTTCCTTGCGTGGTTGCGTATACTTCACTGATGGACGCAAGACCTACCTTGCGTATTTGCGTCTGCATTACACAGTTTCCTTGCGTGGTTGCGTATACTTCACTGATGGACGCAAGACCTACCTTGCTTATTTGCGTCTGCATTACACGGACGCAAGACAATTCTTGCGTCTTTGCGTCTTTATTACTAATTTTTTTTACTTTACACAGAAAAAGGAAAGGAAGAGAAAAAGGAAGGAAAAGGATTGGGTTGGTGAGGAGGAAATTTGGTCCATGGTTAATAAATTTATAAACGATCAAGGAACTTTGCAACCACCACCACCAAATGCATGGAGAGATCAAAGGAAGCATGTGAGGCCAGCAAAAGATTTGAAATCACTGATCCTCAATAAGCAAGATACGCGTTGCATGTTCATTTTTCAAAATGAAACTTTCCTCTTCCTTGATGCTGAGTTTTGGAAACGTTTACTGGGAATTGTATTTTCTGGTTATTTGGAAAATATAGTAAGTTTGTTAATAATTATAAACTTATGGCATGTTTTGTTTTTGCTTTATAACATTCATAATCAACTTGATCTGATTATAGCATATTGATGGATGGGCTACCTTCCTGTTGAGATTTCGGCAGAGGTTTCTGCCCCGAGCTAGCCAGATGTCCTCGAGTCCTCAGTTTTCGATTGCAGACTATACATGTAGTTCTCGATGGACGATTATGCCATTGGGTTTCCTCAATCAACTAGAGAAATTCAAGTACTTTTATGATGATGACACTCAGGAGGAGGAGAAGGGGGATACATCTAATCCTGAAGCAGAGGGGATCATTAAATCCAATCCCCCATATTATATGTATTTGATTGGTCTTGGGGATGGTAGTGATGACCTTTATCCATCCTGGGCTGAATGCGATAAGGTTAGTGCTTTTTTTTATATCAACTATCCATTTTGAGTAAACTGTAATAGGCGCAAGACATTTCTTGCGCCCTTGCGTCGGTTCGCAAACACTGTCTTGCGTCCTTGCGCCCAGAACAAGATTAACCTTGCTTCTTCACAATGGACGCAAAGTCAAACTTGCGTCCCTGCGTCCACACGCAAGGTATGCCTTGCGTCCTTGCGCCCGTCGCAAGGTCAACCTTGCGTCCTTGCTTATTTATCTTTTATGTTTCTTTGGTTGCAGATTTTGATTCCAGTACATTTTTCAGATCCTGAACATTTTATACTACTCACTTTGAACTTAGATGAACATAAAGTATTTGTGTATGATAGTTTAAAGGGTTGTTTGAAAAAAGGTCAACTCGAGGCTGTCTTCAAAAACTTGTCAGACAACTTGCCGATATATTTGAAGGCTATTGATTACTTTAACAAGAAGCAGGACTCACAAATTGTTGACTATTATGAGAACAGAGAAGATGTAGAGTTGATGATCGAGGATGCACAGTATGTGCCAATGCAGAGTGGTGGCCATGGTGATTGTGGTGTTTGGGTCTGCCTTCATATGGAGAGGATAGTTTTTGGTTGGGATCAGATTGACAACATTGGAGACCCTAAAAAGACTGCAAAGGACTATAGAATTCGAATGGCAAGAACATTCTTCCGTGCACGCTTTGATACACATGAACCACCACCACCAGAGGACCCAAAGGACCCAAAGGTTGTTAAGTAGTTAACTGGTAGATGTAATTATTATACAGTTTTTAGTTAAAACATGTAATTTTTGAATGTAAATAATCTGGGACAGACGCAAGGCTTTTTTGCGTCCTTGCTTCTGGTTATTTGTCAGACGCAAGGTGTTGTTTGCGTGCTTGCGTATGTTTGATGGTATACGCAAGGTCTTGTTTGCGTCCTTGCGTCTCATTAAATGACATACGCAAGATATTGTTTGCGTGCTTGCGTATGTTTGATGACCTACGCAAGGTTTTTCTTGCGTCCTTGCGTCTGTATATAGGTCTACCTTTGCGTCTTGCGTTTGGTTAAGTTGTCCGACGCAAGTGGTGGATTTGCGTCCTTGCGCCTTATGTTGAACAAATACCATCCATAACACAAATTTAAACAACAAACTGAGACTGATAAACATAAACAACAAACTGAGACTGATAAACAACAAACTGAGACTGATAAACAACAAACTAAAACATGAACTAACTAATTCTGGTTCCCTAATTCTGGTCTAAATCGTACGTTTGATAAAATTGAGACTGATAAGCTTGCGAAGGTTCGACTTTCTCTTTCGACTTTGACTTTGATTTTGAGGCTGTTTTTTTAACCCTCTGAGAAGTAGATTCACCGGTTAGGTCATAAGAAGTGCTACATGTTGTTCTGTTATGACCTGCTTGCTTGCAACGAGTACATGTTCTTACTCTCTTTTCAGTTTCTTCACCTTGAGATGGAATCCGATCGGTACTTTTTGGGCGTCCAGGTGATCTTTTCTTTTGAATTGGGGGGTTTACGATTTTCAAGATCTTGGGCCCTGGATCGGACCATTCGGATCGATGGGGCAAAGGAAGGATGTGTTCGGAATATGTATTTATATAAGTTTGAGACAAGAACCAATGTGATACATAACATGTAACATCTTCCACTCCGAAGAGTCGTGCTGCTGCCAATACATGTCCGCAAGGTATGCCTGATAATTGCCATTGCCCACATGTACATGTTCTATCTTCTAGATTAACGAGGCCATTTTTCCTTCCATCACGCACCTCATTAGATTGTTTGTCGATGGAAATGCTTGCCATCTTCTTGATTTGTTCGTCCTCTTACCTAATTTACGTTCAACATATGGAGTAACCGTTGAAGTAAGACTAACTGCTTTGTTGTGATGTTTAAAAAACCAATCCTGTATAGAAGCGCGAAAAAATTCCCATAACATGCAAACTGGTAGTTTGCGAGCATGTTTGGATAGAGCGTTAATAGACTCTACACTGTTGCTAGTAAGGTATGCATACCTAACATGATCAGCATGACTTCTAGACCATTTGTTGAAACCAACGTCATTTAGATACTTGTGAGACGCTTTTAATCTTCATTGAAATACACTAACATGATCTTGAAAATCTGACAAACGATAAGCCTTAACCATTTTCCAATAGTGCCATTCAAAATATTTGAATTTGTTGGACATCATTTTTATGTTCATGAATAGATGACGTGCGCAAAAAGAGTGAAAGGCTTCAGGAAACACATTTGAAATACCATGTGCTATTGAAGGAGCACGATCAGAAATAAAGGTAATCTCTGACATAAGATTACTCATACCACAACTCTCTAAATGATCTCTTAGATTGCCAAAAAACCATGACCAAACCTCGTTTGTCTCGCCTTCACCAATTCCATAAGCCAATGGCAAAATTTCGTTATTGGCATCCATTGCAACAGCGACTAAATTTGTACCCAAGTATCCAGCTTTCAAATGTGCACCATCAACGATGATAATAGGGCGAACATTTTGGACAAATGATCGAATCTGCACGCAAACAAATCAAATGAGATTGCTATTAGTTTAAGATAAAACAATTTTAGGATGAGTGATACTTACAACTGCGCCAAAAGACATGTAACACATCACGAATCTATTTTCATTGTCAGTCACCACATTTGTCATGCTTCCTGGGTTCTGAATCTTAATGTTATGAAGATAAATGGGAAGCATTCGAAATGAGTCATCCATACTGCCACGGAGCATCTCTATTGCATGACACTTGGCTCTCCATGCTTGATTGTAAGAAATGCTTACCCGAAAACGGTTACCAACATCATCACGTATATCTTTTGAGTTATAGTCTCGATTTGCAGCTTTGAACGATTCCATCAGAATACTTCCTAGCACCTTTTTGGTTGCATGTTTATTATTTCCCATAATTTGGGTACGTGAGCATGTGTGTACGTCATGCAATTTCTTTACGATGAAGTTGTCAGTGTGGCGTATTTTGTATGCACTACATTTCCACTCACAATTTGGCAATATGCATTTAGCGGTGAATCGAGATTTTTCCGACTTTACAGGCTTAATTTGGAAGTTTTCTTCAAGACATTTTGTGTATAGATGGTTTACAAAATCATCCTTGTTTAAAATAGTTTGTCGAACTTTTATCAAATCGGATACTCTATAACTGGTTGTTATTTGGCTCGTAGATTCAGTCTCTTGGTCATGCTCACTCAATAAAAGTGGCATATTCCAGAATACATCATTTTTTCCTTCCTCTTCTTCATCTTCATCTTGATCTTCTCTGTCATTTTCTTCCTCCGAAGCACTAGACGCGACAACTGATTCAAAAGGGTGATCTGTTTTTTTAATTTTACATACGTTCTCAACTCCATAGTTGAAGAAATCAAACTCTTCTGTGTTTGGAGGTGGTACTTCAGGTTGTGCTTCTTCCAAATTGGGTGTCTGAAGGTTTGTGCTCTCCTCGTTTGTTGGTAGGTTTTGTTGGACATCGTGTGTTGGTAGGTTTTGATGGACATTGTGTATTGGTAGGATTTGCACTGACTGTAAGTTTTCTGGGAGTCGATGCATTGTAACTTTGTCGACAATGTAAATATTAATAGGAGCATTTGATATTGCATGTTGTAGAAAATCACGAAAGTCTTCATAATCATCAGTAATATCAACAACAAGATTATCGACAACATATCTCATTGAAACAGGAGCATTAGGTGGCAAATTAATTTTTCTAAGAACATTTTTTAACTATATTCTTCGAGTAATTGGTTTTTGGGGAGCAACTGGGAGTTTTAATCGTGTTCTAAAACAATCTAGAGGCAAATACATAGGTAAGTTATTAATAAATTGAAAAGAACCACCACAACATATATGAATAACAAAGGTTTCATTATCACTAAAACTCATTATTTAAAACAAAGAAAGTTACTTTAATGACGCTTGAAATTATATGATTTATGTGGAAATGAAGGAAATGAAGTGAAAATGGAGCTGGTAATTTGTAGTTCCAGGTATAATAACAAAGAAATAAATAAAAAGTTATCCGTAATAGTACAGAAATCGTACAAAATCTTATCCACGAAATCATGGAAATCTTATCGGGATAAGACGCAAGACGCAAGACGCAAAGGCGCAAGACGCAATACGCAAGGACGCAAGGCTGTTTGTTGCGTTTGGAAATAACGCAAGGTCACAAAGACGCAAGGATGCAAGGAGTCTTGCGACCTGCGAGGGCAAATTGTCAATCTTTTTTTTTTAGGGTTGTCAGTCAACAAGTTTCAAAAAATTGGGTATTTTGGTGATAATCAGCCACTATTTTCTTGACCCACTTCTACCGAGACAACCTCGTATTCCTGGCCCTTTTTAAGCAACTTGGCTGGCCCAATGTTTTGAACCACAATATTGTGTTGGCCCACTTTATTATTTAGCTGTCTAACATTTGCATTTCATATCTGCTGCCTTTCTGGAAACAATTTCATGATGATAAGTGAATAGGTTAGTTGATTTCATATATATTTAAGATTTAAGATTATTCTATAATTGAATTCCATACCCCGTGACATAAAACTGATAATACAATTGGACTACAATAAAGAAACAACCATGTGTTATGGTTAAGTCTTATATGCATGTGTTGGTCAATGCTCATAATTTGCTTGTGTTAACCATGGACCTAAAATGTTAAGTGTACAAATTTTGTGATATGAAATTTCCTGAAAGGCAGCACATATGATATACATATGTTAGACAGCTAAATAATAAGCTGGGCCAACGCAAAAATGTGGGTCACAACGTTGGGCCATCCAAGTTGCTTAAAATGGGCCAGGAATACGAGGTTGTCTCGGTAGAAGTGGGTTAACAAAATAGTGCCGGGCGTCAACCTGGTTATATAAATGGGCCATGAATACGAAGTTGGCCTTATAAAAATGGATCAAGGACACAGTATTACATGATTATTGATATTATGAATTTTATGATGCCGAATATGACGAAGATAACTGTTTATTTAGTTTTATCGTTTTTATGTGATTATCTATAAACTCTAAAAGAGCGAAATATGATTATTATGATAAATTTTTAAACCACAACAATAAGTTCTTCGTACATATATTAGTTTTGCAATGTAATTTGCTAAAATGTAAAAAAAACAAAATATAGATCAAATTAAAAAGTAGTACATCTTCAGAACTTCGATAGCGCAATGAAAGTTGGGCAAGGAATTGATCACGACTCATGAGGTTGGGTTGGGTTAGTAAAATTCCGATTTAGTGGTAGGGAGGAGGCAACATGATTCTCAATTTTGGGCTTATTTAAGTAGATGTTGGGCTTATTTAAAGAAATTTAAAACTAAATGGATTGTTGGTTTTTAAATTTTTATTGTTATTTTGATATTTTTGAAGAGGTGATATTTCTAATGATAAAAGGGTTGTCTTTAAGAACTTTAGACATGCTTAATTTATTTGTACATCAAAATTAACCACCTATCTTTAAAAATAACTAGCTCCAACAATAAAATTGTACCAATTTTTTATGCATAAAATTAGTCTAATGACACCCCTAAAGGTTGCCATTAAAAAACTTCTAAAGATTATAATCGATACTCGCAAAAAGTGGGAGTACAAGAGATTAAGTTACACCGTAAAAAAATACAATCACACATGTAGGATACATCCACTAGATACATAGGATGAAGCCATTTAAAGTTTCCTCAACCTGAAGCAGTCAGGAAACCTTAATCCACGAGATTACAGAAAGAACTCCTTGTTAATTGTTAATTGTTATATGGGCTTTGTTCTGATAAAAACAAAACTCATATAACAATTAACATTAACAAAGATGGATGGATGGACATTAACAATTAACAATAAAATAGATAGATGGACACAGAAGCTCGTAGGTTATTAGTTTGGGCTGAAATTCATTTGGGCTAGACCTGCTCTGCTGAAAATTTATTGATTGATTCTATATATAATAAGACGGTAATTTTAATGTATTAGTTTGGGTTTTTTTTTTCCCCCCTTCTGAATCTGAATAGCAAAGAATATTTTATTAAGAAATGGCTCCCTAGTGAGTAATTAGGAGAGGCCAAACAACGTAGTTACGATAGGTTAATTAGCAATGCTTTTTTAAGTCAAATATATTTTTTTAATTCCAATAAATCATTTAAATCAATAAAAAATATATATTATTTAAACCTTAACGCTAAATTTAACAATGATATCTTCACTCTTTCAGCTTAAATTTATAATTAAATAGTAAATAGTTAACTCCTTTCTAATTTTGAAAAGATCAAATTTGTTCTCTAACTCCTATCCCTATTTTCACCGTACTAATAAACCCGGCCATAGCATACATGAATCATGATTTGATATGTAAATATGTACTAATAAGTACTCCGTAACATTTTAATTTTAAGAAAGTAACATTTCTGAGGAAAACTACAGTAATTTGTATACGTGTATCAGCGATACCTACTATATGTATAATAGTATCATGTTTAAGTCTAATTTGAGATGAGATGGATTGAATTGAATAAGTATCCAATGAACTAGCAATTGAGACATTATTTAAAGGAAACCTTTTCTTGGGGGTTTAGCTGAAGCCTAAGCTATGTTGCACTCATGTATTATTAATAAATGAAACTTCAAACTTACAATTTGACATATTATTTAGGAATGGAAACTTGCTAGCTAACTCAGTTCATTTGACCTTTGACATTTTCATATTTATTATACTAGTATATACTAGTCTTAAAACTTGTATAATCGGCCGTGATATGTATTGTTAATTGTCAAAACAAAAAGCTCAAAATAAAAAGTAAAAAAGCTAAACTAATAGAGTGTATATATATATATATATATATATATATATATATATATATATATATATATATATATATATATATATATATATATATATATATATATATATATATATATATATATATATATATAATAATAATAATAAGTAAAATATCTCATAATATAATACAATATTCACTAATTAGTATAGTAAGATACTAAGATATGATCATCCAAATATTATATACCCGTCTTATATATATTAAGCAAAAAAGAAATAGACATAGACATTATTAATTAATCTTCTAATATAATAAAAGCTTCTTAAAATATAATAATAATAATAATAATAATAATAATAATAATAATAATAATAATAATAATAATAGTATGTTTTCATTCTTACATTATTTCATTATATTATTATTATTATTATTATTATTATTATTATTATTATTATTATTATTATTATTATTATTATTATTATTATTATTATTATTATTATTATTATTATTATTATTATTATTATTATTATTATTATTTTATTTATTGAATGGTATGTCTAGCTTTTAAATAATACATAATACAGTATACAATATAATAAAAATATTAAACATAATCTTAGAGTCATGTTTAAACGTATGAATAATAACTTAATTTCATATTTATAAGTTAAAGCTAACATGAATAAACTCTAATATCGAAACTACAGAAAGAAAGTTAGAAAAAATATTATTATATATTAATTACTGTAATTCAATATAAAATTACAAATATATTAATTTTAAACGTTTACCATTCTTTAAAATATAATAATACTCCGTAATATTATACGAGTAACACTAACGTACTCTAGGACCACTAAAAAGGCGAAACAACCACCGCAATATCCTAAGACACAACGTACAAAAGATAGCTAAAGTTAGTTTGTTACTCTTAACTACTAGTAGTCTAGTAACTAACGGAACTGTGGTCCAGTGGTACCCGGCTCAAATGATCCTTGGCCCCACGCATATCTAGATGGAAAGGAATAACCATGCAGGCTCGATTCCGGGTCCTGACATGTTGTAGGAGTTTAATGGTGATGATGTTTCGCCAGGCTCCAGTGGTATACGGGGTGCGACTGGATGGGTTGACATAATCAACACAGGGCTAACATGTCCCTACCGATACACATGTTTTGGAAAGGAAACTAGTAGTCTAGTAGCTATATATAACTACAACGGAGTATAACTTAATGAATTAACTATTAACATAATAATATATAATATAAATATAAATATAAATATAAATGTAATTAATATATTTTATTATATAATAAAACCTCATATTCCATCTTATTACTCCGTATATATAATAAATATATTACTCCCTCTTTCTCTAGTCTTAAGACACAAATACACAAATGACACAAGACTAGCCATGGTTCAAACGTCAGATCACTAGCTTATAAGAGTGCTCCCAACCATGACAGAATATCTTCCAGGACTAACCAACCATTCAGCACCACATCAGCACCTCCATCTCACTTCCTTCACAGGACTAAACCCAGGACTAAACACTCCCAACAAAAACACTCCTCCTTCCATATTTTTATTTTCTTTAATTAAATTAAAAATACTTTTATTATTATTAATATTAATATAATATTATAAATTTTAATTATTATTATTAATTTAAACTTAAAAATTAATTTGATTAATTATTAAAAAAATAAGATAAAATAAATATGCACTCCATATATGGTATACCCAAACCTTAATATTTATGGACCCACCATTAAATTAAAATAAAAAAAAATCTTTTCTTCATCTTCATCTTTACATAAACATATGCCTAAAAACCTTGCTGCAGCCATGAAAATGGGTCCATTTTCATCTCCAACCAAAATAATAAATAATAAAACTAATCAAAATACACCAAAAGCTCGTCCACAAATATGCTTAATATAGGCGAAATGGGAGACGGAGCACCTGGGCGACATCGTGGGCGGGAGCTGGGCGGCCTCCGTGCCATCGGCGCCCAGCCTGGGCGGAGCTGGGCGGAGCTCCTGGGCACACCGTTGGGACCTCTCTAAGGCTAGTGTTACGAACGTCCCAAGCTTTCTAGGTGGCACACAAAAAAAAAATTGGTCAAACTGGCCCCATTTTAGAAATCTAAGAATATGTCATTAAATTTGAAAATTGCGTACTCTGCTCACGCATCACGAACCACGCATGTTGCGTGTGATTTCGTGTGTGATGTGTGTCACCGAGCATACTTGATTTTATGCTATTATACTAACCAAAACTCATCACGGATAGCGCAACACGCACAATGCGTGATAGTTCGTGTGCGGTGCGTGTTTACTGATTATCTTATAACGGATTGAGTTGCTTACTTATAATTATAAATGATGATTCACATAAACACATAATAATATCATTATCAAGATGACCTTTTTCCTCCATTGGTCCATGTATTATACCACATATTGCTAACAGCGTCCCTCGAGTTCTTTTGCCTTTAGTATCATTTGTTTATCAAAATATTGCATTCCAAATCCCTTCGTCAACCGGCCATCCAAATTGGCAGTTAAGTGCCATCACGTTAGTTACACATGATGGGTATTTTCATCTTTTTAATTCACTTTCACCTTAATACGTTATATCTAGCATTTCTCCCTCACATCTATACAAACATTTGTGGAACAAAGCAACATAATTAATCAAACCTTGAACAAGACCCACAACCTAAAATCTAAATCCAACATCAATAATCAAAATCGATAACTCTGAAACTTTAAAAGTAAATGACATAAACCTGCACTCTTCATTCTCATTTACATCTTTAAAAGTAACCGGTGTCGCCATTGGTGCCGACGCGCCCCTGATGGACGTCTCATTCCGATCGGACTTGCTAGGTACAGACAGATGATGGCCGCTCGAGGAGAGCCAGTTCAGCCACCAGTGCAGCCACCACCGCATGATTCAGATGATTCTTCATCCGATGACTCATCCACAGACGACTCGAGTGACGATGACTCCGACGAGGAGGACCCTGATGCACCTGTACAACCACCCTCCACCCCGCTGAAGAAGCGGTATCGCTTCGACGGTACTATTATTCCGGGGATCAACGGCTTGTGCCGTACCCTGCCGACTCACTCGTGCGTAAGGCACCCCGTTACGTACTGACTATTTCTGGAGCCGGACCGTCTACATCTGCACCACCGACACCACCCGCACCACCAGCACCGCCAGCACCGCCTGCCCCACCATCTCCCACTGTCGAGGAATTGACAAGGGAGGTGGAGATCCTCCGAGCTCGAGTTGCTAAGCTAGAGGACCAGATGGCCCATGTTATGGACTTCCTTCACCCACCTTCACCGTAGGGTTTTTGTATTTAGATTTCATTATCTAGTTGTAGTTTTAAGTTTCATTTATGTATTGTACGAACTTATTCAGATGTATGCAACTTATTATTATTAATGGAACTTTGCGTTATTTAATTCTTGCACGATGTTCTATTTACATTACTGTACGATGATTCTGTGGTATTTGTACCTAGATGCGTTATTTAATAACATGTGATGTGTTGATTCCGTGTTGGTTACATATACTGTATTATTACTATTTGAATGCTGGATTTTGACTTGAGTCAAAATTTTTGTTTAGAACACCATGGCCAACGGACGATCAACACCTACCACCGCCCAAATCGAGGAGATGATTGCCGAAAGGGTAGCCGCAGCCATTGCGAAAATGCAACCCCAAGCTCTACCGCCACCGCCACCGGTTATTCAACCCATTCGTAATGGGTGTACTTACAAGGAATTCCAGAGCTGTAAACCACATAAATTCAGCGGCACTGAGGGACCGGTTGGTCTCACTAGATGGTTCGAAAAGCTAGAATCAGTATTCCGGGTTAGCAACTATTCGGAGGACAGCAAAACCAAATTTGCTTCTTGCACGCTGTCTGACGGCGCGCTCACGTGGTGGAACACAATGGCACAGGCAGAAGGCATTGATGAGGCGTATGCTATGCCATGGGAAGAATTTAACTGTGCCATGATTGAGGAGTATTGTTCGAGAACCGAGATACAAAAGATGGAAATGGAGTTCATGCAGTTAAAGGCCGTTGGGAACGACCTTGATGGTTACAATAGGAGATTTTTGGAATTAGCCTTTGAAGTGTCCTACCATGGTCACCCCGAAATTCAAGCGTATGGAGAGATACTTCTGGGGACTCCCTAAGTCCATCAAGGAAAACGTCACCTCGTCCAAGCCACCAAATGTCCCGGAAGCGATGCTTATGACGCATACTTTAATGAATCAAATCACCATTGATGAGCCGGAGAAGGCTAAGTTTGAAGCTGGTAGTAGTGAAAAGAGAAAGTGGGACAACAACAACAACAACATGGGGAGAACCTACGATCAAACCCCCGCCAAGAGGCAAAATAACAACGGTGAAAACCCCAACCCCAGCAACAACACCAACTCCAACCCGAACTACATCGGAACCTTACCACAATGCAAGCGGTGCTACAAGCACCATACTGGGTATTGTAACGTTGTTTGTGAAAAGTGCCAATGGACTAGGCATATCGGGAAGGACTGCAAGGTCACCACTTTGAATGGGAAGCCGGACGCCAATGGACCGAAAAAGTGCTACGAATGCGGACAAACGTGTCATTTCAGAAATGCGTGTCCAAACAAGCGAAAAGATGGCGGACCACCCCGTGGTAGAGTTTTCAACGTTAATGCAAGGGACGCCCGAGAAAACCCCGACTTGGTGACAGGTATATTCACTATCAACAATCTTTTAGCTTCTGTCCTATTTGATACTGGTGCCGATAGAAGTTATGTATGTAGACATTTTTGCGATAAGATTAATTGGTCGTTAGTCCCGTTAAAAGAGAGTATGCTTGTCGAGGTCGCCAATGGAAAACTTGAGAAAGTTGACCATATTAGTCGAGGAGCTATTATCAACATAGCTGGTGTAGATTTCAAGATTGACCTGATACCTATCAAACTGGGAAGTTTTGACGTGATCGTTGGTATGGATTGGCTGACGAAAGTAAGGGCCGATATTATCTGTGGAGACAAAGCTCTTCGTATACCACAAGGAGACGATGAACCACTGGTCATTTACGGAGAGAAATGTACCTTGAAGCTGAACCTCATTAGTTGCGTGAAAGCGCAAAAGATTATGAAGAAAGGACGTCTTGCTGTCCTAGCGCATGTGAAAACGGTAGAAACCGAGGTGAAGAATGTGAACGACGTTCGAATTGTGAACGAATTTTCTGATGTCTTCCCTGAAGAATTGCCTGGATTACCGCCGCCGAAAGCAGTAGAGTTTCAGATCGACTTAGTGCCAGGAGCTGCACCTGTAGCTCGCGCACCTTATAGACTCGCACCTTCCGAGATGCAAGAATTACAGAGTCAACTACAAGAGCTGTTAGACCGTGGATTTATCCAACCAAGTTTCTCGCCTTGGGGCGCACCTGTTTTATTTGAGAAAAAGAAGGATGGATCCTTCCGTATGTGTATCGACTACCGTGAACTCAACAAATTGACGATCAAGAATCGGTATCCTCTTCCCCGCATTGACGATCTTTTTGACCAACTACAAGGATCGAGCGTTTACTCCAAGATCGATTTGCGATCCGGCTATCACCAGTTGAGGGTGAAAGAAAGCGATGTAATGAAGACTGCATTTAGAACCCGTTATGGTCATTATGAGTTTCTCGTGATGCCATTCGGATTAACCAATGCACCTGCCGTGTTCATGGATCTCATGAGTCGTGTATGCAAGCCGTACTTAGATAAGTTTGTTATCGTCTTCATAGATGATATCCTCATCTACTCTAAGAGCGAAGAAGAGCATGAGCAACATCTACGATTAGTACTTGAACTCTTGAGACAAGAGCAACTTTACGCCAAATTCTCCAAGTGTGAATTTTGGTTGAAGGAAGTGTCATAACCCGTCCTTAATCATAAGAACGTGTTAGATAACGTATGATTTCATTACGAGGTATTGACCTCTATATGCGACATTTTTAAAAGAAAACTGCATATATTATACATTACAAACCATGATCCTTATTTTTGATACAAGCTTTGGACAAAATAAAGATGATTATCGTTTAGCGATAATCTTCGACTTACAAACTTTACAAATGATAATAACAACCCGATTTCTAGCATATTTTACAACACAAGTTCTTGGATATGCAGTTTTGTTTTTGACACATATATGCGTACGCAAGATCTTGCTCAAATTCAACATAATGCAGCGGAAGCTTTAGTAATCACCTGAGAATAGACATGTTTTAAAAGGTCAACATAAAGTTGGTGAGATATAGGTTTAATGCCGGCAGCAATATATATATAGACCACAAGATTTCATATATAAACATTTTAATAAAAATATTCTAAGTGGTTGAGCACTTGGTAACCATACTTAACATTTAATCACGTCGCATATTCCCTTTATTATGAAATCTTACTACACCGTACCAAGTGTAGTCACGAAACGAAGTACTGTACAACCGTTGAATACTGGTCGTCCAGTCCGGTTGGGGTTGTCAGGCCCGATAGATCTATCAACAGGATTCGCGTTTACAATACCGCTGTAAATATTAGTTACCAAGCTACAGGGAAGTATGCCAGTGGTACAACTCAACGTAGAATATATTTTTCAGTTACTTGTGTCCATAATGTAAAACATAAAATACATGTATTCTCATCCCGAAATATTTAGAGTTTAAAAGTGGGACTATATACTCACTTTCGTCTTGAAGATATATATATTTTGACTCGGTCTTCCGGTTGATATCACGAACCTATCCATATATAATATATCAATACCTTTTCTTTTTAAACAAACGTCTCATATATATATACTTGTTATACTTTTAATACTTTGAATAATTCCTTAGTCCATAGTTAGCAGTTCGTTGTTAGTAATTCAATTTTAATGGTTCATTTTTAGATGTTTAATATACCCGCAATGAAATAAATAAAACCCCCAACGAAATAAATAAAACCCCATCGTATATGTATTGGTCGAGATTAATCTTGACCCACGGTACCGGTGTTGTCAAATGACGTGTTGCGTACATAAAGTACCGGTGTTGTCAAATGACGTGTTGCGTACAAGCATGGGATCTTATGATTAACCTTCTCGTGTTGTTTACGGGTGATCCTGAACCATATAAAATTGAATTATAAGTACATATATATAAAATATCATGTTATCTTAGAAAGATGTGATTTTATTTAATTTTTCCCAATTAATCCCGAAGTTAAACAAGTCTTGGATAACCAATTTTGTTTCGGTCATAGTTTCTTCGTTACAAATCCGTTTTCGTTGATTCAACTTGCCATCTCCTTGGATCGAGTCCCTCTTTAAGACTATGAACTGAAAATACCTTGGTTTGTATTCAAAATCACACGACATAGGTGAAACTTTAGTGAAACTTATGAAGTTAAACATTTTTTTTACAAAAATATCATTTAATGACCATTTTTCTAAAAATACTTATACTTTGAATTAAATCATGAAATTTTTATGTGTTATCATATTCATAGTAAAAATCATTTTTCCAGAACATAAACCTTCAATTCAAAGTTTAAGATGGTTTTTAATTATCCAACCCAAAACAGTCCCCGGTTGCACTCCGACGTCGTAAAAACAGTTTTTAAGATATTCTTTGAAAAACCAAGTTATACCTTGTTAAATTAGCATATACATAAGTTATATTACAGGTCTTGAAGTATTTTAAAAGTTAAGTTAGAAGGATCTATTTAGTTTGCAAACAAGTTTGAAAATATTCAAACTATGTTCTTGTTGTTAAACTTTTATACCACAAAATAAGATAGCTATATATATATGAATCGAATAAGGTTATGAACATAGATTCTACCTCAAGTTCCTTGGACTAGGTTGCTGTAAAAGAGAAGTAAAAAGCTAGAACCAAAAGGGTGATGGAAGTGGATGAAAGATTGGAAGTAAGTTTGTGTTCTTGGAAAGGATTCTTGAAGTGTTTTTGTATGGTTTTCTTATGGTGTTTAAGTAAGGTTTTTGAAGCTAGATCTTTATGGAACTTTGCTGGATTGTTGAAGGTGTTTAAGGGTTATAAGAGTGTGTGTTTTATCTAGGAGATTGAAGTAGTAAATGAATCAAAAATGATGATACATATATACTCCTAAAAACGTGATTCTTAAGGGTATATGGACAAAATTTTAGTTTGTATTTTTGTAATTAGTCTTGCAATGATTCAAAAGTAATTACCTTATACATAAGGCATGAATAAGGGCTGGTTAGGTGGTGATTTGATGTGTATATACCAATAGTAAATACGTATAGAAGTTAGGTATGATAGGAGTACAAATACCCTAGATATACGTATAGAAATTTTGTGAAAAATGGAATGAGGATTCAAATATAGCTATCTTTTGTGAATACACTTATATGGTTTTATGTATTTAAGTCTTTAAAAGTGATTAAATACATTACCTATACGATATATGTATAAACATTATAGGTTATAAGTATTTAAGTCAAATAACGTTACGTATGATTATCGTTTTGAAAACTTAAGTTAGTAGTTTCAAAATATACTTATAACTTATTGTTATTAATACAAAATGAGATATTACAACATTCTTAGATCATGTTAAATATGTATATATACATATATATACACAAACGTATAATTATCATATATTGTATAGTTCGTGATATCATCGGTCAAACTAGACGGTCAAACGTTGTGTAAAACTCTTTTCGGAAATATAAATCTCGACAATTTGGATTGCTTATCAAGTTGGTAAGGTTTAATTTATGTAAATATTAATCTTATAAGTATAGAACGATCGAAAAAGTGCGGGTCGTTACATTACCTCCCCGTTAAATAAATTTCGTCCCGAAATTTTAAAATTGTACCTATTTTGCGTCATCGAGAAATAAGTGCGGATACTTTTGCTTCATCTGATCCTCTCGTTCCCAAGTAAACTCGGGACCTCTTCTAGCACTCCAACGAACCTTAACTATCGGTATGTTGCTCTGCTTAAGCTGTTTAACTTCACGATCCATGATTTCAATTGGTTCTTTGACGAATTGTAGTTTCTCGTCGACATGGATTTCTTCAAGAGGAATGGTGAGGTCTTCCTTTGCAAGACACTTCTTAAGGTTTGAAACGTGAAAGGTATTATGTACTCCGGCGAGTTGTTGCGGTAACTCGAGTCGATAAGCTACCGGTCCAATGCGTTCAATAATCTTGAACGGACCTACGTACCTTGGGTTCAGTTTACCCCTTTTGCCGAAACGTATTACACCTTTCCATGGTGACACCTTTAGCATAACCATGTCCCCGACCTGAAACTCTAATGGTTTCCTTCGGACATCGGCGTAGCTCTTTTGGCGACTACGGGCTGTTTTCAATCTCTCCTTGATCTGTACTATCTTCTCAGTCGTTTCATGTATGATTTCGGGACCAGTTAAATGTCGATCTCCTACTTCATTCCAACAGATAGGAGATCTACACTTCCTTCCATACAATGCTTCGAATGGCGCAGCTCCAATGCTCGCATGATAACTATTATTATACGAGAATTCTGCTAACGGTAGATATTTATCCCATCCGTTTCCAAAATCGATCACACATGCCCTGAGCATGTCTTCAAGAGTCTGAATTGTTCTTTCACTCTGCCCGTCGGTTTGCGGATGATATGCGGTACTCATATCCAAACGAGTTCCTAGTGCCTCCTGTAGTGATTGCCAGAATTTTGAGGTAAATCTACTATCACGATCGGATATAATGGAAATAGGTATTCCATGCCTTGAAACAATTTCCTTTATATACAATCGTAATAGTTTCTCCATTCTATCCGTTTCCTTTATAGGCAAGAAATGTGCAGACTTGGTGAGACGATCAACAATCACCCAAATGGTGTCGTATCCCCAGGCAGTCTTTGGTAACTTCGTGATGAAATCCATGGTAATACCATCCCATTTCCATTCTGGGATTTCTGGTTGTTGAAGTAACCCTGACGGCTTCTGGTGTTCAGCTTTGACTTTGGAACAAGTTAAACATTCCCCAACATATGTTGCAACGTCTGTCTTTAAATTAGGCCACCAATAATGTGTCTTAAGATCTTGGTACATCTTTCCAACTCCAGGATGTATCGAGTATCTTGTCTTATGTGCCTCATTCAATATCAACTTCCTTAATCCACCCAACTTCGGTACCCAAATACGGTTTGCAAAATATCGAATTCCATCTTCCCGTATAACGAGTTGCTTCTCATACTTCTTCATTATTTCATTTCCTATATTTTCTTTAGTAAGTGCTTCTCGTTGAACTTCTTTGATTTGTGAGTTGAGATTCATGCGAATTTTTATGTTCATCGCTCGTACTCGAATTGGTTCTCGTTCCTTTCTGCTTAGAGCGTCGGCCACCACGTTCGCTTTCCCGGGATGATAACGAATTTCACAATCATAGTCATTTATTAACTCAACCCACCTACGTTGCCTCATGTTCAGCTGTTTTTGATCGAAAATATGTTGAAGACTTTTATGATCAGTAAACACAGTGCATTTAACCCCATACAAGTAGTGTCTCCATATCTTCAATGCAAACACGACTGCTCCCAATTCTAGATCATGCGTCGTATAATTCCGCTCGTGAATCTTTAATTGTCGGGATGCGTATGCAATAACTTTCTTCCGTTGCATAAGAACGCAACCAAAACCTTGTCGCGAAGCATCACAATATATTTCAAAATCATCGTTCCCTTCTGGTAACGATAAAATAGGCGCCGTAGTCAACTTCTTCTTTAGTAATTGAAATGCACTCTCCTGCTCAGATGTCCATTCATATTTCTTCCCTTTTTGCGTTAATGCTGTCAACGGCTTAGCTATTCGGGAAAAATCTTGAATAAACCTTCTATAATAACCGGCTAAACCCAAAAATTGGCGTATCTGCATTGGTGTCTTAGGAGTCTCCCATTTTTCAATGGCTTCAATTTTTGCTGGATCAACCTGAATTCCTTTGCTACTAACAACGTGGCCAAGAAATTGCACTTCTTTCAACCAGAAAGCACATTTAGAAAATTTAGCATATAGTTGTTCTTTTCTCAACAACTCTAATATCAACCTTAAATGCTCTTCATGCTCTTGCTCACTCTTGGAATAGATAAGAATATCATCAATGAAAACGATAACAAACTTATCTAAATACGGACTACAAACTCGATTCATGAGGTCCATGAATACAGCTGGCGCATTCGTCAATCCAAACGGCATGACCAAAAATTCGTAATGACCGTAGCGTGTCCGAAAAGCAGTTTTCGGTATATCTTCTTCTTTGACACGTAATTGATGATAGCCCGATCTTAGGTCAATTTTCGAGTACACACATGATCCTTGAAGTTGATCAAATAAGTCGTCAATTCTCGGTAGTGGATACCGATTCTTGATAGTTAACTTATTTAATTCACGATAATCTATACACATTCGGAAAGATCCGTCTTTCTTCTTGACGAATAAAATTGGAGCTCCCCACGGTGAAGTACTTGGTCGTATGAATCCACGATCCAGTAATTCTTTTAACTGACTCTGAAGTTCTTTTAACTCGGACGGTGCAAGTCTATATGGAGCACGGGCAACCGGTGCAGCTCCTGGTACAAGATCTATTTGAAATTCTACAGATCTAAATGGAGGTAATCCCGGCAACTCTTCCGGAAATACTTCAGGAAAATCTCTTGCCACAGGCTCGTCATTGATGCACTTCTCTTTTTCTTTCTTTTCGACTTTATTAACATGTGCTAAGATAGCATAACACCCTTTCTTCAAGCACTTATGAGCTTTCAAATAACTAATGAGTTTTAGCTTTGAGTTACCCTTCTCTCCATAAATCATTACTGGCGTTTTATCCTTACGAGGAATGCAAATTGCCTTCTTGGCGCACACAACTTCAGCTCCTATTTTGGACATCCAGTCCATGCCGATTATTACATCAAAACTTCCTAATTCTACGGGTATCAAATCAATCTTAAATGTTTCTCCGGCTAAATTTATTTTACAATCACGGCAAATTTTATCGGCTTTAATTAGTTTACCATTAGCTAACTCAATCATGTACTTAGCATCTAGAGGTAATGATGAACAATTCAATTTAGCGTGAAAGTCTCTACACACGTAACTTCTATCAGCACCAGTAACAAATATAATAGATGCGGATAAGTTATTAATGGTAAACATACCCGTAACAAGCTCCGGGTCTTCACATGCCTCTGTAGCATTAATAACAAATGCTCTCCCACGTGCAGGTCCGATATTCTTCTCTGGATTCGGGCACTGGCTCTTATAGTGACCTTGTTTTCCACACCCAAAACAAGTAATGGTAGCCAAAGCAGTTCTATTTGCATTGGTGGCAGGAGTCTTGGTACCATTTGTATTTGTAACGAGAGCCCTACAATCTTCAGCAAGATGACCCTTTCGATTACATTTGTTGCATACCACATTACAGTAACCAGAGTGATGTTTGTGGCATCGGTTGCATAAAGGATTTTGTCCTTTATAACCAAAGCTTAAACCACTACCCGCACCTTGCGTGTTTTCTTGTTTCTTAAAAGATTGTTGTTGGTTACCTCGATCATAATTTCCATTCCACTTTCTTTTGTTACCTGATACCTTCACATCAGTATTGGATACTTTCTTATCCATGATGACCTGATCCATTAGCTCGTTTGCCATGGTTATAGCTTCATGAATTGTCTTAGGTTTCGATGCTGTAACATTTGCCTTGACCTTTTTGGGCAAACCATCTTTGTACATTTCAATCTTCCGTTCTTCGGTTGGAACCAATTCAGGACATAGCAAAACTAATTCCATGAATCGCTGATTGTAGTTGATGATTTCAGTACCAATAACCTTCAGACTTCGTAACTCATCTTCCAACTTCCTAACCTCGTTCCTTGGACAATATTCGTTGATTAACATTGTTTTGAATTCTTCCCACGGAGTATCATAAGCTACATCTCCTCCTACAGCCTTCACATAATTTTTCCACCACGTGAGTGCACTATCTTGTAAAGTGCACGATGCATACTTGGTCATGTCCTTTTCAACACAACCACTGATTTTAAACACAGTCTCCATCTTTTCTATCCACCGGGTTAAACCGATCGGTCCTTCTGTTCCACTGAATGATGAGGGCTTGCAAGCTTGAAAAGTTTTGTAAGTGCACCCCACACGAGGATTTGGGTTAACTGCAGCACCTCTTGCAGCCTCGACCCATAACATTCTGTCGTTCACTCGCTGATTGATGAGTTCCTGGATTTCTTGTTCCGTCATTCGGTTCAATCGCGCCATATTCTTCTATAAGAATGAAAAGAAAATAATTATTCACATGGAATATTATAGATGTAGTGTATATTTACAGTACATTATAGCTTATTAATAATATGAACCAGGTATTATTATAAAAGCCTTTTCTTCTTATTAGCGTTTTATAATTATATCTAGGGTAGTACCTACCCGTTAATGTCCATACTTAATAGCTTAGTACAGAATCAATTACTACCATCTAAATAATACTTAACCATGGAAAATTATTGCATTTCACACTTCACTATTTTACATATGCTTATCTTACATCGAACATTAAACAAACCACACTAATAATATTATACAAAACATTATATGATCCCATGGTTTAATACGGCAGCGCATCGTTTGGTCTATTTTCTAGGACGTTTAGGTTCAAAGAATCGCTTAACGCTTATCCTGGCTGTCTGCCTATATTTTGGCTGTGGGACTGAAGAACTGGATGCCGGGATAGAACGAATAGGAATAGCGGGAATAGGGGTGGTAGTGTCTAGTGGAGTTGGTGCCACATCATCCTTACTAAACTCGGGATTTGAATTTTCTAATTCATTAGCCTTTCGTTTCTTTCCTAGTTCGAACTCGTCTTTTGTAATTTCCTGTATTTCTTCCTCGGGTTCATTTTCCTCCTCGGGTTCACTTTCCTCCTCGGGTTCACTTTCCTCCTCGGGTTCACTTTCCGGGTTCTCTATAGTCGGTTCATCCGGAATTTGTGAGTCTTCCCCAAAGATATTATTTTCGTCATCGGATAGGTTAATGACTGGAACACCATCTGAAAATTCTGATTCGGAGTCGCTGAATGTGATAACAAGTTTTGAGCCCGACATCTATCACACAACAACTAACCCATTGGTACTACATAATATTTACATATAAATTTTAACCAACAATGATAAGCAATGGTTTTTAAATCAGACCCGGTCAAAGTCCAGACTTACTAATGTATCCTAACGACTTCTCGGTTAGACACACTAATGCAAACCTGGTTCGCTAAGACCACTGCTCTGATACCACATGTCATAACCCGTCCTTAATCATAAGAACGTGTTAGATAACGTATGATTTCATTGCGAGGTATTGACCTCTATATGCGACATTTTTAAAAGAAAACTGCATATATTATACATTACAAACCATGATCCTTATTTTTGATACAAGCTTTGGAAAAAATAAAGATGATTATCGTTTAGCGATAATCTTCGACTTACAAACTTTACAAATGATAATAACAACCCGATTTCTAGCATATTTTACAACACAAGTTCTTGGATATGCAGTTTTGTTTTTGACACATATATGCGTACGCAAGATCTTGCTCAAATTCAACATAATGCAGCGGAAGCTTTAGTAATCACCTGAGAATAGACATGTTTTAAAAGGTCAACATAAAGTTGGTGAGATATAGGTTTAATGCCGGCAGCAATATATATATAGACCACAAGATTTCATATATAAACGTTTTAATAAAAATATTCTAAGTGGTTGAGCACTTGGTAACCATACTTAACATTTAATCACGTCGCATATTCCCTTTATTATGAAATCTTACTACACCGTACCAAGTGTAGTCACGAAACGAAGTACTGTGCAACCGTTGAATACTGGTCGTCCAGTCCGGTTGGGGCTGTCAGGCCCGATAGATCTATCAACAGGATTCGCGTTTACAATACCGCTGTAAATATTAGTTACCAAGCTACAGGGAAGTATGCCAGTGGTACAACTCAACGTAGAATATATTTTTCAGTTACTTGTGTCCATAATGTAAAACATAAAATACATGTATTCTCATCCCGAAATATTTAGAGTTTAAAAGTGGGACTATATACTCACTTTCGTCTTGAAGATATATATATTTTGACTCGGTCTTCCGGTTGATATCACGAACCTATCCATATATAATATATCAATACCTTTTCTTTTTAAACAAACGTCTCATATATATATACTTGTTATACTTTTAATACTTTAAATAATTCCTTAGTCCATAGTTAGCAGTTCGTTGTTAGTAATTCAATTTTAATGGTTCATTTTTAGATGTTTAATATACCCGCAATGAAATAAATAAAACCCCCAACGAAATAAATAAAACCCCATCGTATATGTATTGGTCGAGATTAATCTTGACCCACGGTACCGGTGTTGTCAAATGACGTGTTGCGTACATAAAGTACCGGTGTTGTCAAATGACGTGTTGCGTACAAACATGGGATCTTATGATTAACCTTCTCGTGTTGTTTACGGGTGATCCTGAACCATATAAAATTGAATTATAAGTACATATATATAAAATATCATGTTATCTTAGAAAGATGTGATTTTATTTAATTTTTCCCAATTAATCCCGAAGTTAAACAAGTCTTGGATAACCAATTTTGTTTCGGTCATAGTTTCTTCGTTACAAATCCGTTTTCGTTGATTCAACTTGCCATCTCCTTGGATCGAGTCCCTCTTTAAGACTATGAACTGAAAATACCTTGGTTTGTATTCAAAATCACACGGCATAGGTGAAACTTTAGTGAAACTTATGAAGTTAAACATTTTTGTTACAAAAATATCATTTAATGACCATTTTTCTAAAAATACTTATACTTTGAATTAAATCATGAAATTTTTATGTGTTATCATATTCATAGTAAAAATCATTTTTCCAGAACATAAACCTTCAATTCAAAGTTTAAGATGGTTTTTAATTATCCAACCCAAAACAGTCCCCGGTTGCACTCCGACGTCGTAAAAACAGTTTTTAAGATATTCTTTGAAAAACCAAGTTATACCTTGTTAAATTAGCATATACATAAGTTATATTACAGGTCTTGAAGTATTTTAAAAGTTAAGTTAGAAGGATCTATTTACTTTGCAAACAAGTTTGAAAACATTCAAACTATGTTCTTGTTGTTAAACTTTTATACCACAAAATAAGATAGCTATATATATATGAATCGAATAAGGTTATGAATATAGATTCTACCTCAAGTTCCTTGGACTAGGTTGCTGTAAAAGAGAAGTAAAAAGCTAGAACCAAAAGGGTGATGGAAGTGGATGAAAGATTGGAAGTAAGTTTGTGTTCTTGGAAAGGATTCTTGAAGTGTTTTTGTATGGTTTTCTTATGGTGTTTAAGTAAGGTTTTTGAAGCTAGATCTTTATGGAACTTTGCTGGATTGTTGAAGGTGTTTAAGTGTTATAAGAGTGTGTGTTTTAGCTAGGAGATTGAAGTAGTAAATGAATCAAAAATGATGATACATATATACTCCTAAAAACGTGATTCTTAAGGGTATATGGACAAAATTTTAGTTTGTATTTTTGTAATTAGTCTTGCAATGATTCAAAAGTAATTACCTTATACATAAGGCATGAATAAGGGCTGGTTAGGTGGTGATTTGATGTGTATATACCAATAGTAAATACGTATAGAAGTTAGGTATGATACGAGTACAAATACCCTAGATATACGTATAGAAATTTTGTGAAAAATGGAATGAGGATTCAAATATAGCTATCTTTTGTGAATACACTTATATGGTTTTATGTATTTAAGTCTTTAAAAGTGATTAAATACATTACCTATACGATATATGTATAAACATTATAGGTTATAAGTATTTAAGTCAAATAACGTTACGTATGATTATCGTTTTGAAAACTTAAGTTAGTAGTTTCAAAATATACTTATAACTTATTGTTATTAATACAAAATGAGATATTACAACATTCTTAGATCATGTTAAATATGTATATATACATATATATACACAAACGTATAATTATCATATATTGTATAGTTCGTGATATCATCGGTCAAACTAGACGGTCAAACGTTGTGTAAAACTCTTTTCGGAAATATAAATTTCGACAATTTGGATTGCTTATCAAGTTGGTAAGGTTTAATTTATGTAAATATTAATCTTATAAGTATAGAACGATCGAAAAAGTGCGGGTCGTTACAGGAAGTCCAGTTTTTGGGTCATGTTGTGAGCGACCAGGGTATCAAAGTTGATCCCGTCAAGATTGAAGCTATCAGCAAGTGGGAGACCCCCACTACTCCGACTCATATTCGCCAATTCCTAGGTCTCGCCGGTTAGTTGATGTCGTAGGGGGTGTATACAAAAGAGTATTATTTTTAGTGCGAAATACTATTAAATATGCTACAATTTTACACAAGATATTTATTTATTTATAGAATGGATATACTTAAACCTTGCTACAACACTTATAGGCAGTGTACCTAATCGTAGAGTAGTGTAGTTTTTAGTAAGTCCGGTTCGTTCCACAGGGAGCTAGTGAAGTTTAACGCTATATTTTTACACACAATATTTGTAAAAAATACAAAAAAATATATATGTACTAGTAGTATTATTATTATAAAAGGGGGGGTTTTTTTACCGTTTAATGACCGATTTGTCGATTTTAAAGACTTAAGTCGCAATTAAAACCTAATGTAAAATATAAAAATAACTTAATTTAAAGAGTAAAGTAAATAACAATAAATAAAGTGCGATAAATTAAATGACATAAAATAAAAGTGCGATAATTAAAAATGCGAAAAAGAGATAAAATAAAGGAATTATGCTTATTTAAACTTCCGTAATCATGATGTTTGACGTGTTGATTTTAATTTTATGCCCATGGGTTAATTGTCCTTTGTCCTGAATTATTTAATATGTCCGTCTGGTTTTTGTCCATAACAGTCCATCAGTCATAAATATAAAGTGCGAGTGTCCTCGTCAAATTATCCTTATACCCGAAGTTAAATATTCCAACTAATTGGGGACTTAAACTGTAACAAGATTTTAATACTTTGTTTAATAATTACACCAGGATGTCGACTGAGTGTAACCCAAGGTTTTAATATTTTGTTATCAATTATACCAAGTGTCCTTGCACATAATTTCACCCCTGTTTTAATTATTCTAGTGGCTATTAATCCATTCCCGTGTCCGGTTAAATGAACGATTATTCGTACATATAAATACCCCGCCCATCGTGTCCGATTGAGTGTATATGGTAATTTATAGGGACGCCCAATTGTAAATCTTTATATTAACATTAACAAACTATCATTTAGTTAAACAAATATAAAGCCCATTAATAGCCCATAGTCTAATTTCCACAAGTGTCGTTCTTTTGTCCAAACCCCAATTATGGTACAAAGCCCAATTACCCAATTTTAGTAATTAGCCCAACATCATGAGTACTTCGTTTTAAATAAGCATAATAATAACTTAGCTACGAGACATTAATGTAAAAAGGTTGAACATAACTTACAATGATTAAAAATAGCGTAGCGTTACACGGACAGAATTTCGACTTTACACACTCAAACGATCTCTATCATAAATCTTATTATTATCATAATTTAAAATTAAAATTAAGATTATTGTTATATCTGATTACATTAACATTATGATAGAGAATTATAGATATTGATATTGATAATAGATTTTTAGGATAGAAAAAGGGATCGATATATAGATAAAAAAAAATGATAGAAAAAGGTTGTGTTTAATTGATCGTAATACGTCGCCTTTTATAGGCAAAATGTTAAATTGAATTTTCGCTTACGACCCCTGAACTATGCTCAATTAACAACTTTTTATTATTTAATATTATTCTTATTATGAATTATTTAAATATTATATTTTATTCTTGTGCATAGTTGACTTGTAATTTTTACACCGTTGCGTCGAGCGTTGAGAGTTGACTCATGTCCCGGTTCCGGATTTTCGAACGTCCTTTCGTACAATTTTATATCGTGTACTTTGCGTTTTGTAACTTGTACTCTTGTCATTTTTAGACGTTCCTCATCAATAATTTGAACCTTTTTGATTGTATCTTGTACTTTTGAGCTTTTTGGACCTTTTTGTCTTCAATTCTTCGAATCTGCCTTTTGTCTTCACTTTTTAATATTTAAACGAATATCGCTTGTAATTTGAACAATTGCAACTAAAATCTTGTCTTTCTTGGAGAGTAATGCTATAAAATATGTGTTCATTTTTGGTATTATCAATATTCCCACACTTAAGCGTTGCTTGTCCTCAAGCAATATAGTCTTGAAAAACACTTGAATCACTTCTTTATTCTTCACACTTTGTACATCAGTGATTTCAATACGGCGGTATGAACAATGATAGTAACGATGTGGTTAAAGGTGGGTGTGTCATTCACAGTTGCCTTGGGTTTAGGTCAACGACACTTTCAATCAAATAGCCGATTTACTTTCGGTTTCCAAAGCAAAGTGCACATTTGAAAGGCGGTTTACAGTCCCACATGACTATAAAAATTTAGATCCTTTAAGGAAATTGGATCTTTATGAAAACATTTGATCTTTTGAAAATTCAAGCTAGATTTTACCCTAGACAAGTTTTCTGATTTGATCCATCATTGGTGTTGCAAAATATATTTGTGGATCAATATTTTGGCTAAAACTTTTAGGCTCGTGTAATCCACTGCTATCCCGGTATCGGAAAGCACACATCCAGTTTACTTGTTCCGTATATTACCTTTCGGTAAACTACCGTCCGGTTGTAAAGGAAAGCGATGAACAAGAAACTGTTAAGGCAATGTCTAATGACATGCATTTGATTATGGTCTTTTTAACGTGTCGGATGCTAGAACTATCCTTGGTAGGAGCAATAGTAAAGATCATCCTATAATTTTTCGGTCTGGCACAAGGTCCTGTCTCCGACCATGCTATGCAACCACCGTTCTTACGGTTGACACCCGATTTTGTTCAGGTGACCTAATGAATTCCAGGTGAATTCCTAGGATTTTACGTTCAATGGTAATGAACGCATTGAAAATGGATTTTCAGAAAATAAATCGGTTTGTATTTTTGATCAAAATATTTTCTCGTTCAAGCTCGAGTTTAGATATCATTGAATTCCATGAGTTTGAATTCTCAATCTTTAAGGTCAATCTCAAGGATTGAGTAATATCAGTCTTAAAAGCTGATTTTTGATCTTTTAAGGAGATTATCCTTTCTGGGGATCTGATTCATAAGTCTTATTCAGCTAATTTGCACGGTGCCCCCCCATTGTACGAGATAAATCCTTCTCATGGTTAGGATAAATCTGACCACTTGGCGACCCTGTTTGATGCTGAGGTCCGTGGATTTCCAGTCGATTTTAGTGATGACTTTTCTAGATTTTTCGTCAACCTACAGCTGGTCTGGACGACAACTTCATGACCTAAATCAAGAAGCGCGTGTCTTTTTCGAAAGACTTTACTTCCTTTTAATGATGGAATTGATTCATCGTGTAGATCCATCTTTTTATCTTTATTATAATATTGCGGGTAAAACGGTCAATTTAGTCCAAAACAAAAGTATCTTAAATTATTTGTTACAGAAATATGTTACATATGTTTAAAATAACTTGGTAAAGTTTTCCCACACTTGGCTTTTATTATCCTTTCTTTGCCTTTTTATTTTCCTCTATTCCATTTTTAAATGAATTCTAACATTTTGGTTGTTTCTCAATTTATGTCCTTTCCGAGGTAACGATAATTTCGGCTCAATGACCTAGTTTTCATCGTTCATAAATATGTATAAACATGATTTTGAATTCATTTTGTTGAAAATTTTGAAAAATTTACTAGAAGTGGGTAGTCAGTATATAAGACTAGGGCTGTTCCTTGTTATCGGAGAGCACTAGATTCTAATACAACTACTGCGTTACTAGTATTTTTAATGGTAACCAAGTGTTTAAAATAAAAAATTTTTAAAATCCGAAAGAATTTAACCCCTTCCCACACTTAAGATCTTGCAATGCCCTCATTTGCAAGAAATCAGTAACAATTTAAATTATTGAGGGTGATAAGCGTAGAAAAGTGATTAAATTTTACCAAAGTTTCAAACATATTGTTGTTTGTTTGTTGAATGATAAATGGTGCACGTCATTTGTTTATTCCGTCTTGTTTGTTATTTCACACATATTTTGCATCTTGTCGTCAAAATTACTTGCTTTTGCTGAACTTAATGCCAGTCTTTGAAAACGCGTTGTTTTACCCTGTCTTGTAAGATAAACTACAAACAAATATATACATACTATTTTTTTATTTATTTATAAAACCTTTAACTTATAAAACAAATATTAATTAATTTTAAAAATTTGTTTCTTTTAAGAATGAGGGCGTTTCGGAACGATGCCCTAGTCCGTCCTTCGACAAAATTTTAAAATTTGTCTTTTTGTAGCGATTGTTTTAAAAGCTAAGATTTTAGGGTTTTTTTTTTTTTTTTTTTTTTTTTTTTTTGGCATACTTTAATTCAATAAGATTAAAAATAATGATAATAATAACTCTCGTCCCTCCCTCGGGTAAAGCATTTTCGGTTCAATGACCTAGTCTTCAACTTACGACGAATTTTAAAAATCATATTTTTAACTTAATGAGATAAAGTAAATTTTTGTTTTTAAATTCACACAACTTAAATATAAAATTCAAAATTAATATTAAAAATTCACACCAAACTTAAAAATTTGAAATGCATAAAATTAAAAATTCATATTTTAAAAAATTAAAAATTCACACCAAACTTAATTTTAAAAATTCATATTATAAATTCACACCAAACTTATATTAATTTTTTAAATATTTACAATTTTAAAAATATTGTTTTTACAAAGTTTACAATATTAATTTAAGATTTAAATATTAATTTTAAAAAACATGGTAAAAATAAAAGTAAAAATCTTTTTGGCTTTTTATCCCACTTTAATCAATCAAATATTATCAAAAATATGCGCCCCTCTTTTCGGTAAAGTAATTTCGGTTCCAAGACCTAATTTAACTCATGACGAATTTTTGAAATATTTTGGGTTGATTGATTAAAGATATTTATACCTTAAGAATAAACGTTAAATTTCGCAGTGATGTAATAAATTTTTGAATGATATCAATAATTTCGGTCGCCAAACCTATTTTTATTTAATACCAATTTAATACTTTATAGCGAACAAATTAGCGTTTATTATCAAAAGGTTAAAAATAAAAATAAAAATAAAAACTGTACAGACATACCTGTTGTAATGACCCGCACTTTTTCGATCGTTCTATACTTATAAGATTAATATTTATATAAATTAAACCTTACCAACATGATAAGCAATCCAAATTGTTGAGATTTATATTTCCGAAAAGAGTTTTACACAACGTTTGACCGTCTAGTTTGACCGATGATATCACAAACTATACAATATATGATAATTATACGTTTGTGTATATATATGTATATATACATATTTAACATGTTTAATGAATGTTTTAATATCTCATTAATAACAATAAGTTATAAGTATATTTTGAAACTACTAACTTAAGTTTTCAAAACGATAACCATACGTAACGTTATTTGACATAAATACTTATAACCTATAATGTTTATACATATATCGTATATGTAATGTATTTAATCACTTTTAAGGACTTAAATACATAAAATCATATAAGTGTATTCACAAAAGATAGCTATATTTGAATCCTCATTCTATTTTTCACAAGATTTCTATACGTATATCTAGAGTATATGTACTCGTATCATACCTAACTTCTATACGTATTTACTATTGGTATATACACATCAAATCACCACCTAACTAGCCCTTGTTACTGCCCTAAGGTAGAGGTAATTGCTTTTGTATGATTGTTTGACAAATACACAAGATTACAAGCTTAATATTTTGTCCTTACCCCCCCCCATATCACGTTTTTAAAGGGTCTTCATGGATCCTCATTTTGATTCATTTTAACTTCAATTATCTTAGCTAATACACACACTCTTTCTTAACCTTTAAACTCCATAATCATCCAGAAAGTTACCAAGAAGATCTAGCCATAAAAACCTTACTTAATCACCATAAGAAAACTCTTACAACAACACTTCAAGAAATCCTTCCAAGAACACAAACTTACTTCCAATCTTTCATCCAATTCCATCACCCTTTTGGTTCTAGGTTCTTACTCCTCTTTTATAGCAACCTTGTCCAAGGAACTTGAGGTAGTAACTATGTTCATAACCTTATTCGATTCATATATATATATAGCTATCTTATTTTGTGGTATAAAATTTTAACAACAAGAACATAGTTTGAATGTTTTCAAACTTGTTTGCAAACTAAATAGATCCTTCTAACTTAACTTTTAAAATACTTCAAGACCTGTAATATATCTTAAATATATGCTAATTTAACAAGGTTTAACTTGGTTTTTCAAAGAACACCTTAAAAACTGTTTTTACGACGTCGGAGTGTAACCGGGGGCTGTTTTGGGTTGGATAATTAAAAACCATCTTAAACTTTGAATTGGAGGTTTATTTTCTGGAAAAATGATTTTTACTATGAATATGTTAACGCATAAAAATTTTATGATTTAACTCAAAGTATGAGTATTTTTAGAAAAATAATCATTTAAGGTTGTTTACATGATGAAAAATGATTAACTTCATAAGTTTCACCAAAGTTTGACCTATGACCTGTGATTTCGAATACAAACTAAGGTATTTACAGTTCATATTCTTAAAGAGGGACTCGATCTAAGGAAGTGGCAAGTTGAACCAACGAAAACGGAGTTGTAACGAAGAAACTATGACCAAAACGAAATCGGATATCCAAGACTAGTTTAGCTACGTGACTAATTGGAAAAAAATTAAATAAACCACATCCTTCTAAAATAACATGATATTTTATATATATGTACTCATAATTTAATTTTATATGGTTCAGGATCACTCGTAAACAATACGAGAAGATTAATCATAAGATCCCATGATTGTACGCAACACGTCATTTGACAACACCGGTACTTTATGTACGCAACACGTCATTTGACAACACCGGTACCGTGGGTCAAGATTAATCTCGACCAATACATATTCGATGGGGGTTTTATTTATTTCATTGGGGGTTTATTAAACATCTAAATATGAACCATTAAAATTGAATTACTAACTACGGACTAAGAAATTATTAAAACTATTAAAAGTATAATAGGTATATATATGTGACGATTGTTTAAAATGGAAATATATTGATAAAATATATATGGATAGGTTCGTGATATCAACCGGAGACCAAGTCAAAATATATATATCTTCAAGACAAAAGTGAGTATATAGTCCCACTTTTAAACTCTAAATATTTCGGGATGAGAATACATGTATTTTATGTTTTACGATATGGACACAAGTAACTGAAAAATATATTCTACGTTGAGTTGTACCACTGGCATACTTCCCTGTAGCTTGGTAACTGTTATTTACAGCGGTATTGTAAACGCGAATCCTGTTGATAGATCTATCGGGCCTGACAACCCCAACCGGACTGGACGACCAGTATTCAACGGTTGCACAGTACTTCGTTTCGTGACTACACTTGGTACGGTGTAGTAAGATTTCATAATAAAGGGAATATGCGACGTGATTAAATGTTAAGTATGGTTATCAAGTGCTCAACCACTTAGAATATTTTTATTAAAACGTTTATATATGAAATCTTGTGGTCTATATATATATATTGCTGCCGGCATTAAACCTATATCTCACCAACTTTATGTTGACGTTTTAAGCATGTCTATTCTCAGGTGATAATTAGAAGCTTCCGCTGCAACATGTTGAATTTAAACAAGATCTTGAGTATGCATATTTGTGTCAAAAATAAAACTGCATATCGGAGGATTTGTAATGTAAAATATGCTAGAAATCGTATTGTTATCATCACATGTAAAGTTTGTAAGTCTAAGATTATCGCTAAACGATAATCATCTTTATTTTGTCTAAAGCTTGTATCAAAATAAGAATTATGGTTTGTAATGTAAAATATATGCAGTTGTTCTTTAAAAATGTCGCATATAGAGGTCAATACCTCGCAATGAAATCATACGTTATCTAACACGTTCTTATGGTTAAGGACGGGTTATGACATGTGGTATCAGAGCGGTGGTCTTAGCGAACCAGGTTTGCATTAGTGTGTCTAACCGAGAAGTCGTTAGGATACATTAGTAAGTCTGGACTTTGACCGGGTTTGATTTAAAAACCGTTGCTTATCATTGTTGGTTAAAATTTATATGTAAATATTATGTAGTACTAATGGGTTAGTTGTTGTGTGATAGATGTCGGGCTCAAAACTTGTCATCACGTTCAGCGACTCCGAACCAGAATCTTCAGATGGTGTTCCAGTCATTAACCTATCCGATGACGAAAATAATATCTTTGGGGAAGACTCACAAATTCCGGATGAACCGACTATAGAGAACCCGGAAAGTGAACCCGAGGAGGAAAGTGAACCCGAGGAGGAAAGTGAACCCGAGGAGGAAAGTGAACCCGAGGAAGAAATACAGGAAATTACAAAAGACGAGTTCGAACTAGGAAAGAAACGCAAGGCTAATGAATTAGAAAATTCAAATCCCGAGTTTAGTAAGGATGATGTGGCACCAACTTCACTAGACACTACCACCCCTATTCCCGCTATTCCTATTTGTTCTATCCCGGCATCCAGTTCTTCAGTCCCACAGCCAAAATATAGGCAGACAGCTAGGATAAGCGTTAGGCGATTCATTGAACCTAAACGTCTTAGAAAATAGACCAAACGATGCGCTGCCGTATTAAACCATGGGATCATATAATGTTTTGTATAATATTATTAATGTGGTTTGTTTAATGTTCGATGTAAGATAAGCATATGTAAAATAGTGAAGTGTGAAATGCAATAATTTTCCATGGTTAAGTATTACTTAGATGGTAGTAATTGATTCTGTACTAAGCTATTAAGTATGGACATTAACGGGTAGGTACTACCCTAGATATAATTATAAAACGCTAATAAGAAGAAAAGGCTTTTATAATAATACCTGGTTCATATTATTAATAAGCTATAATGTACTGTAAATATACACTAAATCTATAATATTCCATGTGAATAATTATTTTCTTTTCATTCTTATAGAAGAATATGGCGCGATTGAACCGAATGACGGAACAAGAAATACAGGAACTCATCAATCAGCGAGTGAACGACAGAATGTTATGGGTCAAGGCTGCAAGAGGTGCTACAGTTAACCCAAATCCTCGTGTGGGGTGCACTTACAAAACTTTTCAAGCTTGCAAGCCCTCATCATTCAGTGGAACGGAAGGACCGATCGGTTTAACCCGGTGGATAGAAAAGATGGAGACTGTGTTTAAAATCAGTGGTTGTGTTGAAAAGGACATGACCAAGTATGCATCGTGCACTTTACAAGATAGTGCACTCACATGGTGGAAAAATTTTGTGAAGGCTGTAGGAGGAGATGTAGCTTATGATACTCCATGGGAAGAATTCAAAATAATGTTAATCAATGAATATTGTCCAAGGAACGAGGTTAGGAAGTTGGAAGATGAATTACGAAGTCTGAAGGTTATTGGTACTGAAATCACCAACTACAATCAGCGATTCATGGAATTAGTTTTGCTATGTCCTGAATTGGTTCCAACCGAAGAACGGAAGATTGAAATGTACAAAGATGGTTTGCCCAAAAAGGTCAAGGCAAATGTTACAGCATCAAAACCTAAGACAATTCATGAAGCTATAACCATGGCAAACGAGCTAATGGATCAGGTCATCTTGGATAAGAAAGCATCCAATACTGATGTGAAGGTATCAGGTAACAAAAGAAAGTGGAATGGAAATTATGATCGAGGTAATCAACAACAATCCATCAAGAAACAAGAAACCACGCAAGGTGCAGGTAGTGGTTCAAGCTTTGGTTACAAAGGACAAAATCCTTTATGCAACCGATGCCACAAACATCACTTTGGTTACTGTAATGTGGTATGCAACAAATGTAATCGAAAGGGTCATGTTGCTGAAGATTGTAGGGCTCTCGTTACAAATACAAATGGTACCAAGACTCCTGCCACCAATGCAAATAGAACTGCTTTGGCTACCATTACTTGTTTTGGGTGTGGAAAACAAGGTCACTATAAGAGCCAGTGCCCGAATCCAGAGAAGAATATCGGACCTGCACGTGGGAGAGCATTTGTTATTAATGCTAGAGAGGCATGTGAAGACCCGGAGCTTGTTACGGGTACGTTTACCATTAATAACTTATCCGCATCTATTATATTTGATACTGGTGCTGATAGAAGTTACGTGTGTAGAGACTTTCACGCTAAATTGAATTGTTCATCATTACCTCTAGATGCTAAGTACATGATTGAGTTAGCTAATGGTAAACTAATTAAAGCCGATAAAATTTGCCGTGATTGTAAAATAAATTTAGCTTGAGAAACATTTAAGATTGATTTGATACCCGTAGAATTAGGAAGTTTTGATGTAATAATCGGCATGGACTGGATGTCCAAAATAGGAGCTGAAGTTGTGTGTGCCAAGAAGGCAATTCGCATTCCTCGTAAGAATAAAACGCCAGTAATGATTTATGGAGAGAAGGGTAACTCAAAGCTAAAACTCATTAGTTATTTGAAAGCTCAAAAGTGCTTGAAGAAAGGGTGCTATGCTATCTTAGCACATGTTAATAAAGTCGAAAAGAAAGAAAAAGAGAAGTGCATCAATGACGTGCCTGTGGCAAGAGATTTTCCTGAAGTATTTCCGGAAGAGTTGCCGGGATTACCTCCATTTAGATCTGTAGAATTTCAAATAGATTTAGTACCAGGAGCTGCACCAGTGGCTCGTGCTCCATATAGACTTGCACCGTCCGAATTAAAAGAACTTCAAAGTCAGTTAAAAGAATTACTAGACCGTGGATTCATACGACCAAGCACTTCACCGTGGGGAGCTCCAATTTTGTTTGTTAAGAAGAAAGATGGATCTTTTAGGATGTGTATAGATTATCGTGAATTAAATAAGTTAACTATCAAGAATCGGTATCCACTACCGAGAATTGATGACTTATTTGATCAACTGCAAGGATCATGTGTTTATTCGAAAATCGACCTAAGATCGGGTTATCATCAATTACGTGTCAAAGAAGAGGACATTCCGAAAACTGCTTTTCGGACACGTTATGGTCATTATGAATTTTTGGTCATGCCGTTTGGATTGACGAATGCGCCAGCTGTATTCATGGACCTCATGAATCGAGTTTGTAGTCCATATTTAGATAAGTTTGTTATCATTTTCATTGATGATATTCTTATCTATTCCAAGAGTGAGCAAGAGCATGAGCAGCATTTAAGGTTGATATTAGAGTTGTTAAGAAAAGAACAGCTATATGCTAAATTTTCTAAATGTGCTTTCTGGTTGAAAGAAGTGCAATTTCTTGGCCACGTTGTTAGTAGCAAAGGAATTCAGGTTGATCCAGCAAAAATTGAAGCCATTGAAAAATGGGAGACTCCTAAGACACCAATGCAGATACGCCAATTTTTGGGTTTAGCCGGTTATTATAGAAGGTTTATTCAAGATTTTTCCCGAATAGCTAAGCCGTTGACAGCGTTAACGCAAAAAGGGAAGAAATATGAATGGACCTCTGAGCAGGAGAGTGCATTTCAATTACTGAAAAAGAAGTTGACTACGGTGCCTATTTTATCGTTACCAGAAGGGAACGATGATTTTGAAATATATTGTGACGCTTCGCGACAAGGTTTTGGTTGCGTTCTTATGCAACGGAAGAAAGTTATTGCATACGCATCCCGACAATTAAAGATTCACGAGCGAAATTATACGACGCATGATCTAGAACTGGGAGCAGTCGTGTTTGCATTGAAGATATGGAGACACTACTTGTATGGGGTTAAATGCACTGTGTTTACTGATCATAAAAGCCTTCAACATATTTTCGATCAAAAACAGCTGAACATGAGGCAACGTAGGTGGGTTGAGTTAATAAATGACTATGATTGTGAAATTCGTTATCATCCCGGGAAAGCGAACGTGGTGGCCGACGCTCTAAGCAGAAAGGAACGAGAACCAATTCGAGTACGAGCGATGAACATAAAAATTCGCATGAATCTCAACTCACAAATCAAAGAAGTTCAACGAGAAGCACTTACTAAAGAAAATATAGGAAATGAAATAATGAAGAAGTATGAGAAGCAACTCGTTATACGGGAAGATGGAATTCGATATTTTGCAAACCGTATTTGGGTACCGAAGTTGGGTGGATTAAGGAAGTTGATATTGAATGAGGCACATAAGACAAGATACTCGATACATCCTGGAGTTGGAAAGATGTACCAAGATCTTAAGACACATTATTGGTGGCCTAATTTAAAGACAGACGTTGCAACATATGTTGGGGAATGTTTAACTTGTTCCAAAGTCAAAGCTGAACACCAGAAGCCGTCAGGGTTACTTCAACAACCAGAAATCCCAGAATGGAAATGGGATGGTATTACCATGGATTTCATCACGAAGTTACCAAAGACTGCCTGGGGATACGACACCATTTGGGTGATTGTTGATCGTCTCACCAAGTCTGCACATTTCTTGCCTATAAAGGAAACGGATAGAATGGAGAAACTATTACGATTGTATATAAAGGAAGTTGTTTCAAGGCATGGAATACCTATTTCCATTATATCCGATCGTGATAGTAGATTTACATCAAAGTTCTGGCAATCACTACAGGAGGCCCTAGGAACTCGTTTGGATATGAGTACCGCGTATCATCCGCAAACCGACGGGCAGAGTGAAAGAACGATTCAGACTCTTGAAGACATGCTCAGGGCATGTGTGATCGATTTTGGAAACGGATGGGATAAATATCTACCATTAGCAGAATTCTCGTATAATAATAGTTATCATGCGAGCATTAAAGCTGCGCCATTTGAAGCATTGTACGGAAGGAAGTGTAGATCTCCTATTTGTTGGAATGAAGTAGGAGATCGACAATTAACTGGTCCCGAGATCATACACGAAACGACTGAGAAGATAGTACAAATCAAGGAGAGATTGAAAACAGCCCGTAGTCGCCAAAAGAGCTACGCCGATGTTCGAAGGAAACCATTAGAGTTTCAGATCGGTGACATGGTTATGTTAAAGGTGTCACCGTGGAAAGGTGTAATACGCTTAGGAAAAAGGGGTAAACTGAACCCAAGATATGTAGGTCCGTTCAAGATTATCGAACGCATTGGACCGGTAGCTTATCGACTCGAGTTACCACAACAACTCGCTGGAGTACATAATACATTTCACGTCTCAAACCTTAAGAAGTGTCTTGCAAAGGAAGACCTCACCATTCCTCTTGAAGAAATCCATGTCGACGAGAAACTACAATTCATCGAAGAACCAATCGAAATCATGGATCGTGAAGTTAAACGGCTCAAGCAGAGCAACATACCGATCGTTAAGGTTCGTTGGAATGCTCGAAGGGGTCCCGAGTTTACTTGGGAACGAGAGGATCAAATGAAACAAAAATATTCACACTTGTTTTCCGATGACGCAAAATAGGTACAATTTTAAAATTTCGGGACGAAATTTATTTAACGGGTAGGTACTGTAATGACCCGCACTTTTTCGATCGTTCTATACTTATAAGATTAATATTTATATAAATTAAACCTTACCAACATGATAAGCAATCCAAATTGTTGAGATTTATGTTTCCGAAAAGAGTTTTACACAACGTTTGACCGTCTAGTTTGACCGATGATATCACAAACTATACAATATATGATAATTATACGTTTGTGTATATATATGTATATATACATATTTAACATGATTAATGAATGTTTTAATATCTCATTAATAACAATAAGTTATAAGTATATTTTGAAACTACTAACTTAAGTTTTCAAAACGATAACCATACGTAACGTTATTTGACATAAATACTTATAACCTATAATGTTTATACATATATCGTATATGTAATGTATTTAATCACTTTTAAGGACTTAAATACATAACATCATATAAGTGTATTCACAAAAGATAGCTATATTTGAATCCTCATTCTATTTTTCACAAGATTTCTATACGTATATCTAGAGTATATGTACTCGTATCATACCTAACTTCTATACGTATTTACTATTGGTATATACACATCAAATCACCACCTAACTAGCCCTTGTTACTGCCCTAAGGTAGAGGTAATTGCTTTTGTATGATTGTTTGACAAATACACAAGATTACAAGCTTAAAATTTTGTCCTTGCCCCCCCCATATCACGTTTTTAAAGGGTCTTCATGGATCCTCATTTTGATTCATTTTAACTTCAATTATCTTAGCTAATACACACACACTCTTTCTTAACCTTTAAACTCCATAATCATCCAGCAAGTTACCAAGAAGATCTGGCCATAAAAACCTTAGTTAATCACCATAAGAAAACTCTTACAACAACACTTCAAGAAATCCTTCCAAGAACACAAACTTACTTCCAATCTTTCATCCAATTCCATCACCCTTTTGGTTCTAGGTTCTTACTCCTCTTTTACATCAACCTTGTCCAAGGAACTTGAGGTAGTAACTATGTTCATAACCTTATTCGATTCATATATATATAGCTATCTTATTTTGTGGTATAAAATTTTAACAACAAGAACATAGTTTGAATGTTTTCAAACTTGTTTGCAAACTAAATAGATCCTTCTAACTTAACTTTTAAAATACTTCAAGACCTGTAATATATCTTAAATATATGCTAATTTAACAAGGTTTAACTTGGTTTTTCAAAGAACACCTTAAAAACTGTTTTTACGACGTCGGAGTGTAACCGGGGGCTGTTTTGGGTTGGATAATTAAAAACCATCTTAAACTTTGAATTGGAGGTTTATTTTCTGGAAAAATGATTTTTACTATGAATATGTTAACGCATAAAAATTTTATGATTTAACTCAAAGTATAAGTATTTTTAGAAAAATAATCATTTAAGGTTGTTTACATGATGGAAAATGATTAACTTCATAAGTTTCACCAAAGTTTGACCTATGACCTGTGATTTCGAATACAAACTAAGGTATTTACAGTTCATATTCTTAAAGAGGGACTCGATCCAAGGAAGTGGCAAGTTGAACCAACGAAAACGGAGTTGTAACGAAGAAACTATGACCAAAACGAAATCGGATATCCAAGACTAGTTTAGCTACGTGATTAATTGGAAAAAAATTAAATAAACCACATCCTTCTAAAATAACATGATATTTTATATATATGTACTCATAATTTAATTTTATATGGTTCAGGATCACCCGTAAACAATACGAGAAGATTAATCATAAGATCCCATGATTGTACGCAACACGTCATTTGACAACACCGGTACTTTATGTACGCAACACGTCATTTGACAACACCGGTACCGTGGGTCAAGATTAATCTCGACCAATACATATTCGATGGGGGTTTTATTTATTTCATTGGGGGTTTATTAAACATCTAAATATGAACCATTAAAATTGAATTACTAACTACGGACTAAGAAATTATTAAAACTATTAAAAGTATAATAGGTATATATATGTGACGATTGTTTAAAATGGAAATATATTGATAAACTATATATGGATAGGTTCGTGATATCAACCGGAGACCAAGTCAAAATATATATATCTTCAAGACAAAAGTGAGTATATAGTCCCACTTTTAAACTCTAAATATTTCGGGATGAGAATACATGTATTTTATGTTTTACGATATGGACACAAGTAACTGAAAAATATATTCTACGTTGAGTTGTACCACTGGCATACTTCCCTGTAGCTTGGTAACTGTTATTTACAGCGGTATTGTAAACGCGAATCCTGTTGATAGATCTATCGGGCCTGACAACCCCAACCGGACTGGACGACCAGTATTCAACGGTTGCACAGTACTTCGTTTCGTGACTACACTTGGTACGGTGTAGTAAGATTTCATAATAAAGGGAATATGCGACGTGATTAAATGTTAAGTATGGTTACCAAGTGCTCAACCACTTAGAAAATTTTTATTAAAACGTTTATATATGAAATCTTGTGGTCTATATATATATATATTGCTGCCGGCATTAAACCTATATATCACCAACTTTATGTTGACGTTTTAAGCATGTCTATTCTCAGGTGATAATTAGAAGCTTCCGCTGCAACATGTTGAATTTAAACAAGATCTTGAGTATGCATATTTGTGTCAAAAATAAAACTGCATATCGGAGGATTTGTAATGTAAAATATGCTAGAAATCGTATTGTTATCATCACATGTAAAGTTTGTAAGTCTAAGATTATCGCTAAACGATAATCATCTTTATTTTGTCTAAAGCTTGTATCAAAATAAGAATTATGGTTTGTAATGTAAAATATATGCAGTTGTTCTTTAAAAATGTCGCATAGAGGTCAATACCTCGCAATGAAATCATACGTTATCTAACACGTTCTTATGGTTAAGGACGGGTTATGACACCTGTGAAATAGATTTCTTAGTTATATGATCTATCCCATTCATAAGATAGTCGGTTTAATTGGTTTTCCATAGCTACATAGGCGTAACCTCGAGCATTCAGTGTCTTTTCTTCTAAACATATGAACGGTCCGTCTCTACATAAAGTAACAAATTCGGTATTTGAATAGGTTTGATTATTTGAACATTTACCTCCATGTGACCATTTTCCGCATTTGTGACATCTTTCTAGGTGTCGTGCTCTTCTTTTCGCTGCGGATTTTGATTTTCCTTTACCAAATTGTAACTTATTATCTTCACATCTGGATTCTTTTCTAACTCCGTCCATTCTTTCTCTGATTACTGATACTAATTCACTCGGTAGTATGTCATTATTACGTTTAGTGATCAAAGCGTGTAGCATTAGACCATGGTTTAGTTCACAGGCAGTCTTCATTTTGTAAAAACCTAAAAAAAAATAAAAATTCAGAATGGGGGGAGAAGACTAGTTCTTTAGGGTCTGCTAGGGAAAGACCAATCTGATTCCATTCTCGGAACTACACGAGAGCAGAACAACTAACTCTAGACAGCATTTTCTTTTTTAGAACATTTGAATCTCCCCACACTTAGGTAGCTGTGGTGTCGAAATTGTGATTAGCTTCATCGTCAATTTCTCTTAGCCCATAATCAACTTGCATATCTGTGACTTTCTCTTTAAGCCATTGGTCGGATTCCTGTGTGATATCCACAATTTCAACTAGCTTCACCTTTTCTTTAGGCGATAGATTGGATACTAATCGGTTACATAACTTAAAGTTCCCCTTACTTCTAGCATCGCGAATCCGTTTAATAAGTTTCTTCATTGAACTATTAATAACGGGATCATTTAATTTCGTATCAACAACGGGGTTCTTTGTTATCAAGTCATCATTAGGCGTTACTTCATTTTCCCCACACTTAGGCGTTTTATTATTGCTAAGTACTACCGTTGGAGTTGGTAAAACAACATGGTTCTTACCAATCGTTTTTACTGGTTCAACGGTTTTGGTTGGTGGAGATTTAGACTTTCGAATCATAAAGGTGATCGATTTGTCACCACTTTTAAGTGTCATTCTTCCATTTCCTACATCAAAGAACGCCCCGGTGGACGCTAAGAATGGTCGACCTAAAATTAGAGGAATGTTTGAGTCCTCTTCTATGTCAATGACAATGAATTCGACTAGAAAGGTTAAATTACCTACTTGAATGGGTAGGTTGTCAGCAATTCCAACTGGGTGTTTAATGGTTTGATCAAAGAGTCGAACACTCATATCCGTTGGACTTAACTTACCTACACCTAATCTCTTATATAAGGACAGAGGCATAACACTCACACTTGCACCTAAATCTGCTAGTGCATCATACATAACACAATCACTAAGTAGACAAGGAACAATAAATTCACCCGGATCACCTACTCCAGGTGGAGGTTTTGGTGGAACTGTATTCACCGGGTTTATCTTTACGGTTTTTGTTTCTTGTACTTTCTTATTCTTTTTCTTCTTCTTCTTTCCAGAGGTATCACAATCTTTATTACCTATCACTTGCTCATACTCAACTCCTTTTCTTGGAAACGGGATAGGTGGTCTGTATGGTGCCACCACTGGCTTTACATACTCGGGTGGTGGTGGTGTTGGTGTAACTTCTTCATTGTTACTCACATCTAAAACCTTCCCATCTTCTGGTGCTGGTTTTTCAGAATTCGTTGACACCATATTAACATTCTCATTCTGAGGGTTTACTTCAGTATTACTCGGTAGCTTTCCTTGTTCCCTTTCACTCATCATGCTAGCAAGAGTACCTACGTGTTTTTCTAGATTCAAAATGGAAGCTTGTTGAGTTCTTAATGACTGATCAAACCTCTCGTTCATTTGGGTTTGAGATGTAATAAATTGTGTTTGAGATTCCATTAGCTTTGCCATCATTTCTTCTAGATTTGGCTTTTTCTCTTCGATTTGTTGTGGTGGTTTATACAAGCCATGTCTTTGTTGATTGAAAGTGTTGGTTTGAGTTGGTTGGTTATACGAGTTATTGTTGGGTCCATTTGGATTGTAAAGAATGTTTTGATTTCGATTGAAGTTCAGCTTTGGCGGTTGATAATTATTTTGATAATTATTTCCCGGCCTTTGGTTCATATAGGAAACATTCTCTCGTTGTTCCATCGTTGGTTCAATGTGACAATCTTTCGTTAAGTGTGGTCCACCGCATTGCTCACAACTGATTCGTATTGCGTGAATATCTTTATTCATCTTTTCCATTCGTCTTTCGAAAGCATCTATTTTTGCGGAAACGGAATCAAAGTCATGGCTAGAATCGGCTCTAGCCGCTTTAGATGAACGAAAAATATCTTTTCTTGATGCCACTCATGAGAGTGGGAGGCTGTGTCATCAATAATTTTGTAAGCTTCAGTTGCGGTTTTCTTCATAATTGAACCACCAGCTGTTATGTCGATGTCTTTCCGTGTAGCAACGTTGACACCTTGGTAGAATATTTGTACTATTTGATAAGTGTCTAAACCGTGTTGAGGACATCCTCTCAACATCCTTCCGAATCTTGTCCATGCCTCATATAATGTTTCATTTGGCTTTTGCGCGAACGTAACAATTTCTCCTTGAAGTCTCACGGCTTTGGATGCCGGAAAGAATTGTTTAAGAAAATTTTCAACTAAAACATCCCATGTGTCAATCGCCCCTTCAGGTAACGATTCTAACCAATCTTTGGCTTCTCCCTTTAAAGTCCAGGGAAACAACATGAGATAGATTTGTTCGTCTTCTACTTCTCGGATTTTGAATAGTGTACAGATCCTATTAAAGGTACGAAGATGTTCGTTTGGATCTTCATTCGGCGCACCACTGAATTGGCATTGATTAGTCACCATATGTAGAATTTGTCCTTTGATTTCATAATCTGGTGCATTAACGTTTGGATGAGTAATTGCGTGACCTTGGCCAGTGTGTTTAGCTCTCATTCGGTCTTCCATATTTAAAGGTTCCAGATTCTCCATAATTGAATTTGTTGAATCGGTATCACTAGATGATTCTGATTTAATGGTTCGTTCCTCAACAATCTCTGTTTGAATGATTGGTGGTTCTGGAGGAAAGTTTAATGGTTCAGGATCTACGAACCGTTCCTGAATATTCTCTGGATTCTCAATTGTGAGGTTGGGTTCAAAAAATGGATTATCGGAAATTTGAATTGGAGTACTTGGTCGACTGGATGACGATTCTAAAGAAAAATCAACGGCGACAATATTTGCTAAATGTCTTGATCTAGTTACAGGTGGTGAACGTACAAAAGGTGGTGAACGTCTTGCTCGGTGCATTCACTGAATATCCTATTAGTTTTTAAAAAGGAAAGAAAAATTATATAAGTTATCCAATTAATAGACTTTTCTGATTTTGCCCACGTTTCGAATAGCCAAAAGATGTAGCAGAGGGGCAGGATTCGTTTGGTCTCAATATAATTGAGTACTGTTTGGCTCCAATAACCCGGTCCACGTACAAATCCAACTATTACTACGAACCAGAAAATTTTGATGTCTATCAATTTAACCACTTAAAATAAATTTTCGTAATTTTAAGAAATTTAGAGAAGAAGTAGAAAAAAATCTAAGTCCTAAAAACTAGAATGGCGAGAAATAAGAGAGAAAAAGAGTGCGCGTCGAAAAGTGTCGAAAAATGAAAAAGACGAAGAGTGGTTTGTAAACACGCGGTTAATCCAACCTTATAACTATCACTATCTTAAAATTAAAACTACAAATAGAGATCACTAATTGGAATTGTAATTGATACATAGGTAAACGGCGTCGAAAGATAAATAAAAATAAGAAAGTAGCACGAAAAATGGCGTCGCAAAATTCTAAAGCGCCTAAAACTTAGTTTAAGGAATAAGCACTTAAGGGATTTTACGGCAATCCTAAAAAAATTTAGAAATAAAAATAACTATGGCAAAACTAATCTTAATACTAAAAATTGTAACTAGAGTGTTATTAAAAAAATACTTTAATAATTAGGTAGCAAAATTACATATTTCATTGGTCATGTCGTTATAAATATAAATGTGCCCGTTTTTTTTTTACTACGAAATAACTTTGTGTAATTAGTAAATTTGAGTGTGGGGAGACTTATTTACAATAAATAAAATAACTTGTATAAGGTTATTAGTAAAAATAACGACATGGTCATAATTATAAATGCGTTTGTCCACTTCCTTTATTAATTTAGCAAAATTACACTTGGCGGACTCATATCGTTTTTTTTTCTTTTAAAAAAAACACGATTTTTTTACAATTTTTTTTTTTTTTTTTTACGTTTTTTTTTTTACGGTTTTTTTTTTTTTTTACGTTTTTGTTTTTTTTTTTTACGTTTTTGTTTTTTTTTTACGTTTTTTTTTTATATTTTTGCAAATATAAATTAAAAATATAGCGTTTTAGTGCTCCCCGGCAGCGGCGCCAAAAATACTTGATGTCGTAGGGGGTGTATACAAAATAGTATTATTTTTAGTGCGAAATACTATTAAATATGCTACAATTTTACACAAGATATTTATTTATTTATAGAATGGATATACTTAAACCTTGCTACAACACTTATAGGCAGTGTACCTAATCGTAGAGTAGTGTAGTTTTTAGTAAGTCCGGTTCGTTCCACAGGGAGCTAGTGAAGTTTAACGCTATATTTTTACACACAATATTTGTAAAAAATACAAAAAAATATATATGTACTAGTAGTATTATTATTATAAAAGGGGGGTTTTTTTTACCGTTTAATGACCGGTTTGTCGATTTTAAAGACTTAAGTCGCAATTAAAACCTAATGTAAAATATAAAAATAACTTAATTTAAAGAGTAAAGTAAATAACAATAAATAAAGTGCGATAAATTAAATGACATAAAATAAAAGTGCGATAATTAAAAATGCGAAAAAGAGATAAAATAAAGGAATTATGCTTATTTAAACTTCTGTAATCATGATGTTTGACGTGTTGATTTTAATTTTATGCCCATGGGTTAATTGTCCTTTGTCCTGAATTATTTAATATGTCCGTCTGGTTTTTGTCCATAACAGTCCATCAGTCATAAATATAAAGTGCGAGTGTCCTCGTCAAATTATCCTTATACCCGAAGTTAAATATTCCAACTAATTGGGGACTTAAACTGTAACAAGATTTTAATACTTTGTTTAATAATTACACCAGGATGTCGACTGAGTGTAACCCAAGGTTTTAATATTTTGTTATCAATTATACCAAGTGTCCTTGCACATAATTTCACCCCTATTTTAATTATTCTAGTGGCTATTAATCCATTCCCGTGTCCGGTTAAATGAACGATTATTCGTACATATAAATACCCCGCCCATCGTGTCCGATTGAGTGTATATGGTAATTTATAGGGACGCCCAATTGTAAATCTTTATATTAACATTAACAAACTATCATTTAGTTAAACAAATATAAAGCCCATTAATAGCCCATAGTCTAATTTCCACAAGTGTCGTTCTTTTGTCCAAACCCCAATTATGGTACAAAGCCCAATTACCCAATTTTAGTAATTAGCCCAACATCATGAGTACTTCGTTTTAAATAAGCATAATAATAACTTAGCTACGAGACATTAATGTAAAAAGGTTGAACATAACTTACAATGATTAAAAATAGCGTAGCGTTACACGGACAGAATTTCGACTTTACACACTCAAACGATCTCTATCATAAATCTTATTATTATCATAATTTAAAATTAAAATTAAGATTATTGTTATATCTGATTACATTAACATTATGATAGAGAATTATAGATATTGATATTGATAATAGATTTTTAGGATAGAAAAAGGGATCGATATATAGATAAAAAAAAATGATAGAAAAAGGTTGTGTTTAATTGATCGTAATACGTCGCCTTTTATAGGCAAAATGTTAAATTGAATTTTCGCTTACGACCCCTGAACTATGCTCAATTAACAACTTTTTATTATTTAATATTATTCTTATTATGAATTATTTAAATATTATATTTTATTCTTGTGCATAGTTGACTTGTAATTTTTACACCGTTGCGTCGAGCGTTGAGAGTTGACTCATGTCCCGGTTCCGGATTTTCGAACGTCCTTTCGTACAATTTTATATCGTGTACTTTGCGTTTTGTAACTTGTACTCTTGTCATTTTTAGACGTTCCTCATCAATAATTTGAACCTTTTTGATTGTATCTTGTACTTTTGAGCTTTTTGGACCTTTTTGTCTTCAATTCGTCGAATCTGCCTTTTGTCTTCACTTTTTAATATTTAAACGAATATCGCTTGTAATTTGAACAATTGCAACTAAAATCTTGTCTTTCTTGGAGAGTAATGCTATAAAATATGTGTTCATTTTTGGCATTATCATTAGTACCGAAGGTTCATTGAAAAATTTTCTCTGATTGCGCGTCCTTTGACCGCGCTAACTCACAAGGGCAAGGAGTTCATTTGGGAACCCGCACACGAATCAGCGTTTCAAACTTTGAAGAAGAAGTTAACCACCGCACCTATCCTATCACTTCCTGAGGGCAGTGATGACTTTGTTGTTTATTGTGATGCATCAAAAAGTGGTTTTGGTTGTGTATTGATGCAAAGATCAAAGGTTATTGCCTATGCCTCCCGCCAATTGAAGATTCACGAGCGGAACTACACTACTCATGATCTTGAACTTGGAGCCGTTGTCTTTGCGCTCAAATTGTGGAGACACTATTTGTATGGAACTAAGAGCACTATTTTCACCGACCACAAGAGCCTCCAGCACATCTTTGATCAGAAGCAACTGAATATGAGACAGTGTCGATGGATCGAGACGCTCAACGACTACGATTATGAACTTCGTTATCATCCTGGCAAGGCCAATGTTGTAGCTGACGCTTTGAGCCGAAAGGAGAGGATGACACCTCTTCGTGTTAGGGCTCTGAACATCACCATTCATTCGAACCTCAACAGCCAGATCAGAGTAGCCCAAGATGAGGCTCTCAAGAAGGAGAATATAACTCATGAACATTTGAACATACTTGTCTCTCGATTCGAGGTTAGGGAGTCTGGACTCCGATGTTATGCCGGAAGAATTTGGGTACCTCTTTATGGAGATCTACGGAACCTTATACTTGATGAAGCACACAAATCGAGATATTCGATTCACCCCGGAGCGGGCAAGATGTACCACGACCTTAAAGAACAGTATTGGTGGCTGAATCTTAAGAAGGACGTTGCGACTTATGTTGGCAAGTGTTTGACTTGCTCGAAGGTTAAAGTCGAGCATCAGAGACCTTCTGGGTTACTCCAACAACCGGAAATCCCATAATGGAAGTGGAAAAGGATCACAATGGATTTCATTACCAAGCTGCCAAAGACGGTGGGCGGATACGATACTATTTGGGTTATTGTTGACCGCCTTACTAAATCTGCACATTTCTTGGCGATGAAAGAAACAGATACGATGGAGAGACTTGCTCAACTTTACATTAAAGAGGTTGTATCTCGTCACGGTGTGCCTTTATCGATCATCTCCGATCGCGATCCCCGTTTTGCTTCTAGATTTTAGCGTTCTTTGCAAGAAGTCATGGGAACTCGTCTTGACATGAGTACTGCTTATCACCCTCAGACTGACGGGCAAAGCGAACGCACGATTCAGACTTTGGAGGACATGTTGCGTGCATGTGTCATTGATTTCGGAAAGGCCTGGGAAAGGCATTTGCCACTCGCCGAATTTTCTTACAACAACAGTTATCACTCAAGCATTAATGCCACACCTTTTGAAGCATTGTATGGCCGCAAGTGCCAATCTCCTATCTGTTGGGCCGAAGTAGGCGAAAAGTAAATCACCGGACCCGAGGTAGTCCATGAAACCACGGAGAAGATTGCTCAGATTCAAGCTAGACTTAAGATTGCCCGTGATCGCCAAAAGAGTTATGTTGATCTTAAATGTAAAGACTTTGAATTCAACGTTGGTGACCATGTAATGTTAAAGGTTGCACCTTAGAAGGGTGTGATTCGCTTTGGAAAACGCGGAAAGTTAAACCCGCGATACATTGGCCCTTTCGAAATTTTGGAACCTGTTGGACCCGTTGCTTACCGTTTGGATCTACCAGCACAGTTGAGCTCAGTTCATCCTACCTTCCATGTGTCGAACTTGAAGAAGTGTCTTGCCGCACCTGAACTTATCATACCACTTGAGGAACTTACGATTGACAACAAACTCCACTTTGTGGAAGAACCAGTTGAGATTATGGATCGTGAGATCAAAACTTTGAAACGCAACAAGATTCCGATCATTCGAGTACGATGGAATGCCAAACGAGGACCTGAGTTTACCTAGGAGCGAGAGGATCAAATGATGCAGAAGTATCCTCACCTTTTCCCGACTCCTCCATCTACCTCAGCTTAAATTTCGGGACGAAATTTTCTTTAACAAGTGGGTAATGTAACGACCCTGGTTTTTCCATCCTTAATTAATAATGTTTATTATTAATACTTGAGATTTAACGAATGTATGTTATTACATTTACTTGTTCCCATGATTAACCGTACATGACTTTTGAATGCCCGAAACGTCTTTGTGACACACGAAATTCACGAATAATATTTTTAGAATATTATTTACATTCATGATTAAGTTTTATTAATCATTTTAATTAACTAAGACTATTAGTTAGTTACTTGGGCTTTAATTGGATTTACTTGGGAATTACTTGAACTTGGGTTTGATTAATATAAATGGACTCTTGAATATGGGCTTATAAGCCCACCCTACTTCTTAGTTGGACTATTTAGCCCATTCTCACATGTAAGTACTATTTTAGAATGAAACTAGATGGTTAAACACTTAAGGAATCTAGTTCCACCATAATCCCCATGCAAACACATCTTATATCCATCTTTTTAGATTTTTACATGCTAGTGACCAAGGAACAAACTCCTTCCCCTCTTCCTCACCCAAACCGTCGGCTACACTAGGAGGGAGGAGAGTTTTTTTTTCAAATTCCTTATCACTTCATTCACTCATACTCTCTCATTTACACACACAAAAATTACTTGCAACTTTCTCTCATTTTCTCTCAAGGTTTTCTTTCTTTCTTTTAAGTAACTTGGACAAATTCTCTCTTCTTTTTTCTTCATCAAAACCGTAGCCTATGGCTACATAATCATCATCATCTTTTGTTCTTTGTTGTTAAATTGTTACTTGTCTTTGATTATATGTTACTTACTTTGTTGTTGTTGTTGTTGTTGTTGTTGTTGTTATTTACTAATTATTAAGAATCAAACTTGTTTGTTTGATTCTTCATATCAACTTGTTCTTACAAGACATACAAGACATAAACTTTCTAGTTTATGATCTACACTTAACACTTGCTTAAAGAATCAAAGTTCATGTGTTGAAAGCATACTTGTAATTCATGTTAGTAAACTTTAAAGTTTACTTTCTTAAAGATCAAGACTTAGGCTTGAATCTTTAAAGTATGAAACCCATGAACTTATTAACTTGTTTACTTAGTTTATTTCTTTATATTATGCACTTTAATTTCATGATTGTTGGTTTAAATGGTCAAGTATTACAAGTTAGTCTTGATCTCATACTTTCTTGAACTAAAATTAACTTTAAAAGTTCAAGAACATGTAAGTAAGCTTTCTTTAATTATAACTTGGTACACTTATGTTAGATCTAGACTTTTGGGTCTAGGATCTTCAAGATCTAACTAAGAACTATGTTCTACAACTTAAGATCTTGATTTTATAAGTTTATTTTCAAGTTGTAACTTAATATTAGTTTTAAAGTTCATGTATGTGTTAGATCTAAGACCTTGATGTAACTTTGGTTCATCAAACTTCATACAACTCTTAAGTGAGTTGTGCTATATGTCTTAGACCTACACTTGTGTCATAATAGTCAAAACTTGGTTAATATTACTTTTATAGTTCATGTATGTGTTAAATCTAAGACTTTGATGTAACTTTGGTTCATCAAAACACTTGCAACACTTAATTGAGTTGTGCTACTTATCTTAGACTTACACTTGGGTTATGATGGTCAAAACTTGGTAAATATGATGTAAACACATCAACGAGTTGTACACTTGAAGCTATATGCATCAAGGATGAGAACCGTTATAAGCATCGAGTACCAAGAAACCCCGGAACCTACTGTTTTACTGTTTCTGGATCTGATCAGTACGACCTGGGCTACTGTAATTATGATTTTCAGATAGCTATGTTTGATTAGATAACTTTTCATATAGGACTCATCTTAATCCGAGTTACGGTTTAGGATTTATGGCCCTCCGATCGTCACTATGTCCATTTAACGTTGTGCTGAAAATTCTGACCTACTCGTACTTAGACCGTCGCCACGGTCAAACGAAGACGAGTTTGCTTCTGTAATTTTTATCACAACTAAAGGACTCATATAAGGAGCCATGGCCACTGGTCTCACCTTATTTCAGTAGGTATTTAGGCCGTGGTGACTGACCGAAGTCAGCCTTTGTTTTAAACTTCTTTCATGAACGAAACTTACTTTACACCTTTTGTTTAATGATGAATGATGATGACCCTTAAGGCCTTATTTACATATTTTTAAACATATTCGGATGATTTACTGACTTAGTACTATTTGACTTAGGTTGAGGACTTTCCGGACCTACGTACTTGCTTATTTCCCGACTCGACTTTACCGCTACTTTATCATTGTGAGTTATAGCATCCCTTTTTACTTTAACTTTTTTGGGAACTGAGAATACATGCGCATTTTACGTTTTACATACTAGGTACGAGTACTTAAACTTATATATGTGTGGGTTATACAACGGCATAAACATTCCCTTTAGCTCGGTAATGTTTAGTCATTGGTTTTTGAACTGGTGAACGCGAATCTTAGATATGGATCCATAGGGTTTGACATCCCCACTCGGGCTAGTCGCGCTAGCATTTAACGAGTGTTTAATACTTCGTAAACATACGCACTTGCCAAGTGTACTTTCAGGGGGTATAAACGTTAAGTTAGTTACCAAGTGCCCACGGCTAAGCATATACTTTATCATACTGTTTTGAAACGCTCTTTGTAGCACTGAAATCTCGTGGCCTACCTTACATTACTGTTATACTTAAACTATAGCTCACCAACCTTTGTGTTGACGTTTTAAGCATGTTTTTCTCAGGTGCTTAAGGTTGCTTCCGTTGTGTTACTAGACTTGCTGTAGACACCCGCTGCTTTAGAGATGTCAACTGCATGAAACACTTTATCTTACATTCAAACTTTAATACATTTGAAACTATGTTTTGTAATGACCTAAGGGTCACATACATTTATTCATGCTTGCTATTCGTAGAAGCATACTGTTGGTGTAAAACATTTGATGTCGATTATGACGTTATCTTTCTATCGTGAATGCAACTTCTTTTATTACAGTATATAGTACTTAACCTTGTAATGATCCTGTTGTTGATGATTCGTACACGATGGTTTTGTACGGGGCATCACAGTATCCCACCACACCATTGCCCTATTTTTCAGCATACGACTAGCATAGATCACCTATAATTCCGATTCACATTGACAGGCCTCAAAAATCTTTTCTATCTCTCTTAACCAGTTAAGGGTTACCATTGGGTTAGAACTTTCTGAGTACTCTGATGGATTAAAATTCAGAAACTGTTTGATGGTACTTTTCTTGGGTTGTTGAAACGTCGGCATCCGATACTGTAACGACCCGGATTTTTACGATCGTTTTACACTTATAAGATTAATATTTACATATATTAAACCTTACCAACATGATAAGCAATCTAAATTGTTGAGACTTATGTTTTTGAAAAGAGTTTTACACAACGTTTGACCGTCCAATTTGACCGATGATATCACGAACTATATAACATACGATAATTATACGTTTGTGTATATATATGTATTTTTATATATTTAACATGATCTAAAAATGTTTTAACATCTCATTGTGTACTAATAATAATGAGTTATAAGTATATTTTGAGACTACTAACTTAAGTTTTCAAAACGATAACTATATGTGACGTTCTTCGACTTAAATACTTAAAACTTATAATGCTTATACATGTATCGTATAGATATGTATTTTATCACTTTTAAAGGATTTATATACATAAAACAATATAAGTATATTTACAAAAGATAGCTATATTTGAATCCTCGTTCCGTTTTCTCAAGATTTTTATACGTATATCTAGGGTATATGTACCCGTATCATACCCAGCTTCTATACGTATTTACTATTGGTATATACACATCACAATCACTTTATTAGCAGCCATGAGTCAGCCAATTTTGGATCTTAGCATGCATGATTAATCAATTTGGTATATTACAAGATTTTTGCACAATATTACAAATTTATACATCTTTTCACTACCATTTATACTCCATTCCATTTTCATTTTTACTACACATTTTCTCTAACCAAAAACACACTCTTAGGAACCTTAAGTGTTCTTCACAATCTCAGCAAATAACCATGAAGATCTAGCTTCAAAAACAACCCTTAATCATCATAAGAAAATCCATTCAAGAACACTTCAAAAATCCTTCCAAGTAAACAAGTTTACTTCCAACCTTTCAATCCAACTCCACCACTCTTTTGATTCTAGGATTTTTCTCATCTCTTACAGTAACTTTTTCCAAGTAACTTGAGGTAGTAACCTTATTCATAATCTTATTCAATTCATATTCATATAGCTATCTTATTTTGTGGTATAAAATTTTAACAACAAGAACATAGTTTGAATGATTTCAAACGTGTTCGCAAACTAAATAGATCCTTCTAACTTGACTTTTAAAACACTTCAAGACCTGTAATATATCATAATTATATGCTAACTTAACAAGATATAACTTGGTTTTTCAAAGAACACCTTAAAAACTGAATCTACGTCGTCGGAGTGCAACCGGGGGCTGTTTTGGGTTGGATAATTAAAAACCATCTTAAGCTTTGAATTGGAAGTTCATATTCTGGAAAAATGATATTTCTTATGAATATGTTAACACATAAAAATTTCATGGTTTAACTCAAAGTGTAAGTATTTTTAGAAAAATGATCATTAAATGTTGTTTTTATGATGGAAAATGATCACTTTCATAAGTTTCACCAAAGTTTGACCTATAACCTGTGATTTCGAATACAACCTAAGGTATTTTCAGTTCATATTCTTAAAATTTGACTCGATCCAAGGAAGTGGCAAGTTGAACCAATAAAAACGGAGTTGTAATGAAGAAACTACGACTAAAACAAGATCGGGTATGCGAAGCTAGTTTAGCTACGAAAATATTTGGAGAAAAATTAAATTAATCATATATTTCTAATTAATATGATATTTCATATATATTTACTTATGATTTGATTTTATATATTTCAGGACCACCCGTAAACAACACGAGAAGATTAATCATAAGACCTCATGATTGCACGCAACACGTCATTTGACAACACGGTACTTTATGTACGCAACACGTCATTTGACAACATGGTACCATGGGTCAAGATTAATTCTGATCAATACGAATACGATGGGGTCTTTATTTATTTTATTGAGTAACTAATTGTGTACCACTAACATCGGACTGCTAACTACGGACTAAGAAAATATTAAAAGTATTAAAAGTATATATATATATATATATATATATATATATATATATATATATATATATATATATATATATATATATATATATATATATATATATATATATATATGTAACGATTACTTAAAAAGAAAATATGTTGATATATTATATATATGGTTAGGTTCGTGATATCTATCGGAGACCAAGTCGTGATAAATACCTTCAAGGCAAAAGTGAGTATATAGTCCCACTTTTAAACTATAAATATTTCGGGATGAGAATACATGCATTTTATGATTTACGTTATGGACACAAGTGATTAAAAATATATATTCTACGTTGAGTTGTACTACTGGCATACTTCCCTGTAACTTGGTAACTACTATTTACATGAGGTATTGTAAACGCGAATCCTGTTGATAGATCTATCGGGCCTGACAACCCCAACCGGACTGGACGACCAGTATTCAACGGTTGCACAGTACTTCGTTTCGGTGACTACACTTGGTACGGTGTAGTAAGATTTCATAATAAAGGGAATATGCGACGTTGATTAAATGTTAAGTATGGTTATCAAGTGCTCAACAACTTAGAATATTTTTATTAAAACGTTTATATATGAAATCTTGTGGTCTATATTTATAACGCTGCCGACATTAAACCTATATCTCACCAACTTTATGTTGACGTTTTAAGCATGTTTATTCTCAGGTGATAACTAAAAGCTTCTGCTGCAACATGTTGAATTTAAGCAAGATCTTGAGTATGCATATTTGTGTCAAAAATAAAACTGCATATCGGAGGATTTGTAATGTAAAATATGTTGGAAGTCGTATTGTTATTATCACATGTAAAGTTTGTAAGTCTAAGATTATCGCTAAACGATAATCATTATTAAGTTGTTTAAACCTTGTATTTGTAATAAAAGCTATGGTTTGTATTGTAAAAACGAATGCAGTTTTTGAAAAATGTCGCATATAGAGGTCAATACCTCGCGATGAAATCATATGTTATTATATTCGTCCTTATGGTTAAGGTCGGGTTATGACATGTGGTATCAGAGCGTTGGTCTTAGAGAACCAAAGAATTTGCATTAGTGTGTCTTATCGAGTTTGTTAGGATGCATTAGTGAGTCTGGACTTTGACCGTGTTTGATTTCGAAAACTATTGCTTATCCTTGTTGGTTAAAAATTAATATGTAAATATTATGTGGTATTAACGTGCTAGTTGTTATGTGATAGATGTCTGGCTTAGAACTTATTATCACATTCAGCGACTCCGAACCAGAATCTTCAGATGGTGTTCCAGTCATTAACCTATCCGATGATGAAAACGACACCTTTGGGGAAGACTCACAAGTTCCGGATGAATCAATTGAAGAGGAACTAGAAAGTGATCCCGAGGAGGAAGAAATACAGGAAATTACGAAAGACAAGTTCGAACGAGGAAAGAAACGAAAGGCTACTGAAATGGAAAATCCAAATCCCGAGTCTAGAGAGAATGTTGTGGCACCAACTCCACCAGGTACTTCCACACCTATTCCCGCTATTCCTATTAGTTCTATCCCGACATCCAGTTCTTCGGTTCCTCAGCCAAAACGCAGGGAGATAACCAGGATAACCTTTAAGCGATTTCTTTGAACACAAACGCTTTGAGTTAAATGATGCGCTGTTGTTTTAAACCATGGGATCATATAATGTTTTGTATAATATTACTAGTGTGGTTTGCTTAATGTTTGATGTAAGATAAGCATATGTAAAATAGTGAAGTGTGAAATGCAATAATTTTCCATGGTTAAGTATTATTTGGGTGGTAGTAATTGATTTTCGTACTAAGCTATTAAGTATGAACTTTAACGCTAATAAGAAGAAAAGGCTTTTATAATAATAACTGGTTCATATTATTAATAAGCTACGATGTACTGTAAATACATACTACATCTATAATATTCCATGTGAATAAATATTTTTTTCATTCTTGTTGAAGATTATGGCGCGATTGAACCGAATGACGGAACAAGAAATCCAGGAACTCATCAATCAGCGAGTGAACGACAGAATGTTATGGGTCGAGGCTGCAAGAGGTGCTGCAGTTAACCCAAATCCTCGTGCGGGGTGCACTTACAAAACTTTTCAAGGTTGCAAGCCCTCATCATTCAGTGGAACAGAAGGACCGGTCGGTTTAACCCGGTGGATCGAAAAGATTGAGTCTGTGTTTAAAATCAGTGGTTGTATTGAGAAGGACATGACCAAGTATGCATCGTGCACCCTACAAGATAGTGCACTCACGTGGTGGAAAAACTATGCGAAGGCCGTAGGAGGAGATGTAGCTTATGATACTCCTTGGGAAGAATTCAAAACAATGCTAATCAACGAATATTGTCCAAGGAACGAGGTTAGGAAGTTGGAAGCTGAATTACGAAGCCTGAAAGTTGTTGGTACTGAACTCACCAATTACAATCAGCGATTCATGGAATTAGCTTTGCTATGTCCCGAATTGGTACCAACCGAAGAACGGAAGATAGAACTGTACAAAGATGGTTTGCCTAAAAATGTCAAAGCAAATGTTACAGCATTGAAACCCAAGACTATTCACTAAGCCATCACCATGGCGAATGAGTTGATGGACCAGATTATTCTGGATAAGAACACCGATGTCAAGACATCGGGAAACAAAAGAAAGTGATAAGGTAATCATCAACAATCCAACAAGAAACAAGAAACCAAGCAAGGTGCGGGTAGCGGTTCGAACTCAGGTTACAAAGGACGAAATCCTTTATGTAACAGATGCCACAAGCATCACTCTGGTTATTGTAATATGGTGTGCGAAAATTGTAATCGAAGGGGTCATCTTGCTGAAGATTGTCGGATTCCTGTTACAAATACAAATGGCACCAAGACTCCTGCCACTAATGCAAATAGAACTGCCTTGGCCACTGTTACCTGTTATGGGTGTGGGAAACAGGGTCATTATAAGAGCCAGTGTCTGAATCCAGAGAAGAATAATGGATCTGCACGTGGAAGAGCATTTGTTATTAATGCTAGAGAGGCGTGTGAAGACCCGGAGCTTGTTACGGGTATGTTTACCATTAATAACTTATCCGCATCTATTATATTTGATACTGGTGCCGATAGAAGTTACGTGAGTAGAGACTTTTACGCTAAATTGAATTGTTCATCATTACCTCTAGATGCTAAGTACATGATTGAGTTAGCTAATGGTAAACTAATTAAAGCCGATAAAATTTGCCGTGATTGTAAAATAAATTTAGCCGGAGAAACATTTAAGATTGATTTGATACCCGTAGAATTAGGAAGTTTTGATGTAATAGTCGGCATGGACTGGATGTCCAAAATAGGAGCTGAAGTTGTGTGTGCCAAGAAGGCAATTCGCATTCCTCGTAAGGATAAAACGCCAGTAATGATTTATGGAGAGAAGGGTAACTCAAAGTTAAAACTCATTAGTTGTTTGAAAGCTCAAAAGTGCTTGAAGAAAGGGTGCTATGCTATCTTAGTACATGTTAATAAAGTCGAAACGAAGGAAAAAGTGAAGAGCATCAATGACGTGCCTGTGGCAAGAGATTTTCCTGAAGTGTTTCCGGAAGAGTTGCCGGGACTACCTCCTTTCAGGTCTGTAGAATTTAAAATAGATCTTGTACCAGGAGCTGCGCCGGCTGCTCGTGCTCCATATAGACTTGCACCGTTCGAGTTAAAAGAACTTCAGAGTCAGTTAAAAGAACTACTGGACCGAGGATTCATACGACCAAGTACTTCACCGTGGGGAGCTCCAATTTTATTTGTTAAAAAGAAAGATGGATCTTTTAGGATGTGTATAGATTATCGTGAATTAAATAAGTTAACTATCAAGAATCGGTATCCACTACCGAGAATTGATGACTTATTTGATCAACTGCAAGGATCATGTGTGTACTCGAAAATTGACTTAAGATCGGGCTATCATCAACTACGTGTCAAAGAAGAAGATATTCCGAAAACTGCTTTCCGGACACGCTACGGTCATTACGAATTTTTGGTCATGCCATTTGGGTTAACAAATGCGCCAGCTGTATTCATGGACCTCATGAATCGAGTTTGTAGTCCGTATTTAGATAAGTTTGTTATCGTTTTCATTGACGATATTCTTATCTATTCCAAGAGTGAGCAAGAGCATGAACAGCATTTAAGATTGGTATTAGAATTGTTAAGAAAAGAACAATTATACGCCAAATTTTCTAAGTGTGCATTTTGGTTAAAAGAAGTGCAATTTCTTGGTCATGTTGTTAGTAGCAAAGGAATTCAGGTTGACCCAGCTAAAATTGAGGCCATTGAAAAATGGGAGACTCCTAAGACACCAACGCAGATACGCCAATTTTTGGGTTTAGCTGGTTATTATAGAAGGTTTATTCAAGATTTTTTCCGAATAGCTAAACCATTTAACAGCGTTAACGCAAAAAGGGAAGAAGCACGAATGGACTTCTGAGCAGGAGAGTGCATTTCAATTACTGAAGAAGAAGTTGACTACAGCGCCTATTTTATCGTTACCTGAAGGGAACGATGATTTTGAGATATATTGTGACGCTTCGCGACAAGGTTTTGGTTGCGTCCTTATGCAACGGAAGAAAGTTATAGCATACACATCCCGACAATTGAAGATTCATGAGCAGAATTATACGACGCATGATTTAGAATTGGGAGCAGTAGTGTTTGCATTGAAGATATGGAGACACTACTTATATGGGGTTAAATGCACTGTGTTTGCCGATCATAAAAGCCTTCAACATATCTTCGATCGGAAACAGCTGAACATGAGGCAACGTAGGTGGGTCGAGCTGATAAACGACTACAATTGTGAGATTCGCTATCATCCCGGGAAAGCTAATGTAGTGGCCGACGCTCTAAGCAGAAAGGAATGAGAACCAATTCGAGTACGAGCGATGAACATAAAAATTCGCATGAATCTCAACTCACAAATCAAAGAGGCTTAACGAGAAGCTCTTACTAAAGAAAACATAGGAAATGAAATAATGAAGAAGTATGAGAAGCAACTCGTTATACGGGAAGACGGAATTCGATATTTTGCAAATCGTATTTGGGTACCGAAGTTGGGTGGATTAAGGAAGTTGATATTGAATGAGGCGCACAAGACAAGATACTCGATACATCCTGGAGTTGGAAAGATGTACCAAGATCTTAAGACGCATTATTGGTGGCCTAATTTAAAGACAGACGTTGCAACATATGTTGGGGAATGTTTAACTTGTTCTAAAGTTAAAGCAGAACACCAGAAGCCGTCAGGGTTACTTCAACAACCAGAAATCCCAGAATGGAAATGGGATGGTATTACCATGGATTTCATCACAAAGTTACCTAAGACTGCCTGGGGTTATGACACCATTTGGGTAATAGTTGATCGTCTCACCAAATCTGCACATTTCTTGCCTATAAAGGAAACAGATAGAATGGAGAAACTATTACGACTATACATAAAGGAAATTGTTTCAAGGCATGGAATACCTATTTCCATTATATCCGATCGTGATCGTAGATTTACATCAAAGTTCTGGCAATCACTACAGGAGGCCCTGGGAACTCGTTTGGATATGAGCACCGCATATCATCCACAAACTGACGGGCAGGGTGAAAGAACAATTCAGATTCTTGAAGACATGCTCAGGGCATGTGTGATTGATTTTAGAAACGGATGGGATAAGTATCTACCATTAGCAGAATTCTCGTATAATAACAGTTATCATGCGAGCATTAAAGCTGCACCATTTGAAGCACTGTATGGAAGGAAGTGTAGATCCCCTATTTGTTGGAATGAAGTAGGAGATCGACAATTAACTGGTCCTGAGATCATACACGAAACGACTGAGAAGATAGTACAAATCAAGGAGAGATTGAAAACAGCTCGTAGTCGCCAAAAGAGCTACGCGGATGTCCGAAGGAAACCATTAGAGTTTCAGATCAGTGACATGGTTATGCTAAAGGTGTCACCTTGAAAAGGTGTAATACGTTTTGGAAAAAGGGGTAAACTGAACCCAAGGTATGTAGGCCCGTTCAAGATCATCGAACGCATCTGACCGGTAGCCTATCGACTCGAGTTACCACAACAACTCGCCGGAGTACATAATTCATTTCACGTCTCAAACCTCAAGAAATTTCTTGCAAAGGAAGATCTCACCATTCCTCTTAAAAAAATCCAAATCGATGAGAAACTACAATTCAAAGAAGAACCAGTCGAAATCATGGACCGTGAAGTTAAACGGCTCAAGCAGAGCAACATACCAATCGTTAAGGTTCGTTGGAATGCTCGAAGAGGTCCCGAGTCTACTTGGGAACGAGAGGATCAGATGAAACAAAAGTACCCACATTTGTTTCCCGAGAACGTAAAATAGGTACAACTTTAAAATTTCGGGACGAAATTTATTTAACGGGTAGGTACTGTAACGACCCGGATTTTTCCGATCATTTTACACTTATAAGATTAATATTTACATAAATTAAACCTTACCAACATGATAAGCAATCTAAATTGTTGAGACTTATGTTTTTGAAAAGAGTTTTACAGAACGTTTGACCGTCCAATTTGACCGATGATATCACGAACTATATAACATACGATAATTATATGTTTGTGTATATATATGTATTTTTATATATTTAACATGATCTAAGAATGTTTTAACATCTCATTGTGTACTAATAACAATGAGTTATAAGTATATTTTGAGACTACTAACTTAAGTTTTCAAAACGATAACTATATGTGACGTTCTTCGACTTAAATACTTAAAACTTATAATGCTTATACATGTATTGTATAGATATGTATTTTATCACTTTTAAAGGATTTATATACATAAAACAATATAAGTATATTTACAAAAGATAGCTATATTTGAATCCTCGTTCCGTTTTCTGAAGATTTTTATACGTATATCTAGGGTATATGTACCAGTATCATACCCAGCTTCTATACGTATTTACTATTGGTATATACACATCACAATCACTTTATTAGAAGCCATGAGTCAGCCAATTTTGGATCTTAGCATGCATGATTAATCAATTTGGCGTATTACAAGACTTTTGCACAATATTACAAATTTATACATCTTTTCACCACCATTTATACTCCATTCCATTTTCATTTTTACTACACATTTTCTCTAACCAAAAACACACTCTTAGGAAGCTTAAGTGTTCTTCCCAATCTCAGCAAATAACCATGAAGATCTAGCTTCAAAAACAACCCTTAATCACATAAGAAAATCCATTCAAGAACACTTCAAAAATCCTTCCAAGTAAACAAGTTTACTTCCAACCTTTCAATCCAACTCCACCACTCTTTTGATTCTAGGATTTTTCTCATCTCTTACAGTAACTTTGTCTAAGTAACTTGAGGTAGTAACCTTATTCATAATCTTATTCAATTCATATTCATATAGCTATCTTATTTTGTGGTATAAAATTTTAACAACAAGAACATAGTTTGAATGATTTCAAACTTGTTCGCAAACTAAATAGATCCTTCTAACTTGACTTTTAAAACACTTCAAGACCTGTAATATATCATAATGATATGCTAACTTAACAAGATATAACTTGGTTTTACAAAGAACACCTTAAAAACTGAATCTACGTCGTCGGAGTGCAACCGGGGGCTGTTTTGGGTTGGATAATTAAAAACCATCTTAAGCTTTGAATTGGAAGTTCATATTCTGGGAAAATGATATTTCTTATGAATATGTTAACACATAAAAATTTCATGATTTAACTCAAAGTGTAAGTATTTTTAGAAAAATGATCATTAAATGTTGTTTTTATGATGGAAAATGATCACTTTCATAAGTTTCACCAAAGTTTGACCTATAACCTGTGATTTCGAATACAACCTAAGGTATTTTCAGTTCATATTCTTAAAATTTGACTCGATCCAAGGAAGTGTCAAGTTGAACCAACAAAAACGGAGTTGTAATGAAGAAACTACGACTAAAACAAGATCGGGTATGCGAAGCTAGTTTAGCTACGAAAATATTTGGAGAAAAATTAAATTAATCATATATTTCTAATTAATATGATATTTCATATATATTTACTTATGATTTGATTTTATATATTTCAGGACCACCCGTAAACAACACGAGAAGATTAATCATAAGACCTCATGATTGTACGCAACACGTCATTTGACAACACGGTACTTTATGTACGCAACACGTCATTTGACAACATGGTACCATGGGTCAAGATTAATTCTGATCAATACGAATACGATGGGGTCTTTATTTATTTTATTGAGCAACTAATTGTGGACCACTAACATCGGACTGCTAACTACGGACTAAGAAAATATTAAAAGTATATATATATATATATATATATATATATATATATATATATATATATATATATATATATATATATATATATATATATATATATATATATATATATATATATATATATGTAACGATTACTTAAAAAGAAAATATGTTGATATATTATATATATGGTTAAGTTCGTGATATCTATCGGAGACCAAGTCGTGATAAATACCTTCAAGGCAAAAGTGAGTATATAGTCCCACTTTTAAACTCTAAATATTTCGGGATGAGACTACATGCATTTTATGATTTACGTTATGGACACAAGTGATTAAAAATATATATTCTACGTTGAGTTGTACCACTGGCATACTTCCCTGTAACTTGGTAAATACTATTTACATGAGGTATTGTAAACGCGAATCCTGTTGATAGATCTATCGGGCCTGACAACCCCAACCGGACTGGACGACCAGTATTCAACGGTTGCACAGTACTTCATTTCGGTGACTACACTTGGTACGGTGTAGTAAGATTTCATAATAAAGGGAATATGCGACGTTGATTAAATGTTAAGTATGGTTATCAAGTGCTCAACAACTTAGAATATTTTTATTAAAACGTTTATATATGAAATCTTGTGGTCTATATTTATAACGCTGCTGCCATTAAACCTATATCTCGCCAACTTTATGTTGACGTTTTAAGCATGTTTATTCTCAGGTGATAACTAAAAGCTTCCGCTGCAACATGTTGAATTTAAGCAAGATCTTGAGTATGCATATTTGTGTCAAAAATAAAATTGCATATCGGAGGATTTGTAATGTAAAATATGTTGGAAGTCATATTGTTATTATCACATGTAAAGTTTGTAAGTCTAAGATTATCGCTAAACGATAATCATTATTAAGTTGTTTAAACCTTGTATTTGTAATAAAAGCTATGGTTTGTATTGTAAAAACGAATGCAGTTTTTGAAAAATGTCGCATATAGAGGTCAATACCTCGCGATGAAATCATATGTTATTGTATTCGTCCTTATGGTTAAGGTCGGGTTATGACAGATACTGACCCCACATCTGATTTGGAAACTGTTGATTAAATTGAGGTGGCACCTGATACTATGGAGGAAATTGACACTGAGGTGGTAACCATTGCTGTTGTTGGAAAGCACTTCCAGTTTGCTGATACATATTTGAGTGCACCGGATACCTACTAAACATCTGATTCAGTACACTACCACTAGGATTCACTGTTACCTGACATTGTTCCAATTCCCTTATTCGACCACGTGCTTCCTTTAACTTACTTTCTAAATCTAGAATTTGTTCCTGCGGACCCTCTTCTGACACATACCCATCTTCATCTGGGGCTCTGAATGTTCCTGGGGTTGACGGACCAATTGCGTTTCCTGTATTATCTGCCATATCTGCACTACCACAACAACTCACACAAACTCTTAGTAGAAAACATGTTAGTGCCTATCGCTAACACATGTAATCCCTATATTCACTTAACCCGTCCCCTCAGATATGTTTGACACAACACAAGGTTTGGGAACATGATATTCAATACAATGTACATGTGACCAAACCTATGCTCTAATACCACATTTGTAACACCCAGTTTTTTTTTAAATCACAGCGGAAGACTTATTTTATGCAAATACCCTTAGTTAATTACGAACATGATTATTACAAATCATATAGTTAATTACTTATTTACAAACCACAGGTGTTACGTTAAACGACTAGTTACATATTTACAAAAGTTAAGACATCAAGAGTTCGTCTTGTCAAACATATCTTCAACCCGACTCCCGTCCCTACCAGCACTAAGATCCAGAACCTGCAAGGGAGGAGGTGAGGGGTTAGCACGAGGCTAAGTGAATGGAACTATTAAGAGGTCTAGCATACAGTGCCAACTTGTACCACTACAATTGCAACAACTTACAACATACAACAACTAGCAAATAGCAACTGGCAACTATGCTCCAACTAGAGGACCGACGGCTTGTACGGGCACACGACCCTCGCTGATCAGGCTATAATCTACCGATAGTCCTTACTACTGAATCCCCAGTATAGTCATCCACATGCAGGTGATGCGTCATTCAACACTATACTCAACAAATAGTAGCCAATTGGACCCAACCACAACTAGGTTGACCTCTCTGAGCTGAACCTAACAGATCAAGGTTCCAACAACAACAACAACAACTTGTGCACATACAACCAGTCAACTACTACTACTACATGCAAATAATACTACTAAAAGCATGGAAACCTTAACTGTGATCGACTGTATAACATGATTAATAAACATGGCAACTAACAACAATATAAACATAGTAGCGCAACTTGCTACTCTATACTACACCAGGAGATAATCCCACTCACCGAATACCAGCTACTAGCTCAGATAATCTATCACTGAGCTTCTTCCTTATCCTTATCACATGAACATAAGGCAAATCAAGTTAGTTTCAGTCCGTTAGCACAAAACGGCACAATACAGCAAATTAGTAACAAAAGTGTCACTAAAAGTCCACGTAACACTTATGCATTTTCAGAATTTATATCCTGATTATCATAAGTCACGCGAGCAGCATAACGGTTTGAAAACAGCCAAATTACACAACAATGCAACACTGATCTGCATTCGTATGGTTGCACATGCATCCGTACGGTTGCAAGTCCATCCGTACGGTTACATCATGTATTCGTATGGTTGCACACTCACTGCCCGGTTGCACCAACACCAATGCATCCGTAAGGTTGCACATGCACCCGTACGGTTGCACGGTCTACTCATACGGTTGCAAGCTGCAACCGTACGGTTGTGTTCATCGAGCAGCAGCAGCAAAAACTGACGGGTTTCGAGCCAAAATCACCCAAATCTCGATTTCTAAACATTTTGACACCAAAATCCGTTTAGGAAACACTTATAACACTTATAGAAACTTAAACCCCAACCAATGTCATCAAAATAACACCCAAATTACTTGATTTTGACCAAAAAATCTTTTGTACCAAAACCTAACCAAAAACTCATTTAATCTCAGATTACATCATGAAAACGAATGATTCTTACCTTGTTATGACCACGAAATCAGTAGCAACTAATTACACAACACAATCTAGACACAAAATCGAGATCTAAGAGATTAAGGTTTCATTGGGAGTGAAAGGTTAGGTGAATGTGTGAAATGAAATCTCAAGAAGCTTCAAGAAATGGCTGATGACATGCTTATATATTTGTATTAAACACAATACCCCATCACACACGGGTATTTATCAGTTATCTTAAATCTTACGCACCTCAATAGGCGACCCTAACGAAGTCCAAATTAAATAAACGAACCTGTTCTGTGACCCTTGTCACAAGCTGGTCTCAACTAAACAACCAAATAATTATAAACATATAATTATTATAAAAATACACAAACACACCCAAGGTCAAAAGTGTCTTTTCAGCTAGACCAGATTATAGGATGTTACATAAATCACCTGTAACTAACGAAGTTGATGACCCGCTAACAATTACATGAAACAAATTGAAAAATATACAGCAACAAAAACCCTCTTTTATTCGACATATTAGATCAGATGAATGTTGGTGATGGTTTGTTGATGACGGCGATGACAGATTGTTGATGGCGGTGATGGTTATTGGCGGCGATGATGGTTGTTGGTGATGATGTTGTTGACGGCGAAGATGGTTGGTTGCTGACGGCGACATATTAGATTAGATTTGATGTTGTTGGTGATAATCATTTAATCGGCTGACATATTTGTAATTATACTCCGTAATAGTTTAATTGATGGTTGTAAATGATGATGGTGGTTGTTTAGTCTTGTGCGGGCCTCGTTGTTTCAGTTTGTATCTTTGTTGCGGGTTTTCATTTTTTTGATGAAGCTCGAGTTTTATAAAGTTATAGTTTTTTTCCAAAAAAATTAAATAAATAAATGATGATGGTGGTAAAGGTATAATTGATGATGGCATATCTCCGTATATTTGTATCATTGGTATTTAATTACTCCGTATTTAATTACTCGTAGTATTTAAACAGGTGAAAATATAGTTATATTTATTTATCGATTCTTATTTTTATAAATTAAAAATATATAAATTATAAGATTTTTTGCGTCGTTGGTCCCTCGTTTTTAGTAAAGAAAAGAGTAAAAAGATGAATTTACCCTCGGGTGCAATGCACATGTCAAGATTTAACGAATTTTTTTAAAAGCAGGTTGACATTTACAGAGGGATTCGGATTGCATAATTTTGATAAACAAAAGATACTAAAGGAAAAAAAGAAGAAGCCAATAGCTTCAGCATCGAATAGGGTATGGGATAGAGTTATAGTGAGGCATCCACAATAGATTACGGAACTTTTGAGATGCTTTCTTGCGAAAGCCAACAGAGTCTGTACTGTAACTCAACCTTCTGCTTAGTGTGACAGCACTATGGGACGCAAAGAAGCTTCATCACCCTTCTTTAGTTTTTAGTTGTTTCTACTCTTTTTATCGAGATTGGGTTGGTGTTCAGTGTACCGCTTGTGTAGCCTATGCGAAGCAAGCGAGTACAATCTATTAGCAATATGGGGTATAATACAGGGAGCAACGGAGCAAAAAAGTCTATCAAGATAAAAAAGACAACACAAAGAAAAAGACAAAGACAATACAAAAGACAAAGGTGATTTAAAGGACAAGCCTATGATTCATAATGGGAGGAGATAGGGTGTTCTCTGTATCTGTGCAGCGATCATGGATCCCAAGGTATATCAACAATTTAGATAGTTGAAGGCTATATGGAAGAGGCTTGTTGTCATGACGAGCTTGATTCATGCGTTTAGCCATGATAAAGGCTATATAAGTGCTTGTGCTTATGTAAGTACCATAACCCTACGAATTCAGTGGCAGGCATGTAGCCATCATCAAGAGATCATCCAAGTGTGTTGCTCCGAATAATGGAATTCATAGGCTATTAGATCTATCATTTGGTCATGAAGAGTTGTTTGACGGAGGGAACCAAATGTGTGTTGAGGACCAAAGATCTTGGTTACCAGTTCTTGACAATGAAATTCGTCAGCAAGTGCATCGATTACTCATTGAGTAGTGAAAAAGGTGGTACCGAAGATGGAACACTAAGGGCTCTGCCCAATACCCCCGTATCCAATTATAGGAATTTTTTTGAATAATTTGAAGGTTACGGTGTTCTCATCATTGAGCTTAAGATTCGCGTAAAATTGCCGTATGAGTGAGGGGTAAATATTTCCATAAACCATTATAATGGAGAGAAACATCCTATCCCTATAAAAAAAAAATTTGAGGCCAGGAAACTCGAGGATATTTACCTCTCTTCCATCGAATATCCTTTGAGAGCTCATCATTGCTAGAGTTTTTGCACGAATATTTTTATGAGAATAAGAAGATGTTGATGAATGAAAATTGGTCATGGGTGGGAGCCTTTAAATGCATCAGAAATATGGGTAGTTGGAAGGTTTGGTTGGTGGAGTCATTGAAGTTCAATTGAATTTTAACCATTTTGGTAGCTGCAAACTAACTGATTTCAAGTCACAAGGTCATGAAATTGCGACTGTGCGACCAATACTTCTGTCTGATTTGTTAACATAAAATATATAAATATACACAAACACAAACGTAATAGAAGTTATTCAGATTCTCATTAACAATCAACTAAAACATGTACATGCTATCATTGTTACATATATACATGGTTGTAAAACTCGCGACTCGGGGAGAACTCGGCAAGAGGTTTTTGAGGAGTTCTCGGTGACTCGGGGAGAACTCGGATGTTGACTTTCGTTGACTTTTTAAATATAATTCTATGTTTTCTAATATATACAAAAATATAGCATATATATTAACTACAAATAAACAATTTTAAATATATATGTTGATGTTGAGTATATAAAGTTTGATTACAAACACACATTTTTTGAATATACACAAAATGTATATATAGAGCTTTAATTGAAGGGTTAAATGGAATTCATACTATACTGAGATAGAAATGAGAGGGGTTAAATATATGACATATAAACTTGTGGGTTTAAAATGGAAATTAAACACTGACAAAGTTGATATATATACGTTTCCTTATACTTTTTTGTCTTTTTGCGTTACACAAAAGGCAAGCCAGCCAGCTTGCCCTGTACCTTTTCTGTGACTTCTTCCCCTCTTTTACTCTCCTTCTCTAACCCCCAACATCATAAAAACCCTCACTCTAATTTCCAACAATACAACTTAAAAAGGAGGTCGCCTATAACAATAAGAACATATCTTGTGAGGATTTGAATAAATCTGGTGTCAATTTGAAGTTTTCACGCGTTAGGCGGTGGTTGACCGGCAGTTGACCGTTGTTGACCGAGTTTTTGACCGAGTTGGAGCTCGAGAACTCAGCAAGCAAGTGAAAACGAGAACTCGGGGAGAACTCACCGAGTTATTCCGAGTTTTGCAACCTTGCATATATATAATGGTAAAACAAATTATCTAACTAACTTTATATGTAACAACCCTAACAAGTTGGTTTATAACAACCCTAGCAGTTTGTTGGAGCTTTGAGTTTGTTGACTTTTATGGTTATATATGTTGCATGATCTTAAAACAATGCATCAAATTCAATCAACTACTTTAGTTTTAAGGGTAAGTGATCCTGCTGAAAGCCTCTTTAAGGTCCCGATGATCCACCATTTTCTGCGAAATCTTATCATCCAGACTCAACGCATTCACCTTTTTCATTGGTACCCCAGCCGCCTCGGTATATGACGAAAATAACAACTCGGGCAACCACACTTTCACCACTTGTCTATTATAGTTGTCCTCTTTATTGATTCCAGTTTCATCAAATTGTGCGTATACACTGCATAAATTCATGTGTTTCTTACTAAAACTTAGAAGATTCTATATACACTGTTGGTGGATACGATGGTAATAAGTACGTCGCAACGTTCGAATGATTTGAATAGCTAAAAGGATTTGTATGTGTGTCTCAAATATCACAAAAAAGCCATCGAGTCAACATGTGAGTCTTAACCAATGAAGATTGGGGTAACATCAAGCAAACTAGATATCTATAGAATTCACCGCTAACTGCTTTGATACGAGGGATCGTAAAAGTGGCTAACTGCTATAGCAAAAAAAAAAACGTCATCTAGTTGCTCCATTATCATTCACGTAGCAGTGATAAAAGATACGTTTTCCCACAACCTCAATCGTCATGTTAACTACACTACGTCATATATGACCATAAAAACACCCAATATTGGTGATCCTGTTATATTACATGACAAAGAGTACTTAAAGCTGTATGATTGGGATTACGGGAAGACGTATTTCTATCATTGTTACGTGAATGATTATGAAGCACACCAAATGAAGTTTTTTTTAAATAAACAAGTTAGCCACTTCAACAGGTTGCGTATCGAAAAATATGCACCTTGCTTTATGTTACCCTACTTTCCCTTTTTTAAGAGTCACATGATATACCTGATGTTACCCCACTTTCCCTTTTTCAACCGGACTATAAATCTAAAAATATGCACCTTGCTTGATGTTACCCTACTTTCCCTTTTTTAAGAGTCACATGATATACCTGATGGCCGTTGTTGTATCAATAATGACACACATAAAAAATCTTTTAAGGTATAAAAACATTCGACCATTGGGACGTACTTTTTACCATAATATCCACCAAGACTGTATATAAAAAATTTTAAGTTTGAGTTTAAACAAGAAAACTTGAAATTTTGTCATGTATACATACAATTTGATGAAACTGGATCCACAGAAGAGGATAAATATAATAGACAGGTGGAGAAAGGTAAGTTACCCGAGTTGTTATTTTCGTCATTTATCGAGGCTGATGGGAACCGAGAAAAAAGTTGAATGCGGTGAACGGGGTGATAAGATCTTGCAACAAATGGTGGATCATCGGAAGCTTAAAGTACAACCGATAACAAGATTTCCATTACCCTGAAAAATAAAGTAGATGATCGATAATATTGAAACTCAAGATTCAGTTGGTGAGCTATTTTAAGCTCGTGAAACATATTTTTCTATCTTTTTAGGAATCACATAACATACATCACGCACCATGCACACGTCCCATGCACTTGACATAGTGATTAGTGCGTGGTTCACAAAATTTAAATTTCAAGGTTAAGAAAAAGGTGGTGGTTATGCAGTAAGGTGATGATTGTGATTAACGAGGAAATAGTGGTATCATTCATCGCTATTACCACACCCATTATCACCAACAACATGTTGATGTTGGTGGTGGTAATTGGTGCGGTAATGGTGATGAACGAGGAAGTAGTGGTGATTGATGTGGTAAAGGCGGAGATGATTATGGTGGTATTCATGCAGGTAGTGGTGGAGATGGTGCTGGTGGTATTCATGAACGAGGAAGTAGTGGTGATTGATATGGTAAAGGAGGAGATGGTGATGGTGGTATTCATGCAGGTAGTGGTGGTAATGGTAGTGGTATTTGTGCAGAAAACAGTGAGATTCAGGTTTTGTGATACATTCATTACCCGGGTTTGGCTTTTAACGTCTTGATTGTTGACAAACAAATCAGAAAACAGTGAGATGCGGGACCACATATTTTGCCTTTTAAGATCTTTATAATCAAAAAAATGTCAGGAAATCTTATCATCAATATCCTTATCTTATCCTGTTCAGTACGCACCAGGTACACACCAATACGCACTGTGTGTGGTACGTAATGCGTGATGCTTTATGGCTGCTAAACAGTGTAACCAACAACTATGCTCGGTGATCACGCATCACACACTAAGTTACACGCATCATGTGTGGTGCGTGATCAGAGGGCATATTTTACACTTTCTAAATTATAGGGGTATATTGTTAAACAATTACAGAAATGGGGGCATTTTGACCAATTTCCCTACACAAAATCAATAATAGTCCCCGTTATAGGCTTACCTCATTGGGCCATAAGGCAAATTCAAACAAAATACTCAGACATCATTTACTATTAAATTATTATATTATTTTTATCTATTATCCATTCAATTACAAATTACATTTTGTCATATCACTCAAACCCGAACAAGAAAAATGTTTTACTTTTTTTTTACCTTTACCTTACCTTTATGTGCATGAGTTGATATAGGGCGTTCTTTTTTCTTTCTTAAGAATGACTTGGATAACACTGAAATCGGTCAAATTTGGTTGAAGTTGTATGTTGATTCTGTTGCATCCATTTCCTCATTATTATCGAATAAAGTTACAGTTTAACTTGAAGTTTATTCTACTTTATATATGTCGCACATCACTTATGTAATATAACTAACAAATAAGTGTACAAGATGTGGTTGAAGATAACTTTATTAATACTCCGTAGCAAAGATGAAAGTGGAGTGATGGGACTTGGTGTGTCATCATTTGTCTAGCTAGAATGATGACGGTCACACTAACTATTATAGTGTTGGTTTATTTTTTATTGAAAAATGGTATGGTTACTTGTCCCACATTGATGGATGAAAGAAATGAGGGATGTAGTCTTTGGCTATAAAGATGTTTGTCCTACATTGGTAGATGAAAAAAATTGTGGGTGACTCCCTTAGTTATAAAAGGAGGTCATGGGCATAATTCCAATTTGCACCAATCAACACACTTTAAGTATTTGATTATTTCTTTATTTCTTACCCTTGTTTGAGAGTTTTATTAGTTAAATACTTTGGAGAGTGTAGTTAGCATAAGAGAGTCGCCTATATCATTGCAATAATTTGTGATATAATGTATTTCTCTCTTTGGAGGCCCGTGGTTTTTCTCCTGTTTTGGAGTTTTCACGTTAAATTCTTGTGTTGTGGATTGTTCTTATTTCTTTACTGTTTTTCATTGGGTGTTTGTTGGGAATTAGTGAGATTGTAATTTTCCAACATCAGGTATCAGAGCGTCAGGTTTGACGGAGGGTCTCGGTTGTAGGAGTCAGAGTATGCTCTGTGGTTGCCACTGGAATGGATCGTCCACATCAGAAACTAGTTCTATTGATCGTATCGGGTATCTGGTAAGACAATATTTTCTGATTCGGAGTAAGTGGTGTCAAGAATTTGTAGTGGACCGGGTGTTGGATTTTCCAATTTAACGGATCATGTGCGCCACTCCACTACATCTGTCAGCCAGTCGAAACGTGGGCAAAATTAGAGAAAGTGTTGTTTATAGGATACAGATACGATGTCGAAGTTCAGTCCGATGAGGTTTGATGTAGAGAATTTTGATGGGAGGATCAATTTTGACTTGTGCCAGGTTCAAGTCAAGGATGTGTTGATTCAGTACGGTTTACACAAGGCTTTGAAAGGTAAAACCCACCTTTGTTTCCGGCAGTGATTCTAGCTGTAAGTTCGATGAAGAAGAATGGGATGATATGGATTTGAGGGTGGCAAATGCGATTCGTTTGTGTCTTGTAAAGAATGTGCTTGGAAATGTGCACGGGTTATTAACGGCTAAGGAACTTTGGGATAAGTTGGAACAGTTGTACCAGGGCAAGGGCATCTCAAATTGGTTGTGTCTTAAGGAACGGTTTTTCATACTTTGCGTATGGATGGGGGTTCAAAGATTTCAGATCATCTGAGCATTCTGAATGGTATTTTTTCAGAACTGGAGGCTCTTGGAGTTAAAGTGGAAGATGAAGATAAAGCTTTGAGGTTGATATTATCTTTGCCATCGTCCTACGAGCACATGAAACCTATTTTGATATATGGGAAAGAAACTCTGAAGTTTGAAGACCGATGTCAAAGCAGAGGGGTATAAAATACTATTAATTTTTACAAGGAAATACTATTAAATACGATACAATTTTACACAAGATATTTATTTATTTAGAGAATGGATATACTTAAACCTTGCTACAACACTTATAGGCAGTGTACCTAATCGTACAGTAGTGTAGTTTTTAGTAAGTCCGGTTCGTTCCACAGGGAATCTTTTTAAACAAAGCTTAACGCTATATTAGTTTACTTTTATAAAAATACAAATATATATATATATATATATATATATATATATATATATATATATATATATATATATATATATATATATATATATATATATATATATATAAGTAATATTATTATTATAAAGGGGGGTTTTTACCGTTTAATGACCGATTTGTCGATTTTAAAACTTTAGTCGCAGTTAAAACCAAATGTAATATATTAAAAATAAATACAAGACTTAAATTAAAGCATAAAGTAAATAACGATAATGAAATTGCGAATAATAAAAGTGCGATAAAATAAACTTGCGATAATTAAAGAGTACGATAATTAAAAGTGCAATTAAATAAAATAACAATAAAAATGCGATAATTAGAAGTGCAATTAAATATAAAATAAAGGAAATTAAATATGAAATAAAAGAATTATGCTTATTTAAACTTCCGTAATCATGATGTTTGACGTGTTGATTTTAGTTTTATGCCCATGGGTTAATTGTCCTTTGTCCTGGATTATTTAATATGTCCGTCTGGTTTTTGTCCATAACAGTCCATCAGTCATAAATATAAAGTGCGAGTGTCCTCGTAAAATTATCCTTATACCCGAAGTTAAATTTTCCACTAATTGGGGACTTAAACTGTAACAAGATTTTAATACTTTGTTTAATAATTACACCAGGATGTCAACTGAGTGTAACCCAAGGTTTTAATATTTTGTTATCAATTATACCAAGTGTCCCTGTACATAATTTCACCCCTGTTTTAATTATTCTAGTGACTATTAATCCATTCCCGTGTCCGGTTAAATGAACGATTATTCGTACATAAAAATACCCCGCCCATCGTGTCCGATTGAGTGTATATGGTAATTTATAGGGACGCCCAATTGTAAATCTTTATATTAACATTAACAAACTATCATTTAGTTAAACAAATATAAAGCCCATTAATAGCCCATATTCTAATTTCCACAAGTGTCGTTCTTTTGTCCAAACCCCAATTATGGTACAAAGCCTAATTACCCAATTTTAGTAATTAGCCCAACATCATGATTACTTCATTTTAAATAAGCATAATAATAACTTAGCTACGAGACATTAATGTAAAAAGGTTGAACATAACTTACAATGATTAAAAATAGCGTAGCGTTACACGGACAGAATTTCGACTTACACACTCAAACGATCTCTATCATAAATCTTATTATTATCATAATTTAAAATTAAAATTAAGATTATTGTTATATCTGATTACATTAACATTATGATAGAGAATTATAAAATATAGATATTGATATTTGATATTAAGGGGAAAGATATATAAATAGAAAGATAGATTTAGGATAGAAAAAGGTGGTCCTATATCGATCGAATACACTGCCTTTTATAGGCGAATTCTGAAATTGAATTTTCATTTACGACCCCTGAACTATGCTCAATTAACAACTTTTTATTATTTAATATTATTCTTATTATGAATTATTTAAATATTATATTTTATTCTTGTGCATAGTTGACTCGTAATTTTTACACCGTTGCGTTGAGAGTTGACTCATGTCCTGGTTCCAGATTTTCGAACGTCCTTTCGTACAATTTTATATCGTGTACTTTGCGTTTTGTAACTTGTACTCTTGTTATTTTTAGACGTTCTTCATCAATAATTTGAACCTTTTTGATTGTATCTTGTACTTTTGAGCTTTTTGGACCTTTGTGTCTTCAATTCGTCGTTTTCGCCTTTTGTCTTCGCACTTATTTAATATAAACGAATATTACTTGAAAATGGAACAATTGCAACTAAAATCTTGTCTTTCTTGGGGGATAATTCTATGAAATATATGTTCCTTTTTAGCCTTATCAGTATTCCCACACTTAAGCGTTGCTTGTCCTCAAGCAATATAGTCTTGAAAAATACTTGAATCACTTCTTTATTCTTCACACTTTGTACATCAGTGACTTCAATACGGCGGTATAAACAATGGTAGTAACGATGTGGTTAAAGGTGGGTGTGTCTTTTATAGTTGCCTCGGGTTTAGGTCAACGACACTGGCAATCAAATAGCCGATTTACTTTCGGTTTCCAAAGCAAAGTGCACATTTGAAAGGCGGTTTACAGTCCCACATGACTATAAAAATTTAGATCCTTTATGGAAATTGGATCTTTATGAAAACATTTGATCTTTTGAAAATTCAAGCTAGATTTTACCCTAGACAAGTTTTCTGATTTGATCCATCATTGGTGTTGCAAAATATATTTGTGGATCAATATTTTGGCTAAAACTTTTAGGCTCGTGTAATCCACTGCTATCCCGGTATCGAATAGCACACATCCAGTTTACTTGTTCCGTATATTACCTTTCGGTAAACTACCGTCCGGTTGTAAAGGAAAGCGATGAACAAGAAACTGTTAAGGCAATGTCTAATGACATGCATTTGTTCATGGTCTAATTACGTGTCGAATGCTAGTACTATCCTTGGTAGGAGCAATAGTAAAGATCATCCTATGATTTTTCGGTCTGGCACAAGGTCCTGTCTCCGACCATGCTATGCAACCACCGTTCTTATGGTTGACACCCGATTTGGTTCAGGTGACCTAATGAATTCCAGGTGAATTCCTAAGATTTTACGTTCAATGGTAATGAACGCATTGAAAATGGGTTTTCAGAAAACAAATCGGTTTGTATTTTTTATCAAAATATTTTCTCGTTCAAGCTCGAGTTTAGATATCATCGAATTCCATGAGTTTGAATTCTCAATCTTTAAGGTCAATCTCTAGGATTGAGTAATATCAGTCTTAAAAGCTGATTTTTACTCTTTAAGGAGATTATCCTTTCTGGGGGTCTGATTCATTAGTCTTATCAAGCTAATTTGCACGGCGTCCTCCCCATTTTACAAGACAGATCCTCTCATGGTTAGGATAAGTCTGACCACTTGGCGACCCTGTTTAATGCTGAGGTCCGTAGATTTCCTGCTGATTTTAGTGATGACTTTTCTAGATTTTTCGTCAACCTACAGCTGGTCTGGACGACAACTTCTTGACCTAAATCAAGAAGCGCGTGTCTTTTTCGGAAGACTTTACTTCCTTTTAATGATGGAATTGATTCATCGTGTAGATCCATCTTTTTATCTTTATTATAATATTGCGGGTAAAACGGTCAATTTAGTCCAAAACAAAAGTATCTTAAATTATTTGTTACAGAAATATGTTACATATGTTTAAAATAACTTGGTAAATTTTCCCACACTTGACTTTTATTTTCTTTTATTTGCCTTTTTGTTCTCCTCTATTCAATTCTTAAATGAATTTTAACATTTTGGTTTGTTTCTCAATTTATGTCCTTTCCGAGGTTACAATAATTTCGGTGTTAAAACCTAGTTTTATCGTTCATAAATATGTATAAACATGATTTTGAGTTCATTTAATTGAAAATTTTGAAAATTTTTACTAGAATTGGATAGTCAGTATATAAGACTAGGGCTGTTCTTTATTATCAGAGAACACTAGATTCTAATACAACTACTGCTTTACTAGTATTTTTAATGGTAACCCAGTGTTTAAGATAAAAATTTTAAAATCCGAAAGAATTTAACCCCTTCCCACACTTAAGATCTTGCAATGCCCTCATTTGCAAGAAATCAGTAACAATTTAAATTATTGAGGGTGATTTGCGTAGAAAAATGATTAAATTTTACCAAAGTTTCCAAACATATTGGATTTTTTTTTAGAAATCTTTAACTTATAAAAAAAATATTAATTAATTTTAAAAATTTGTTTCTCTTGTTATTTAGGACGAGGTCGTTTCGGATCGATGTCCTAGTCCGTCATTCGACAAAATTTTAAAATTTGTCTTTTTGTAGCGATTGTTTTAAAAGTTAAGATTTTAGGGTTTTTTTTTTGTTTTTTGTTTTTGGCATACTTTAATTCAATAAGATTAAAAATAATGATAATAATAACTCTCGTCCCTCCCTCGGGTAAAGCAATTTCGGTTCAATGACCTAGTCTTCAACTTACGACGAATTTTAAAAATCATATTTTTAACTTAATGAGATAAAGTAAATTTTTGTTTTTAAATTCACACAACTTAAATATAAAATTCAAAATTAATATTAAAAATTCACACCAAACTTATATTAATTTTTCAAATATTTACAATTTTAAAAATATTGTTTTTACAAAGTTTACAATATTAATTTAAGATTTAAATATTAATTTTAAAAACATGGTAAAAATAAAATTAAAAATCTTTGTGGCTTTTTATCCCACTTTAATCAATCAAATATTATCAAAAATATGCGCCCCTCTTTTCGGTAAAGTAATTTTGGTTCCAAGACCTAATTTAACTCATGACGAATTTTTGAAATATTTTGGGTTGATTGATTAAAGATATTTATACCTTAAGAATAAACGTTAAATTTCGCAGTGATGTAATAAATTTTTGAATGATATCAATAATTTCGGTCGCCAAACCTAATTTTATTCAATACCAATTTAATACTTTTTAGCGAACAAATTAGCGTTTATTATCAAAAGGTTAAAAATAAAAATAAAAATAAAAACTGTACAGACATACCTGTGAAATAGATTTCTTAGTTATATGATCTATCCCATTCATAAGATAGTCGGTTTAATTGGTTTTCCATGGCTACATAGGCGTAACCTCGAGCATTCAGTGTCTTTTCTTCTAAACATATGAACGGTCCGTCTCTGCATAAAGTAACAAATTCGGTATTTGAATAGGTTTGATTATTTGAACATTTACCTCCATGTGACCATTTTCCGCATTTGTGACATCTTTCTAGGTGTCGTGCTCTTATTTTCGCTGCGGATTTTGATTTTCCTTTACCAAATTGTAATTTATTATCTTCGCATCTGGATTCTTTTCTAACTCCGTCCATTCTTTCTCTGATTACTGATACTAATTCACTCGGTAGTATGTCATTATTACGTTTAGTGATCAAAGCTTGTAGCATTAGACCATGGTTTAGTTCACAGGCAGTCTTCATTTTGTAAAAACCTAAAAAAAAATAAAAATTCAGAATGGGGGGAGAAGACTAGTTCTTTAGGGTCTGCTAGGGAAAGACCATTCGGGTTCCATTTTCGAGAACTACACGAAAACAGACAATCTAACTCTAACAGAAATACATATTATCCTTTAAAGACTTGATTCTCCCCACACTTAGTTAGCTGTGGTGTCGAAATTGTGATTAACTTCGTTGTCGACTTCCATCGCACCATGTATGTAATGTTTAACTCTGTGACCATTAACTTTAAATTCAATCCCATTTGAATTTATTAATTCTATCGTTCCGTATGGGAAAACTCTTTTGACTATGAATGGTCCAGACCATCTTGATTTCAATTTTCCAGGAAATAGCTTGAATCGTGAATTGAAAAGAAGAACTCTGTCTCCTTCTTTAAATTCTTTTGAACTTCTGATTCTTTTATCATGCCATTTCTTCGTTCTTTCCTTATAGATTAACGAATTTTCGTATGCTTCATGTCTTAATTCTTCTAATTCGTTTAGTTGACTTAATCGTAGACGTCCAGCTTCATGTAAATCAAGATTACATGTTTTCAAAGCCCAAAATGCTTTGTGTTCAATTTCTACTGGAAGATGACATGCTTTTCCATAAACAAGTCTAAAAGGTGTGGTTCCAATTGGAGTTTTGTAGGCTGTTCTAAAAGCCCAGAGTGCATCCTCCAATTTAATGGACCATTCCTTCGGATTTGATCCTACGGTTTTCTCTAGAATACGTTTTAAGGCTCGGTTGGTATTTTCAACTTGTCCACTTGTTTGTGGATGATATGCGGTGGAGATTTTATGAGTTACTCCATATCTTTTAAGAACTTTCTCAAGTTGATTATTACAGAAATGAGTACCCCGATCACTTATTAAAGCTTTCGGTGTTCCAAACCTTGCAAAAAGACGTTTTAAAAAGTTGACTACAACTCGTGCATCGTTAGTTGGGAGAGCTTGTGCTTCCGCCCATTTAGATACATAATCAATGGCTACGAGTATATATAGATTATTATGAGATTTTGGAAATGGACCCATAAAGTCAATACCCCAAATGTCAAATACTTCACATACTTGGATGACATTTTGTGGCATTTCATCACGTTGACTTATTTTTCCGGCCCTTTGACAAGCATCACAGGATTTGCAAAGAAGGTGTGCGTCTTTGTAAATTGTAGGCCAATAGAATCCAGCTTCATAAACTTTTCTAGCTGTTAGTTGAGGTCCATAATGCCCTCCTGTTGGTCCTGTGTGACAATGGTTTAAAATTTTACTAGCTTCATCTCCAAATATACATCGGCGTATTATTCCATCTGGACAACTTTTAAACAAATGTGGATCTTCCCAGAAATAGTGTTTTATATCACTGAAGAATTTCTTTCGTTTTTGGTACGATAATCCTTTTTCAAGGAATCCACAAACTAAGTAGTTTGCATAGTCTGCAAACCATGGGATTTCTTTATAATCTATCTTCAATAGATATTCATCAGGAAAATTGTCTTGTATGGCCGATTCATTTAGAACTTCTAATTCGGGATTTTCAAGACGAGAAAGATGATCAGCGGCGAGATTTTCTGCTCCTCTTTTATCTCGGATTTCAATATCAAACTCTTGTAAGAGTAAGATCCAACGGATTAATCTTGGTTTAGCATCTTGTTTTGAAAATAGGTATCTAAGAGCAGAATGGTCGGTATAGACCACCGTTTTTGCTAGAACGAGATATGATCGAAATTTGTCAAAAGCAAAGACAATAGCAAGGAGTTCTTTTTCAGTAGTTGTATAGTTTGTTTGTGCTCCTTGTAACGTCTTACTAGCATAATATATAGGTTGAAATCGTTTTTCAATCCTTTGTCCTAAAACGGCTCCCATTGCAAAATCACTTGCATCGCACATTAGTTCAAATGGTAGATTCCAATTTGGTGTTATCATGATCGGCGCATTAGTTAGTTTCTCTTTAAGAATATTAAAAGATTTGATACACTCATCTGAAAAGATGAATGGAGCATCCTTTTCTAGGAGTTTATTCATAGGAGTGGCAATTTTAGAAAAATCTTTTATGAAACGTCGGTAAAAACCGGCATGCCCTAGAAAACTCCTAATTCCTCTAACATTGGTGGGATGTGGAAGTTTAGTAATTACATCTACTTTAGCTCTATCCACTTCAATTCCTTCTTTTGAAATTTTATGTCCAAGAACGATGCCTTCTTTAACCATGAAATGGCATTTCTCCCAATTAAGTACTAGATTTGATTGTTCGCATCTAATAAGCATTCGTTCAAGATTAACTAGACATGATTCAAATGTATCACCGAAGACTGAAAAGTCATCCATGAAAACTTCCATGCATTCTTCTATCATGTCATGAAAAATCGCCATCATACACCTTTGAAAGGTTGCAGGGACGTTACAAAGTCCAAATGGCATGCGTTTGTAAGCAAAAGTACCATAAGGGCACGTGAATGTGGTTTTCTCTTGGTCTTCGGGTGCTATTGGAATTTGAAAATATCCGAAAAATCCATCTAGAAAACAATAGCAACTATTTCCGGCTAATCTTTCCAACATTTGATCTATAAAAGGTAAGGGAAAGTGATCTTTTCTGGTGGCGTCATTTAATTTTCTATAATCAATACATACACGCCATCCTGTTACAGTCCTAGTAAGAATAAGCTCATTTTTCTCATTTGTAATGACAGTCATGCCACCCTTCTTAGGTACGCATTGAACTGGGCTTACCCATGGACTATCAGAGATTGGATAAATTAGACCTGCATCTAGCAGTTTAATAATCTCTTTCTTAACTACATCTTGCATATTAGGATTTAGTCTTCGTTGGCGTTGCACATACGTTTTATGACCTTCTTCCATAAGGATTTTATGTGTGCAATACGAAGGACTTATTCCTTTAATATCATGAATCTTCCATGCAATGGCTGGTTTATGGGCTTTCAACACAGAAATGAGTTGTGATTTCTCATTTTCAGTAAGAGAAGACGATATTATTACAGGTAATTCAGATTCACCATGTAAATAAGCGTATTCCAAATGGTTTGGAAGTGGCTTTAATTCTAATTTCGGTGGTTCTTCTATCGATGATTTATATCGATATCTGTCTTCTTCTTTTAGCATTTGAATTTCTTCTGTTGTTGGTTCATATCCATTAGCTATTAGTGTAGCTAACATTTCAGCTTCATCAATTGGTTCATTACCTTCTCCTAAAGAACATTCTCCTGTTCCTTGTAATTCTGGAAATTCTTCTAATAATTCTGCATGTGCATCTATAGTTTGAATATAATAACATGTATCATCTGCAGATTGTGGTTGTTGCATTGCTCTATCAACTGAAAAGGTAACACTCTCATCTTCTATACTTAGGGTCAGTTTCTTACCGAACACGTCTATCATTGCTTTAGCCGTGTTTAAGAATGGTCTTCCTAATATGAGAGGAACTTGAGAATCTTCTTCCATGTCCAAAACAACAAAATCTACTGGAAATACTAAAGTACCAACTTTAACTAGCATGTTCTCCATTATCCCTCTAGGATATTTTATTGATCTATCGGCTAGTTGTATGCTTATTCTGGTTGGTTTCAATTCTCCAAGGTCTAGTTTAGTGTATAGTGAATACGGCATTAGATTTATACTAGCACCTAAGTCTGCCATTGCTTCTATTGAACTAAGACTACCCAGAAAACATGGAATTGTGAAACTTCCTGGATCAGATAATTTTTCTGGTATCTTATTCATAGTAACAGCCGAGAGTTCTTCCATTTTCTTTCTATTTGAAATTAGATCTTTCAAGAATTTAGCATATCTAGGCATTCCTGAAATCACATCAATGAAAGGAAGATTTACATTTATCTGTTTAAACATATCTAAGAATTTGGATTGCTCGGCTTCAAGTTTCTCTTTCTTCATTTTACTCGGGTAAGGAAGTGGTGGTTGGTATGGTTTAACATAAGGTTTATCCTTAACTATGTTATCTTCATTAACCTTTTCAACTACCGGTTCTTTTTCCTTATCTTGATCAGGTTGTGGTTCTTGTGGAGTAGGAATAGCTTTATCAGAAGTTACAGGTATTTCAGGTGGTTTAAGTGTTGTACCACTTCTTGTGGTAATGGCTTTAGCTGTTTCATTCCGGGGGTTAGCATTTGTATCACTAGGTAGACTTCCCGGTTTTCTTTCACCTATTAACCTTGCTAGGTTACTTACTTCTTGTTCCAGATTTTGAATAGAAGCTTGTTGATTTCTAAATGCTTGAGCATTTTGTTCATTAGTTTGTTTCTGAGATGTGAAAAACTGCGTTTGAGTTTCAACTAGCTTCGTCATCATATCTTCTAAATTCGGCTTTTTATCATCGGTTTGTTGTGGTGGTTTGTTTTGAAAATTAGGTCTTTGCTGATTGTAAGTATTGTTGGATACTTGTTGATTGCTAGGACCTTGTTGGTTGTTGTATGGAATATTTCGGTTATAGTTCTGATTTTGATTGTAAATAAGTCTTGGCGGTTGATAATTATTCTGATAATTATTTCCAGGCCTTTGGTTTATGTATGAAATATTCTCTCTTTGTTCCATTGTTAATTCAATACTGAGACAATCTTTTGTCAAATGTGGTCCTCCACACTGCTCACAACTAATTCGTATTGAGTGAATATCTTTAGTCATCTTTTCCATTCGTCTCTCCACATCATCTATCTTTGCGGAAATGGAATCTAAGTCATGGCTAGAATCGGCTCTAGCTGCTTTAGATGATCTAACGATATCTTTTTCTTGGTGCCACTCATGTGAGTGGGAAGCAGTGTTATCAATAATTTTGTAAGCATCAGTTTCGGTTTTCTTCATAATAGAACCACCAGCTGCTATATCTATGTCTTTCCTTGTAGTGATGTCGCATCCTTGGTAGAATATTTGTACTATTTGACAGGTGTCTAAACCATGTTGCGGACATCCTCTTAACAACTTTCCATATCTTGTCCACGCCTCATATAGAGTTTCATTTGGCTTCTGTGTGAACGTAACAATTTCTGCTTGAAGTCTTACGGCTTTAGATGCAGGAAAGAATTGTTTAAGAAAATTTTCAACTAAAACGTCCCATGTATCAATCGCCCCTTCAGGTAACGATTCCAACCAATCTTTGGCTTCTCCCTTTAAAGTCCAGGGAAATAACATGAGATATATCTGTCCATCCTCAACTTCTCGGATTTTAAATAGTGTGCAGATTCTATTAAAGGTACGTAAATGTTCATTTGGATCTTCCTTCGGTGCACCACTAAATTGGCATTGATTAGTCACCATATGTAGAATTTGTCCTTTGATTTCATAATCTGGCGCATTAATGTCAGGATGAGTAATTGCGTGACCTTGGCCAGTGCGTTTAGCTCTCATTCGGTCTTCCATACTTAAAGGTTCCAGATTTTCCATAATTGAATTTGTTGAATCTGAATCACTAGAGGATTCTGATTTAATGGTTCGTTCCTCAACAATCTCTGTTTGAATGATTGGTGGTTCCGGAGGAAAATTTAATGGTTCAGGATCTACGAATTGTCCCTGAATATTCTCCGAATTCTCAATTGTGAGGTCGGTTTCAAAAAATGGATTATCGGAAATTTGAATTGGAGTACTTGGTCGACTGGATGACGATTCTAAAGAAAAATCAACGGCGACAATATTTGCTAGATGTCTTGATCGAGTTACAGGTGGTGAACGTACAAAAGGTGGTGAACGTCTTGCTCGGTGCATTCACTGAATATCCTATTAGTTTTTAAAAAGGAAAGAAAAATTATATAAGTTATCCAATCAATAGACTTTTCTGATTTTGCCCACGTTTCGAATAGCCAAAAGATGCAGCAGAGGGGCAGGATTCGTTTGGTCTCAATATAATTGAGTACTGTTTGGCTCCAATAACCCGGTCCACGTACAAATCCAACTATTACTACGAACCAGAAAAATGTCAACGTCTATTAACTTAACCACTTAGATAATTTTTCTTTCCGTTTAAGAAATATTAGATAAGAAGTAGATAAAATTCTATGTCCTATAACTAGAATGACGAGAAATAAGGAAGAAATAGATTGCGCGTCGAAAAGTGTCAAAAAAAAAAATGAAAAAAAACGAAGAGTGGCTTAAAAGACTTTAAAACACACAACTAATCCAACCTTATAACGATCACTATCTTAAAATTAAAGCTACAAATGGAGATCACTAATTGGAATTGTAATTGTAATTGATACATAGGTAAACGCGTCGAAAAATAAAAATAAGAAAATAGCGCGAAAAATGGCGTCGCAAAATTCTAAAGCACCTAAAACTTAGTCTAAGGAATAAGCACTTAAGGGATTTTACGGCAAAGCCTTAAAATCTAAAAATAAAATAATCTATGGCAAAATACTAAAACTTAACACTAGGTACGAAATAAGGCTAAGAAATTGGGTGATAAGAAATAAAGCTAAGAAATTTAAAGAATGGGAGATAAGTATTCTCGTTTGTCAAGTAGGTGAAATTGTGATTAGAACTTTTTTTTTTTTTTTTCGATTAAGATATATATTCACTTTGATTGAATACAAAATTTAAAATTATCAACTATTATAGTATTAATTTTACTAATAAAATCTCTTTTTTAGAATGAACACTTATAATAACACACTTAAACATTACAACAATACAACTTAATTATAATAATTCCACAAGTTTAGGTATTCAAGAAGTATCATTGTTTATGACCACAAAAGGGTGTGAGTGGTCGAATAGAAAGGAAAAAGCAAAAGGGAGTAGATACTGTGTGTGTCACGAGTCAACAGAAATATTGAAAATTTTTTATTTTTTTTATTTTTTTTATAATATATCTTAAAATAAGGTAACTAGTTGTCTAGATTCTTTTTTTTTATATAGCGTTTCGCTTCGGCGATCCCCGGCAGCGGCGCCAAAAATACTTGATGTCAAAGCAGAGGGGTATAAAATACTATTAATTTTTACAAGAAAATACTATTAAATACGATACAATTTTACACAAGATATTTATTTATTTAGAGAATGGATATACTTAAACTTTGCTACAACACTTATAGGCAGTGTACCTAATCGTACAGTAGTGTAGTTTTTAGTAAGTCCGGTTCGTTCCACAAAGAATCTTTTTAAACAAAGCTTAACGCTATATTAGTTTACTTTTATAAAAATACAAATATATATATATATATATATATATATATATATATATATATATATATATATATAAGTAATATTATTATTATAAAGGGGGGTTTTTACCGTTTAATGACCCGTTTGTCGATTTTAAAACTTTAGTCGCAGTTAAAACTAAATGTAAAATATTAAAAATAACTACAAGACTTAAATTAAAGCATAAAGTAAATAACGATAATGAAATTGCGAATAATAAAAGTGCGATAAAATAAACTTGCGATAATTAAAGAGTACGATAATTAAAAGTGCAATTAAATAAAATAACAATAAAAATGCGATAATTAGAAGTGCAATTAAATATAAAATAAAGGAAATTAAATATGAAATAAATAAATTATGCTTATTTAAACTTCCGTAATCATGATGTTTGACGTGTTGATTTTAGTTTTATGCCCATGGGTTAATTGTCCTTTGTCCTGGATTATTTAATATGTCCGTCTGGTTTTTGTCCATAACAGTCCATCAGTCATAAATATAAAGTGCGAGTGTCCTCGTCAAATTATCCTTATACCCGAAGTTAAATTTTCCACTAATTGGGGACTTAAACTGTAACAAGATTTTAATACTTTGTTTAATAATTACACCAGGATGTCAACTGAGTGTAACCCAAGGTTTTAATATTTTGTTATCAATTATACCAAGTGTCCCTGTACATAATTTCACCCCTGTTTTAATTATTCTAGTGACTATTAATCCATTCTCGTGTCCGGTTAAATGAACGATTATTCGTACATAAAAATACCCCGCCCATCGTGTCCGATTGAGTGTATATGGTAATTTATAGGGACGCCCAATTGTAAATCTTTATATTAACATTAACAAACTATCATTTAGTTAAACAAATATAAAGCCCATTAATAGCCCATAGTCTAATTTCCACAAGTGTCGTTCTTTTGTCCAAACCCCAATTATGGTACAAAGCCTAATTATCCAATTTTAATAATTAGCCCAACATCATGATTACTTCGTTTTAAATAAGCATAATAATAACTTAGCTACGAGACATTAATGTAAAAAGGTTGAACATAACTTACAATGATTAAAAATAGCGTAGCGTTACACGGATAGAATTTCGACTTACACACTCAAACGATCTCTATCATAAATCTTATTATTATCATAATTTAAAATTAAAATTAAGATTATTGTTATATCTGATTACATTAACATTATGATAGAGAATTATAAAATATAGATATTGATATTTGATATTAAGGGGAAAGATATATAAATAGAAAGATAGATTTAGGATAGAAAAAGGTGGTCCTATATCGATCGAATACACTGCCTTTTTATAGGCGAATTCTGAAATTGAATTTTCATTTACGACCCCTGAACTATGCTCAATTAACAACTTTTTATTATTTAATATTATTCTTATTATGAATTATTTAAATATTATATTTTATTCTTGTGCATAGTTGACTCGTAATTTTTACACCGTTGCGTCGAGCGTTGAGAGTTGACTCATGTCCTGGTTCCGGATTTTCGAACGTCCTTTCGTACAATTTTATATCGTGTACTTTGCGTTTTGTAACTTGTACTCTTGTCATTTTTAGACGTTCTTCATCAATAATTTGAACCTTTTTGATTGTATCTTGTACTTTTGAGCTTTTTGGTCCTTTGTGTCTTCAATTCGTCGTTTTCGCCTTTTGTCTTCGCACTTATTTAATATAAACGAATATTACTTGAAAATGGAACAATTGCAACTAAAATCTTGTCTTTCTTGGGGGATAATGCTATGAAATATATGTTCCTTTTTAGCCTTATCAAAGACGTTACTAGCAAGCTCCTATCTGAGGAGAAAAGACTGGAAGGTAACGGGGTCTCGTCATCAGAAAATACGGTACTGTTTTGTTCGGATAGGCGGAAGAGAAACTCCGAGAAGAATCTGGTATGCTGGAAGTGCGGGAAGACTGAACATGTATGGGTTAACTGCCCAGGTGGAGCTAATCCGGTAAATGGCTCCAAAGACACTAACATTGTCTATGTTGTTACAGAGAGTGACTAATTCCTCTGAAGTCACATCATCCTCATGGTGTGTCCGCGCCACCATGGAAAGGGATGTACATTAGCGGTTCCACAATTGCACATGGGTATTGGTTTGGCGTTGATGCAGGTTGTGTGGTGGAAACGGATGTTGTAGCTGATAAAACTTCCTGGGAGAGCCAAACAGGAAGTTGCACCATAATTGTTCAGCTGATTATACAACATGTGCCGAGGTGAAATGCTTGGAATGAGATATTCTAAGTGTGATACTCTTTATGGTGGGGTATGATAATTCTGTTAAGAGTTATGATTGTCTGTGAAGACAATGATTGTCGGGTCTTGAAAATGTTCGATGAGGATGCAAGTTTTGTCTCTTGAGAGATAATGTCAACGGCATGGAGATGAGGATCTTGAAGTTGTCGTCGAGGAAGCATCTGCGTCGGTTATCTTTGCAATGTGGAAGTATGGTTATCTTTTTCTATCAAAAAAGTGGAGATTTGTTGGTTTATTTTTGATTGAAAAATGGTATGATTACTTGTCCCACATTGATGGATGGAAGAAATGAGTGATGTAGTCTTTGGCTATAAAGATGTTTGTTCCACATTGGTAGATGGAAGAAAGTGTGGGTGACTATCGTAGTTATAAAAGGAGGTCATGGACATCCTTCCAATTTGCACCAATCAATACACTTTAAGTATTTGATTATTTCGTTCTTTCTTACACTTGTTTGAGAGTTGTATTAGTTAAATACTTTGAAGAGTGTAGTTGGCATAAGAGAGTCGTCTATATCATTGTAATAATTTGTGATATAGTGTATTTCTCTCTTTAGAGGCCCGTAGTTTTTCTCTTGTTTTGGAGTTTCCACGTTAAATTCTTGTGTTGTGGATTGTTCTTATTTCTTTATTGTTTTTCATTGGGTGTTTGTTGAGAATTAGTGAAACCGTAATTTCTCAACATGTAGTGCAGTAGAATGTTTGCAAGAATTTGTAAATAGGAGACCAAATTGAAGCATATAAATAATCATTCTTTGATTTCAATGTTATTCATTTAAGATGATGTGTCTCAAAATGTTTGCGTATAACCTGAGCAAATTGGTGACCATTACTAGTGCTTCTGATATTTTTAACCGACTTAGATCAGGTTACTTGATCTAAGATCATTTGTACGTTAAATTAAGGTGGGTTTTTTTGGTTTAACTGAATTGCGTTATATCTCTAATAATTGTGGTAACTTGCTGGAGATGGATTGAATGGTTGTAACAGGTTGAAAGTCATTCGGATAATTATTTTATCAAACAAAAAAAGTTGTATTATGATTGTACTAATTATTCGAGTTAGTTTCATAACTAGCACGTTATACAAGATTCTTTGTACTCCCTCCGTCCCAGATTAATTGTCCCCAGACAAAAAACACACAGTTTTAAGAAATCCCACTAACTTTATTTCTCCACCAATAAAATATCTTCTCTCTCCAGATCCACCAATGAAATATCTCCTTTCCTTTCTATTTATGGAAGTAGACAATTAATTTGGGACATCCCAAAATGGAATACTGGACAATAATTTAGGGACGGAGGTAGTATTTATTTATGAAGGTACAAAAACATAGAAAAATGAGGATTTCATTTTCTACTGTGCCAACGTACTAACGTAGCCCCATTTAGATGTGCACTAAATTTACTCCGGTCCTTGTATATAAAGATGTGGTTGGCGCACTTTGTTGCTGGTCGTCTATCTTATTTAACTTATGGATATAAATCGGTTAAATCATATTCTCTTGATCTCATAAGTTCTCGAATTACATAATGTTTTAAGAAATTAATTAACTTTATTTTCAGTCCACTAAAATCCTTTTTAATTGTTTGAAATAAAAAGGGGCCTAGGGGTATTAATAGAACTCATCAACTTTGAAATTACGAGTTCGAGTCCTATATTGAAATTTCACTTTCAAAATCCCGTGTAGTGGCGGGTATTAAACTAATTTTTATTATAACACCTCTTAAAAAAATGACATTGTCACGTCACAATTATCCCATCAAAAACTCTCAAGAGTCCTCTGTGTCATAATTATTGTAACTAGTAGGTCTAAGTACTTTATTAGGAGCTTCTCAAATTATGTGAAGAAATTAAAAGAAACTAATCAACTATGTTTACAATTGGGTATGAAAAAGTGTACAACACACACAAAGTCCAGCCTACTATAGAATAAGTAGACTCGTGAGACAAAAACCATCATCATCATCTTGACAAAGAGATACTAAAACTAAAAGTATATCATATATAACTTCTTGTGTTGGTGGTTTGGTTATATATACATTTGCGGATCCTTATAACAAATGCAGTTGACCTAATTCATCAACGTTAAAAAGGTGATGCAATAAGATATCACTACAAAAGTTCTAATAAATATGGTTTGGTTATTTATGAATAACTTAACATGTTTTTGACACCTATAAATATTACAAAGTTTTAAGTTTAGATAAATATGGTGTCAAAAACATTGGCGGAACCAGAATGTTTTTTCACTGGGGGCGGAAATTTTTTTAAATCATAACAACTTTTTTGGGCAAAAATAGAGGTTTTTAAGCAAGATTTGGAGGTTTTTTTTGGTAAATTTTGAAAGTTTTGGTGCAAAATTTGAAGAATTTTGGTTACAAATTGAAGGTTTTGAGGCAAAATATATAAGTTTTGACATAGCGTTCGAACTCTGTCAGTAACTCTTAAGTCGTAACCGCCGTTAAATAAATATAGTATGTTATAAGAGGATTCCCAATAGTTTGTTAATATCTAGCCAATACTTCTAGTCAATAATTAGCTCCAATAGCATCACATTGTTAATTGTTAGCCAATGTGTACTCGTGAACTATTTCGTGGTTCTATAATTTTTCTCTATCACGTGAGATTCTCAAAAAAGTGATATAAAGTTGGATTGAATGAGTGGCAGTTGTATACAGATTCAATATATTTAATTTATTTTAATAATAAAATTAATAAAGTGGGTCCATGTGATGGTATGTCATGGTTGTGAGTGAATTGTGATGAGTTAGTGATGGGAAAAAAATGGAAATAAAATAGTGATGTGCCGTTGATATGACAGTTTGTTAATATGAAGACATATGTCATGAATGAGAATGCTCTCACTGTCTAGGATTAGATATTAAAAGTGTGAGCGTATTAGAATTAACAGTAATTATATCAACCCATGATTTTTTTTTGAAAAACTATCAACCCATGATTGGTAAGCGGTCGAATGGATATATGGGTATTTGTTGTGGAAGAACCGGAACCAAAAAGTGTTTCAAAATACTGAACGTTCGGGATCGACACTTCTTAATGATATTCAACTAAAAAGTTATGAATGGATATCTAAGAGGTCAAAAATGAAAACTTTTGAGTGGCATCAATGGTTGTTAAACCCATCTTACTTCGGGGACGATGGTAACATTCAAACCGGAGTGGGATGAGGAAATCAAGCATCTGTACTCACGATATGGAGTATATTGTATAAATTGTCAATAGTAGTCTGAGATTGTACATATTCATGTAGATATAGCCTGTAGTTGGTTTTGTGATTTAGGTGCATGAAACATGCCCTACTGAACCACGCAAGCTTGCATGAGTGGCCACCGAGTTGTCCAATGAAGTACACCACCCGGGTTCAATCCTTGCCTATGCCAAATTGTTCAAAAAGGGAGTGTGACTAGAGGGTGCGCATAATGCGCAATTCACCTGGTACCAGGTCTCGCGTTCGGGAGGCTTGATTACCCGAGGTTTTACCTTTTATGAGAGAGCCAGTGTGCTCGTTCATATGAGGGTTTCCTTGATTAAAAAAAAAAAAAAAATCATGCCCTACTGTATCTTTCGTGTTTATGTTGTATCCTTTAATCATCTATGTAATTGGTTGGCTTTTCAAAAAAATAAAAAAATAAAATAAAATAATTATTTAGTCAAGAGTCAAAACTCTTTTGTCATTAATCTAGAGTATACATAGATAACTAGGAAGTGGCCAGTTAGCCCACTTCGTTGGGCCGGAAAATTTGAATCGAAAAAACAAAGTTTCGTAGAAAAAAAAAAAAAAAAGAAACTGGTAGTGTAGCGGGGTACTATTCATTTGCAGGCTGTTATATATATTGTAAATTACACGATAATATACAAAGTAAACAGGTAAACTGGATTTGTTTCTTCAGACAAATTGAAGATTTAAATATGTGCGAAATATAATCTTTTGACACTTTAATATGTGCAGGCGCAGCTACTAAGATTTTGAACTCGAGACACATATCTTGATGATGACACGCGTACAGAGTGTGAGCATTATTATTAACATGTCAACCCGTTTGAGGTAACGTACTTAAGGTTATACAAGTAAAAAATCAATCATACATCGCTAATTATAAATTATGCTATTAAAATCCACAAGAAACTTAAGCATGATTAATAATGTACTAACGCGTAATTTTTAAGAGTGTATAAATTACCACACTGAATGATTTAACACTCAATGGTTCAGAATCTCTGAATAAACTTGATTTTAATTAAAAATAAGTTGTTTAATAACCAATATGAATGAACGATATAAAATCTGTAAAATTACCTTATTAACATGTTACTCGAATAAAAAATTCAATATTCTTGTTTGTTAAGTGTTATGGATATGATTTGAGGAGGATATTACAGAAAAATTATGTGCTTAATGGTTAAGAGAGTGTTTCAACTCTGAATGGTTCGACACTGAATGCTGAATCATTCAGCATCATATGTCATTCAGAGGTTATAAACAAACGCGTTGAATGCTGAACATTCAGCGTTGAACCATTTAGTTAGGAGGTAAACAAACGCACCTTAATTCACTTGGGCAATGCTTAAGTGGCCTCAAAGACTCATGCTTCAACATTCCGAATAGACCTTCGGCCAATAAATAGGTTAAAAAAAATGAGACACCATTAAAATAGTAGAATCAAATTTTCATGAATTTTAAACTTGTATGAAGTTCAATTTAGGCTATAAGCAACAGTCAACTTATTAATAAATCGACGCTTAACATAAACTAATAAGTTTAGCAAAATAAAATAAGTTAAGATAGTTGGTGAAATGCAAATGAAGAAAATTTCAAATCATTTTAACACTTATAGAATAGCAGCATCCTCAATTCACCCTAGTCATACCCTATCATAATATTCTTTTTGAAAGACAAGTTAATAAATAAAAGATGAACTAGCATGAAGCTAGGAGTACAACGTAGAAAGAAAAAGATTAGCGATTAACACGGTCACAACCACTTACTACGAGAAACACACAACAAGACTACAACACGAAAGAACGTACAAACCATGCTCAAGCACAAGATCACACAACCAACAACTAACACGACCACGACTACTCAACTACTATTTTTGAAGATCATCTAGGATCACAAGAGCCCAGATGAATCGAATTCCGAGCAAAATGATCCTTCATCGTCGTCATCAATATTTTTTGAGCAAGGGCATTCTTCCTCATCATCAGAATCAGTATTTTCGAACCAGAGCATCCTTCATCATAATCATAATCAATATTCTCCTCGTCATCTATCATTTTAGTAAGCGTATACCATTGATACCCTATCACAATTTGGTTTAATAACTTCTAACACAAAATTCATGGGCCATTTCCTTATAGAAACCATCCGATCTTTTTCAACCTTTGTTGCATTAGTAAAGTTACATAAAGACCCTTCTGAATTTACATATTTACATTATAGTCCCTGAAGTTTGTGTTGATTGTGTTCGACTTATATACTTTGTGATTTGCAAATGGCATAGATTTCTTAGACCCAGAAAACCAGCCAATTCGCAAATCAGAAATTTCTTTTTTACAATTTTCGCATTTAGTTACAGGTGTATGCATAATTTGTAAATTGTTAACATGTATGCTAAAAGTAGACGAATCCCCTCAAATAATTTGAATAAATAACACACATCGCAAAAATATCACATTTGTACATAAAATGCAAACCGCATCATTGCGTCGATTTTTAAATAAAAATTGTGACTTCGAACTTAATACAAACAGATAGATCTCGAATAAACATATACAAACAGATAAATCTCGAAAAAAAAATACACATTAAAGAAATGGTGAAAAAATCGAAGCTACCAATCAAAATATATAACATTGCAAAGTTTACGGGTGGGATCGCCGTCACCCATTCACAAACGCCGTTTGCAATTTGAGAATGGACATATGTAGATCGCAAATGTCACTCGCAAATCACAAATTATAATTTACCTTTTGCGAGGGCATTTTCTCAATAATTAATACATATACTAAACCATGAAAATATAAAGCATATCATTGGCTCATTTGATATTTGCTTTTTACAACTCATTTATTTTTTCTAAAAAATAGTAATTACATATTTTTTAAATTTTTCGAACAATAACCCTATTGCTTGTTGTTAGCATACATAAATGGGTAGTAGATAACGATTATTATTGACTTTTATTAACAATTATTCTTTTGCGCAAGATTTTAAACAACTAAATTCGGATTTAGCAACTTTAACTGTTTTTGTTTTTAATTTTGTTAAATGAAATACGAGTAAAATATTTTAACGAAAAACGTACAATTTTGTGCAACAATAATCATTCCGCTCGCAGCAATGCGCAGGTAACCCGAAGTGCTAGGTTTTTTTTGATAATATATTATATGACGTTTTAAAATGGGCATTTTAATGAATTTTCCTTATTTTTAATTTCCTTCATTTTTTTGACATTTTGACACTTTAATTTGTAGAGATATTAAGATTTGAACATAAGATTTATTATATGGATATAATTTAGAGAGGCAGGTTCAAACGTGGACTACAAAAATGCGAAAACTGCGATAACTTTTTAATTTCATAAATTTTATGCATTTAAATGCAACAAATTACATGCAAATGTTAATTGATTCTCATATCATTAACAAACATATGTTCATTACCATAAATTACTTGTTAATTATGTGAAATGTGCAAATGTTTACAAACAAATATGCACATGTGAATGGGAAGTTATATATTTGATTATATAGATAAGATATAAGTTTTTTTAAACTATTTTATGTTCATTCTTAATCTCCATCAACATTTATGAGTAATTCAATATACTCACGTGTGAAAATCTTTGTGAATTAAAAGTTTTTGCACTTCTCGACTTTTTCTGGTTCTCGTTTGAACTTTTGACGTACGATATATACTGATCGATCTTGATGATGACATGTAGAGAGTGTGAGCATTTTTAATCATGTCAACCCATTTGAGGCCGGCAACATACATAAGGTGTGATTTGTATACAAATTAAAAATTAATCATACATCAGTACATCACTGCGGATTACGATAATATAATACAATACTTTAAACATGATTAATAATAATAATAATACATACTAGTACTAATTATTAACAGTATAAATCACTACACTATAAGTACCTATAACACAAAGCTAATCAGTTTGGCTAAATAAAATAAGTTAAAATAGTTGTTGACATGAAGAAAAATTCTAATCATTTTATTTTAATATCAAATACGGAGTATCAAATATCAAATATCAATATCAATAAAATATCAACTTCTTCAATTCACCAAGCCATACGCTATCATAATTTAATTTAATTATTTTTAACTCATAAAACACAGCCTATTTCCTTATATAAACCATCCGATTTCTATCAACCTTTGTCACCCATAATATCATATCTAATCATCTCGCAGTAAAACACCCCCTAATTTCTTGAACACACTTTCTATTTATAGTTATCTTCTCAAACCAAATAGGTGTGCCAGTTATATATAGAATGGGTTCATGTGGAACTTTCTCAGTGTGTGTGAAGAAGAGGGACATCATTGCGGCCTCATTGCCCGTGCAAGATCACTGGCTACCGATGTCGAATCTCGACCTACTCCTTCCGCCTTTAGATGTTGGAGTTTTCTTTTGCTACAAAAGATCTCTTCAAATCGACGAAAGCGTGAACGTAGTTAAGAGATCATTGGCGCAAGCATTAGCTATATATTACCCTTTTGCCGGAGAAGTTGTGCAAAACATCCTTGGTGAACCAGAACTGCTTTGTAACAACCGTGGTGTCGATTTCATTCTGGCCCATGCTGATATAGAACTAAAGAACATTGATCTCTATAATCCAGATGAATCTGTAGAGAGAAAACTTGTCCCGGTTAAGAAACAAGGAGTCGTTACCGTTCAGGTAATTTTATTTTGTATAAACAAGTAAACGAATAAAGCTTGGCAGTTACTTGAAAAATGGAGTATTTATACTCAGATTTAGACTTTCTAATCAAGTTATTCCGTGACTGAATTTATTGGTGACTGACTTAATTACAACATGAAAGATGAAAAGAAGGCATGCAATAATAATCAAACGTACTTGGGTATGTGTATCCTTTTAGTATACATATATTTAAATTTAAATTTAAATACTATATAAATCTTTAACGTATACTCCTACTTTAGGAAAAATTTTTGAGGGCATTGATACTTTTACAAATTGATAGATTTATCACAATCATATATGGTACAAGTATATATATATATAATAATAATAATACACAGTAGTGAATCTATCAATTTTGATGGTAAAAATATTATCATCCAAAATTTAATAACACAGTTATGAAATGACCTGGGAATCATATGAGTTTATATGTATTTTCAGATTACTTTTGTATTATACGATGATTAATAATATTAGTTTATACAAAGTTTATCAACTTCGATTCGTATGGAGTAGTTGAATTGGAAGGAATTTTAGAAATTAGATAAATATGGGATCTCAATCATAAAGGGTGTCATATATGTATGCGATTTGCATTGTTTCCAACATATAAACAACTACCTAGTCCCATCATGCACGTATGTTTTCTTCATAAATAATAATTTAAAAATAATAATATCAATCAATCAATATTAATATATAGCTTGATACTTGTACATCTTAACCTTAAAAGTGTTCTGTTTTTTATCTTTAGGTCACTGCGCTAAATTGTGGAGGTTTGGTAATTGGATGTTCATTTGATCATCGAATAGCCGATGCTTACTCGATCAACATGTTCTTGACCGCATGGGCTGAAGTTACTCAATTGAAACCAATATCGCGCCTTCCTTCTTTCAGGCGTTCCATGCTCAACCCGAGGCGTCCACCTATCACGAACACCTCATACGACAACCTATTCGTACCGATATCTTCGGTTCCTCCACCAACATCTCATTTACCAGCCACTAATCATCTCCTAAGTCGCATTTACTATATCGAAGCGAAAGATATTGATGACCTTCAATTGAACTCCACCTATAATGGAAATCCAAAAAGAAGTAAAATTGTATCATTTATTGCATTCTTATGGAAGATGATAGCCGAGTGTGATGATGGATTTGACACTTGTAAAATGGGCGTTGTAGTTGATGGGAGAGAAAGACTAGAAAAAGTCAACGTTGACTTGTCAAACGCCAACTCTTTTTCCATGCAAAATTATTTTGGAAATGTGCTTTCTATCCCATATGGTGAAGCAAAATCAAGTGAGCTTAAAAAGATATCACTAAGTTTGGTAGCTGACATGGTCCATGACTTTGTGTGCCCTTCACTAACGGAGGAACATTTTAGAGGACTCATCGATTGGGTCGAGTTGCATCGACCTGAGCCAGCTGTTGCTAAAATTTATACAAAAATGAACGAGAACGAAGGTGAAGCTGTAGTGGTGTCATCAGGGCAACGCTTTCCGATTGAAAGCGTTGATTTTGGATGGGGTAAGCCGGATTTTGGGTCGTATCATTTCCCATGGGGCGGGCAAACGGGCTATGTGATGCCGATGCCGAGTGCTAAAAAGAACGGGGATTGGATTGTTTATATGCATCTACTTCAAAAGCATTTAGACTTGGTTGAGACAATTGGAAGGAATGTGTTTAAACCATTGACTTCATCATATCTAAACTTTTAAATTTGGCTATTATCCATTTCTGATAACACATGTATAAGTTTAATTAGTCAACAAAATACATATCTAATTACCACTTAGACCCTTTTTAATGGTGATGAGCGTGATAGGGGTGATGGGGGTTTTTGTGAGATATAGTGCTGATGTGGCAAATGTGATGGGGTGATGGCGTGATGGAGTTTGTAGTGGTGAGCGTGATGGTTATGTGATAAGTTAAATTGGTCTCACATTTTTTATTAGTTTTTCTTTTTTTTATATGAGTTATTTATTATTAGTCTTGTTTTAATTAATTATTAATCAATTAAATTAATTAAAAACAGTTAGTAAATAATAACATATTGTTATAGTTTTATACGGAGTATTATTAAGATTTATTTAATATATATTTTAGGTTTCAAATTATATTTTTAGTATTTTATGGAACTATTTTGTAAACTCATAGGAAATGTAGGGACTTATAATGTAAGTTGCTATTAAAAACACTCAAAAATTAAGATCTTCATCTTCTTCCTTTGTTTCACTGGAAGTCAAAAAACACGCAATACACACACTCTATCACATACTTTGTGATTTTTTAAAAGCAATTTAAATTAACAAGGAAAAGGAAAACAGAAGATGACAGATGGCGGCCTCTGATTCGATGCTTCCTCCATCACCTGCAAGTGATGCAAGCATCACGCCTTGGAAAAAAAGGGCCATCGCGCCCCATAGCCGCGCTATGGGGGCGTGATGGTGTCAAAAATCCGGTGATCACGCTGCACTAATGAGGGTCTTATAGTTTGATATAAAAAAAGGGTTTAAGATGGATGACAGAATTAAAATGAATTTGTTTTTGAGTTGATTTTAATGTATAAACAGTTGAATTTCAATTAGCCTCGGAATATATTACCTATTACCAATGTTGAAAAAGACGAGAAACGAAGTCGAGATGGTTGGGACTTATAAACGTCGGTCGAGGCGGAAGTCGAGATGGACATTAACTTATATATATATATATATATATATATATATATATATATATATATATATATATATATATATATATATATATATATATATATATATATATATATATATATATATATATATATATATCTGTGTGTGTATATGTATGTGTGTGTGTGTGTATATACACACACACACACACACACACACACACACATACACACACATATATATATATATATATATATATATATATATATATATATAAACATGCACACACATATTTTAAAGTCAAAAAACATTCATTAACCAGTATGTACCTATAATTGATTTGACCAACTTTTAACCAACTTTAATCGAGTTTTCGACTTTTGACCGACGTTGACCCAACATTTCCCGCATTTGACCTAGACATTTCCTTCATTTAACTCGATGTAACACCCTGTTTCTGTTTCTGGCATTTTAGTTATTCGGGACGCCGTCCAAACATTCGGGACGCCGTCCAAGCAAAGAAGGACGGGACGCCGTCCAAGAAGTGGGACGCCGTCCAGAAATAAAGGACGGGACGCCGTCCAAGATTCGGGACGCCGTCCAAAGTGTCTGTCGAGCCAGCTGTTTTAATTAATTAAAAAGGGGTAAAATTGTAAATTCACTTGGGTGCCGGTTTGGAGCCTTCAAGGCTGATTCATTGATCACTTTGGATCATTTCTCACCAACCAAAAACACTCTCAACCTTATCTAGAGAGAGAAGAGAGGTTTTAGAGAGAGAGGTGGATTTGGAGAAGGAGGAGTCGGATTCTCGCAAAAGCTCGGGTTCTAAAGTTGTTCATCTCGCTCCTAGCTACTTTGTGGTGGTATTGGTAAGCTCAAACTCCGAATTTCATTTGTTAGATTTGATGTTCAAGTTAGGGTTTTGAGCTAGATTGTTGTGAAACCCTTTTAGATGAGGAAGTAGGTTCATGGTGACTTGTTAATCTTGTCACTTGGCGGGTTTTGGGTTGGTTGACGTTTTAGCCTTGATTAGGGTTTGATCTTGAGTTTAATCACTAGGTTTAGTGATTATGGAAGTGTTGAAACTCTTTTGGGTGAGTTTGGCTAACTAATTTTGAAATGGGTCAAAATTAGGGTTTTGGTGTCAAAATGGGTATGACACGTGTTTAACACTTGTGTTCGGGTTTAATTGGCGTGTTAGGACCATTTTCACTCGTGTTAGTGATTATTGGTTAGTTTGGGCGCGTTTCGTGCTTAGAAGTGCAAATGGGTCGAATTTGCACTAAGGGTCAATTGGGTTGGTTTGTAAGTCAACCCTAATTATGTTGTTTGTATTGTGATAATGGAATAGGTGCGTTCCATTGACGAGTTGCGGATTATTTGGAAGCATTCATCAAGGCGACAATGTGAGTGTTAATATCCTATGTGCATATGTATGTGTAGGATGGGTGCGGGTCGGGTGAAGTGGTTCTCGGTTATAGAGCTCACTTCACATATAGGTGGATTTGATGGACTTGTGTATAGGTCCAATTGGCACGGTTGTGCGTTTTGGTTGTTTACCTTTGGCGAGGTACACGTTGTGTGTACGTTATCACACGTGGTTGTGATTTGGATGTTATAACCCCAAAGGCGAAGGGTTGATATTGTTGTGATGTGGATAACCCCGATGTGGTGGATTTTATAATCCCGTGACCGTGGGTTTGATGTTGAGAAGTGAATCTCGGGTAGTGCGGATTCATGATGACTCGGGTTGTTCGGTCATCTTGTGATGAGGTAGTGAATCTCGGGTTGTGCGAATTCACTAAGGCTCGGGTAGTTCGGCCAACCTCGGTTGTTGAATTGGTGAAGAAGTGAATATCGGGTTGTGCGAATTCACTAAGGCTCGGGTTGTTCGGCCAATCTTCATTGTGGTGTTTGGTATTCGGTAATGGGTTAAGGGGTTAACCTTATTCGTTTATATATTGTTATATATATATATTGTTTTATTGTCGTGATGTAGCTAACCCTCCGGGTGTAGCTTCTTGGCGTTGTTCACATCGTCGTTGGTGAACTTATATTTGTTGATGTATCTATAGCTTGTTGCTTAGTGACTACGGTATGCTTAGCTTAGCTTGCCTTATACTTGGATGCTTCGGTATGCGGTATTTGATATTTGTGTGGCGTGTCTATTTTATACATATATATGTATGTAGTATATTATCATTCACTAAGCGTTAGCTTACCCTCTCGTTGTTTACATTTTTATAGATTGCATGGATGCGGTGGCTCGGGTAAGCGCGGGGACTAGTGGACTTGCGTAGTTTGCTTTAGAAGACTTGCTTTTGGATTTGATTAGGATTGGGTAGCGTGTCCCCAATCCCATGCTCGGTCTATGTTTTTGTATAAACTAATGGGTCGAAATAGTCACTTGTGGTATTTTGGGTCGATGTGGGCCCGGTGTCGTAAAACTCGGTTTTTATTATGAAAAACTCTTAGTTTAAACTATTGTAATATATTGTGAAAGTGTTTTGGTCCAAAAGTGTCGGGAAGCGGGTTTTACGCCCGTGTGTGTTTGTAAACTGATCAGAATGTTTTAGTACATCTGGATTCCGTCCCAGATGGTTGGACGCCGTCCCAGTATTAAGTGCTGGACGCCGTCCAAGCTTTTGGACGCCGTCCAGATGGGCAGTTCCATAAATTTTTTTTTGTGGCACGTTTTCGGATGGTTAACGGGTTGGGTCGTTACAAGTGGTATCAGAGCATGGTCTAAGGGATTTAGGTGACTTGAGATAGGTGCCTAGACTTAGACTTTTGTGTGTGCTTATTTGTTGCGGGACTTGTAGGATTACGGGTCGGAATGGGTTTGGTTAGTGCCTTGGCTATAGGTTGACTAACGTTTATATTAGTAATGCGGATATTATTAATATGTTGTTGTGTTGTGATAATAATTCTCGCGTGTGTTTGTACTGCGTAGAATTTTGGTTGTGTTTGTGTATATCATCGAGCGAGACGGTCGTTGTACTAACGAGTCGATGCGGCATGTGTGCGTAATAAGAACTTGCAAAGCTTATTACGGGTGCAAATCGTGTCTAACAAGTGATGTACGATGAGTGTTTAGCAAGATGGGGCTGTGTCGTGCGTACGGTTTTACACGTTCGTGGACTAATCGTTTTGCATTCTTTAGAATGACGACGCGAAACGAGACCGAGGCGAATGACGTGGAGTTTAACGCTAGGGTTGCGGCCGCCGTTGCAGAGCAAATGGGTGAGTTAGAAGAAAGAATGGAAAGGAGGTATTCCGAACTTCAAAGTAGTGGTGAAATGGAGCGTTATCTTAAGAGCTTCATGAGGACTAAACCCCCGATGTATGATGGAAAGCCGGATCCTTTGGTAAGCACAACTTGGATTTCGGACGTCTAAGGGTGTTTCCGTACTATTAATTTCCCTCCCGAGAGAAAGACGAGACTCGCTACGAGTTTGTTGCGGGGTAGGGCAAGGGATTGGTTGGATGGTAAGATTGATCTTGTCGGTGGCGAGACGTTTATGGCTTTATCGTGGGACGACTTTAAGGAGGAATTCTTCGAGGAGTTCCGGACTTCGGCCGATTTGTGGGAATTGCGTAATGAGTTGCGAAATTTGCGGCAAGGATCTATGGATTTGAATACTCTCAAGACGACCTTTATGGCGATGGCTCGTTTTTGCCCGGAGTATTTGGGGAATGATCATTTGTTGATGGGGGATTTCTATCAGACCTTAAATGATGACTTGAAGAATAAGATTAGCCGGGGTCAAGCGAAGTCATTTGCGGAGTTATTTGCCTTGGCTAGAGGTTTCGAGTCTTATTCGCGATCGAAGGTTGGTGAACCTTCAAGTGAGGGAAGGATTATTTCTTATGGTGCTCCAAGTAAGAAAACTAAGGGCGCGAGTGCGAGTATGGGTAACGTGGAGAAAGGTTCGATGAGTTCTCATGCGCCTAGATGTTTCAATTGTGGTGTTAGGGGCCACAAGTTATGGGAATGCACAATGCCGAGAAGTGATGACGGGATGTGCTACTATTGTCATAAGGAGGGGCATCGCAAGCCGGATTGTCCCGAGTGGGCGGCGAATGCCGCAAGGAGACGTTGAGGTACGTTTCACTTTAATAAATATGTCATTTGAATATTTATTTATGTGGCGTTTAAGTTTGGATTTGTTATTGCATTGTGTTGTGCATGTTATTGTTAACGGTGACGTTCCTAATGGAAGTACCCTATGGTATTGATTGATTTTTGGACGAAGGGTGTAAGACTTGGTGTAACCAAGCATTCCTTAGTATTTGGGAAATGTTTCTACCAAGCCATGGAAATGGGTTTTGGTGTTCGATTGTTAAGCGCGTGTTCGCTTGTATGTGGAAGTTGATGAACTATGAGGTTCGTTGGGTGGTTGGAACCCTTGAAATCGAGTGTTTTGAATCTCGATGTATGTTGGTAATGGAGTTTATATGACGCGACATTAGGTGCCTCTTTTATACCTACTAGCGTGGTGTTCAACTCCGATTGTGTTGTGGTTACATTGTACTTAGGGTACCGAGATGAAACCCTTAAGTACATGAGTGACTAGGTGAAGTTGATAAGCTATAGCAATTGGATGATTGCGAGAGTGTAGTTGTGTAATTTGTGGTACACTTTTCGTTTGAAGTGTTTAAGGATAGGTTAAAATCCTTCGTATGCTCAAGGTTGGAGCAAGGAATGGTGATGGGTCGTGTGAACCCAATTGTTGGTAAAGTCTACCTTTGGTAGCATTGTACGGTTGTACGGGTTGTGACATTGGAACGTAGTTCCAAGTGGGGGAGTTGCACTTCCGCCCGAGGAAGTTGTAGTGTGAGATTTCGGATGATGCTTTTGGTAGATCCGGAAATTGGTCGGTTTGTGGTAGAGTACAATTTCGGATAAATTGTACTTATGGTTTGGATTTGAATTATCACCAAGGTGGTAATGTGGTAAATCTCGTTGAGAGATAATGGACGTGTTTGGTGAGCAAGGTGAAATCCTTCGGTTAAGGGAGGTGTGTGTCGGATTCTCTTCTAGAGAATTATTGTTTTGTGCCTATGTTTGATATAGGTGGTTCTTGCTCGAGTGTGTGAATGGTTAGTGGTATCCGTTAGGATTCACTATGGCGTAGTAGAGCGCGATTTTACGCTACTCGTTGTTCGAGGCCAAAAGGGCGTTGATTGATGAAGCATGACCTTCGGGGTCCGCTGACTTCATCATGGTAGTACGTGATTGGTGGAGCATGACTTTCGGGTCCGCTGACTTCATCATGAGCGAGGTGTTATATCGGTGAAGCATGACTTTCGGAGTCCGCTGACTTCATCCGGTATTGAGATTGGTGAAGCATGACCTTTAGGGTCCGCTGACTTCATCATGGTTGTTGATTGGTGAAGCATGATCTTCGGGTCCGCTGACTTCATCATGGTTGTTGATTGGTGAAGCATGATCTTCGGGTCCGCTGACTTCATCAAGGGAGTAGTGTTATGTCGGTATGGTGTAACATTATCGGGAAATGCCAGTACTGGTGGGAAATGCGAGTACCATTCCTGAGTTGTGTTGTGGGACGTGAATATCGGGTTGTTCGTATTCACAATATTTCGGGTAGTACGATTGTCCCTGTTGGTTGGACTCATAGTTTGAGGTAGTGAATGTCGGGTAGTTCGGATTCACTAAGGCTCGGGTTGTACGGCCATCCTCCGTTATACTATGTGGCGGTGGTAGTGAATATAGGGTTGCACGTATTCACGATGACTCGGGTTGTGCGGTCATTTCGTTGTGAGATATATGGATTGGGTAGGTGAATTTCAGGTTGTGCGAATTCACTAAGGTTCGGGTTGTTTCGACCATCCTCCATATGTGTTCAGGCTCGGGTTGTTTCGGCCATGTTGAGTTGTGATCTATCGGTTGTTTTATACGCCGATGGTGTGGGTCGTAAGGACCGTTTGGTTTGATCTATTGGTTGTTTTATGCACCAATGGTGGGATCGTAAGGACCATGTTGTAGGATTAGTGATGCGATAGCCGTGCTTCGCTCACATGTTGTTACAGGTGTGACGAATTGTCGATTTTGGTACACCTTTGGATTATCATTGCCATAGTCGTTTTGGGCGTTATCGGTTTTAACCGTTTGTTATGATGTTACGGTAGTTGCGTATGGGTCGTATTGCGCACTACAAGGGATGTTTAGTGATTGGTGTTATCCGTAAGGATTCGTTTGGTTCGGTCTCCATCGTTTCGTGTTGTTGACCTTAGGTTGACTTGGTTACTTTTAGCATTGTACTCGGTAAGGATACGCTAGGGGATTGATATCTGTAGTGACCCGAACTTTTCCATGTTTATATATATTAATTGAGATTGATATTTACATGATTAAATGTTTCCAACATGTTAAGCAATCAAACTTGTTAAGACTTGATTAATTGAAATATGTTTCATATAGACAATTGACCACCCAAGTTGACCGGTGATTCACGAACGTTAAAACTTGTAAAAACTATATGATGACATATATATGGATATATATATAGTTAACATGATACTATGATAAGTAAATATATCATTAAGTATATTAACAATGAACTACATATGTAAAAACAAGACTACTAACTTAATGATTTTTAAACGAGACATATATGTAACGATTATCGTTGTAAAGACATTTAATGTATATATATCATATTAAGAGATATTCATACATGATAATATCATGATAATATAATAATTTAAAATCTCATTTGATATTATAAATATTGGGTTAACAACATTTAACAAGATCGTTAACCTAAAGGTTTCAAAACAACACTTACATGTAACGACTCAGTTAAAATGTATATACATGTAGTGTTTTAATATGTATTTATACACTTTTGAAAGACTTCAATACACTTATCAAAATACTTCTACTTAACAAAAATGCTTACAATTACATCCTCGTTCAGTTTCATCAACAATTCTACTCGTATGCACCCGTATTCGTACTCGTACAATACACAGCTTTTAGATGTATGTACTATTGGTATATACACTCCAATGATCAGCTCTTAGCAGCCCATGTGAGTCACCTAACACATGTGGGAACCATCATTTGGCAACTAGCATGAAATATCTCATAAAATTACAAAAATATGAGTAATCATTCATGACTTATTTACATGAAAACAAAATTACATATCCTTTATATCTAATCCATACACCAACGACCAAAAACACCTACAAACACTTTCATTCTTCAATTTTCTTCATCTAATTGATCTCTCTCAAGTTCCATCTTCAAGTTCTAAGTGTTCTTCATAAATTCTACAAGTTCTAGTAACATAAAATCAAGAATACTTTCAAGTTTGCTAGCTCACTTCCAATCTTGTAAGGTGATCATCCAACCTCAAGAAATCTTTGTTTCTTACAGTAGGTTATTATTCTAATACAAGGTAATAATCATATTCAAACTTTGGTTCAATTTCTATAACTATAACAATCTTATTTCAAGTGATGATCTTACTTGAACTTGTTTTCGTGTCATGATTCTGCTTCAAGAACTTCGAGCCATCCAAGGATCCGTTGAAGCTAGATCCATTTTTCTATTTTCCAGTAGGTTTATCCAAGAAACTTAAGGTAGTAATGATGTTCATAACATCATTCGATTCATACATATAAAGCTATCTTATTCGAAGGTTTAAACTTGTAATCACTAGAACATAGTTTAGTTAATTCTAAACTTGTTCGCAAACAAAAGTTAATCCTTCTAACTTGACTTTTAAAATCAACTAAACACATGTTCTATATCTATATGATATGCTAACTTAATGATTTAAAACCTGGAAACACGAAAAACACCGTAAAACCGGATTTACGCCGTCGTAGTAACACCGCGGGCTGTTTTGGGTTAGTTAATTAAAAACTATGATAAACTTTGATTTAAAAGTTGTTATTCTAAGAAAATGATTTTTATTATGAACATGAAACTATATCCAAAAATTATGGTTAAACTCAAAGTGGAAGTACGTTTTCTAAAATGGTCATCTAGACGTCGTTCTTTCGACTGAAATGACTACCTTTACAAAAACGACTTGTAACTTATTTTTCTGACAATAAACCTATACTTTTTCTGTTTAGATTAATAAAATAGAGTTCAATATGAAACCATAGAAATTTGATTCACTCAAAACGGATTTAAAATGAAGAAGTTATGGGTAAAACAAGATTGGATAATTTTTCTCATTTTAGCTACGTGAAAATTGGTAACAAATCTATTCCAACCATAACTTAATCAACTTGTATTGTATATTATGTAATCTTGAGATACCATAGACACGTATACAATGTTTCGACCTATCATGTCGACACATTTATATATATTTCGGAACAACCATAGACACTCTATATGTGAATGTTGGAGTTAGCTATACAGGGTTGAGGTTGATTCCAAAATATATATAGTTTGAGTTGTGATCAATACTGAGATACGTATACACTGGGTCGTGGATTGATTCAAGATAATATTTATCGATTTATTTCTGTACATCTAACTGCGGACAACTAGTTGTAGGTTACTAACGAGGACAGCTGACTTAATAAACTTAAAACATCAAAATATATTAAAAGTGTTGTAAATATATTTTGAACATACTTTGATATATATGTATATATTTATTATAGGTTCGTGAATCAGCCAGTGGCCAAGTCTTACTTCCCGACGAAGTAAAAATCTGTGAAAGTGAGTTATAGTCCTACTTTTAAAATCTAATATTTTTGGGATGAGAATACATGCAGGTTTTATAAATGATTTACAAAATAGACACAAGTACGTGAAACTACATTCTATGGTTGAATTATCGAAATCGAATATGCCCCTTTTTATTAAGTCTGGTAATCTAAGAATTAGGGAACAGACACCCTAATTGACGCGAATCCTAAAGATAGATCTATTGGGCCTAACAAACCCCATCCAAAGTACCGGATGCTTTAGTAATTCGAAATTTATATCATATCCGAAGGGTGTCCCGGAATGATGGGGATATTCTTATATATGCATCTTGTTAATGTCGGTTACCAGGTGTTCACCATATGAATGATTTTTATCTCTATGTATGGGATGTGTATTGAAATATGAAATCTTGTGGTCTATTATTATGATTTGATATATATAGGTTAAACCTATAACTCACCAACATTTTTGTTGACGTTTTAAGCATGTTTATTCTCAGGTGATTATTAAGAGCTTCCGCTGTCGCATAATTAAATAAGGACGAGATTTGGAGTCCATGCTTGTATGATATTGTGTAAAAACTGCATTCAAGAAACTTATTTTGTTGTAACATAATTTTTATTGTAAACCATTATGTTATGGTCGTGTGTAAACGGGATATTTTAGATTATCATTATTTGATAATCTACGTAAAGCTTTTTAAACCTTTATTGATGAAATAAAGGTTATGGTTTGTTTTAAAATGAATGCAGTCTTTGAAAAACGTCTCATATAGAGGTCAAAACCTCGCAACGAAATCAATTAATATGGAACGTTTTTAATCAATAAGAACGGGACATTTCAGTTGGTATCAGAGCGTTGGTCTTAGAGAACCAGAATTTTGCATTAGTGTGTCTTATCGAGTTTGTTAGGATGCATTAGTGAGTCTGGACTTCGACCGTGTTTACTTGAAAAATGATTGCTTAACAAATTTTGTTGGAAACTATATATTTTTAACATGTGAATATTATGTGATATATTAATCTCTTAACGCGTTTGATATTATGTGATAGATGTCTACCTCTAGAACAAGTCCCATTGACTCACCTAATAATAATGAAGAGTCAAATGTAAATTGGAATGATTCGTGGACTGATTCACAAGTTCCCGAAGAGGAACCGGAAGAAGAGTCGGAACCGGAAGAAGAATCGGAACCGGAAGAAGAATCGGAACCGGATGAAGAAATAGAACTGGTGGGGGAAATAATAAAACGGTTAAGTAAAATAAAATTCTCAACCAACCAACCAAGGTTAATTATAGTCAATGGTGTTTCCGCCAAGGAAGCAAAATATTGGGAGGATTACCAATTCTCCGATGAATCGGATTCCGACGAGAATTCCGATGATGTTATAGAAATTACCCCAACTGAATTTAAAAAGGCAAAAGAAAATAATAAGGGAAAGGGCATAAAAATAGAGAAATCTAATTCCAACCCCGACGAAATTTATATGTATCGTCAACCCCCGAAGTCCTTAAGTTGTAACAATGACCCGGGAACCTCTAAACCACCAGGTTTTTCTAAACCAATGTGGATCACGACGGCTCGTATTAGGGGAACATCATATATCCCTAGAAACTTGGCAAAACGAACCAAAACCGAAGAAGAAGAAACAAGCGAGTAGGAATAAGATAGTTGTATTCGTGTGGTGTAATATATGTAATATAGTGTGCTTATGCTTTATGATATATGTAAAAATTGCTTGTATTAATAAGTATTTTTTTTTATGAATCTAACTCTTGTCTATTTTACAGTATAAAAACACAAAATGGATAGACAACCCAATATTTTAAGAGACCTACCCGGAGACATGATTGATGAAATCTTGTCTAGAGTCGGTCAGAATTCTTCGGCACAACTATTTAAGGCGAGATCAGTTTGTAAGACATTCGAAGAACGTTCCAAGAATGCCTTGGTTTATAAAAGGCTTTCGTTCGAAAGATGGGGGATATCACATTGGGAAATTCATAAGTTACGATGTGTTTACTTTGACGCATATATTGCGGGGAACCCAAATGCTATTTTACGCAATGGGTTAAGAAATTATTTTGACTCAATATATCCGAATATTGGACTTCGTGATTTAGAAAAAGCGGCTAACATGCAACATAAAGAAGCATGTTATGCTTACGGATTAGTAATGTTCGCTTCTCACCAAAGTGAGAACAAGAACATCGGGCTACAACTATTAAACAAAACGTTCCCACAAGTGACGGAGTCGGTAATTGGGGTAAGAAATGAGGTTTTTAGATTGTTACGGGACTGTTGGACATTACGTAACCCTCGTCCCTTTGACGACGTTACAACACGCTGTCTTATCAACGGCCATAACGGTTATGTTCCACAAGACCAAGGATGGGAAGTAATCCTAGTAAAACCAGAATGCATGACTTGTTTCTGGACGTATGAATTACTTGTCTTTATTGCCTTTGCTGAACGACTTGTGTACTAGCTAGAATTATCTTCACAACCATCTTGTATCAAATTTATTGTGTGCTATATTTCATGCTATATGTAAAATAAGCGGTATTGTAAGTTTGTAAAATATTGTGTAAAAGTTTGAACGCGAAATATTATTATAATCAGTTTTTCATATAGAATTGTAGTAGTTGAATTGTATATTAGCTACTAAGTATGAACTTAACGGGTAGGTACTACCCGAATTTAAACTTATAAAACGCTAATATGAAGAAAAAGCTTTTATAAATGAGTTCATATTATGCTACGAAATACTATTAACTACTCTTAATATTCTGTATGATTAACTTGTTCCATTTGACTATTTTGAAGGAAATGGCACCGACTACTCGACACACCGTGAATATGAATGAAGAGGAATTCCGTACTTTTCTAGCTTCAAACATAGCCGCAGTACAGGCTGCGCTACATACCAACAATAACCTTGGATCTAGCAGTACAGGAAATCGTGTAGGATGCACCTACAAAGAATTCACTGCCTGCAAACCTTTGGAATTTGATGGAACCGAAGGACCGATCGGATTGAAACGATGGACCGAGAAGGTTGAATCGGTGTTTGCCATAAGTAAGTGTACTGAAGAGGACAAAGTGAAGTACGCTACGCATACCTTCACAGGTTCTGCGTTAACATGGTGGAATACCTATCTAGAGCAAGTGGGACAAGACGATGCGTACGCACTACCGTGGTCAGCATTCAAGCACTTGATGAACGAGAAGTACCGTCCCAGAACCGAGGTCAATAAGCTCAAGACAGAACTTAGAGGGTTACGAACCCAAGGATTTGATATTACCACATACGAAAGACGATTCACAGAATTGTGCCTATTGTGTCCGGGAGCATTCGAAGATGAGGAAGAGAAGATCGACGCGTTTGTGAAAGGATTATCGGAAAGAATCCAAGAAGATATAATTCACACGAGCCCTCCTCCATACAACAGGCATGTAGAATGGCTCACAAACTAGTGAACCAGATTGAAGAAAGAATTAAAGAACAGACTGCTGAAGAGGCCAATGTGAAGCAAGTCAAAAGAAAGTGGGAGGAAAACTGTGATAAGAATCACCAATACAACAACAACAGCAATTACAACAATAATCGCAACAATTATCCCAACAATCGCAACATCAATCGCAACTACAACAAACGGCCCAACAACAACAACAAGGGGTAAAATTGTAAATTCACTTGGGTGCCGGTTTGGAGCCTTCAAGGCTGATTCATTGATCACTTTGGATCATTTCTCACCAACCAAAAACACTCTCAACCTTATCTAGAGAGAGAAGAGAGGTTTTAGAGAGAGAGGTGGATTTGGAGAAGGAGGAGTCGGATTCTCGCAAAAGCTCGGGTTCTAAAGTTGTTCATCTCGCTCCTAGCTACTTTGTGGTGGTATTGGTAAGCTCAAACTCCGAATTTCATTTGTTAGATTTGATGTTCAAGTTAGGGTTTTGAGCTAGATTGTTGTGAAACCCTTTTAGATGAGGAAGTAGGTTCATGGTGACTTGTTAATCTTGTCACTTGGCGGGTTTTGGGTTGGTTGACGTTTTAGCCTTGATTAGGGTTTGATCTTGAGTTTAATCACTAGGTTTAGTGATTATGGAAGTGTTGAAACTCTTTTGGGTGAGTTTGGCTAACTAATTTTGAAATGGGTCAAAATTAGGGTTTTGGTGTCAAAATGGGTATGACACGTGTTTAACACTTGTGTTCGGGTTTAATTGGCGTGTTAGGACCATTTTCACTCGTGTTAGTGATTATTGGTTAGTTTGGGCGCGTTTCGTGCTTAGAAGTGCAAATGGGTCGAATTTGCACTAAGGGTCAATTGGGTTGGTTTGTAAGTCAACCCTAATTGTGTTGTTTGTATTGTGATAATGGAATAGGTACGTTCCATTGACGAGTTGCGGATTATTTGGAAGCATTCATCAAGTCGACAAGGTGAGTGTTAATATCCTATGTGCATATGTATGTGTAGGATGGGTGCGGGTCAGGTGAAGTGGTTCTCGGTTATAGAGCTCACTTCACATATAGGTGGATTTGATGGACTTGTGTATAGGTCCAATTGGCACGGTTGTGCGTTTTGGTTGTTTACCTTTGGCGAGGTACACGTTGTGTGTACGTTATCACACGTGGTTGTGATTTGGATGTTATAACCCCAAAGGTGAAGGGTTGATATTGTTGTGACGTGGATAACCCCGATGTGGTGGATTTTATAATCCCGTGACCGTGGGTTTGATGTTGAGAAGTGAATCTCGGGTAGTGCGGATTCATGATGACTCGGGTTGTTCGGTCATCTTGTGATGAGGTAGTGAATCTCGGGTTGTGCGAATTCACTAAGGCTCGGGTAGTTCGGCCAACCTCGGTTGTTGAATTGGTGAAGAAGTGAATATCGGGTTGTGCGAATTCACTAAGGCTCGGGTTGTTCGGCCAATCTTCATTGTGGTGTTTGGTATTCGGTAATGGGTTAAGGGGTTAACCTTATTCGTTTATATATTGTTATATATATATATATATATTGTTTTATTGTCGTGATGTAGCTAACCCTCCGGGTGTAGCTTCTTGGCGTTGTTCACATCGTCGTTGGTGAACTTATATTTGTTGATGTATCTATAGCTTGTTGCTTAGTGACTACGGTATGCTTAGCTTAGCTTGCCTTATACTTGGATGCTTCGGTATACGGTATTTGATATTTGTGTGGCGTGTCTATTTTATACATATATATGTATGTAGTATATTATCATTCACTAAGCGTTAGCTTACCCTCTCGTTGTTTACATTTTTATAGATTGCATGGATGCGGTGGCTCGGGTAAGCGCGGGGACTAGTGGACTTGCGTAGTTTGCTTTAGAAGACTTGCTTTTGGATTTGATTAGGATTAGGTAGCGTGTCCCCAATCCCATGCTCGGTCTATGTTTTTGTATAAACTAATGGGTCGAAATAGTCACTTGTGGTATTTTGGGTCGATGTGGGCCCGGTGTCGTAAAACTCGGTTTTTATTATGAAAAACTCTTAGTTTAAACTATTGTAATATATTGTGAAAGTGTTTTGGTCCAAAAGTGTTGGGAAGCGGGTTTTACGCCCGTGTGTGTTTGTAAACTGATCAGAATGTTTTAGTACATCTGGACGTCGTCCCAGATGGTTGGACGCCGTCCCAGTATTAAGTGCTGGACGCCGTCCAAGCTTTTGGACGCCGTCCAGATGGGCAGTTCCAGAATTTTTTTTTTTTGTGGCACGTTTTCGGATGGTTAACGGGTTGGGTCGTTACACTCGACTTTTGATCATTGACCGACTTATAAAACGATGGGACGCGGTTGAGACGGACTGGTTTTTTTTAAATAGTAACTTTTCATGAAGATGTTACAAAAGTAGAAATTACACAAAAAAGTTTACACAAATGGTAAAACCGAAGTTTCAAACTTCGGATTTTGTGAAACCGAAGTTTCAAACTTCGGATTTGGTGAAACCGAAGTTTGGAAGTTCGAATTTCTCGCTTTTTGCAGAACAAACGATGACTGGTACTTCGAATCTGATACGTGGCAAAACCGAAGTTTGGAACTTCGGTTTTGATTCAAATGCTTCAACCACGTAAATAAATGCTCATTTATTAAATGGATCAGTGTAATTAAAAACAGGCGAGTTAAATTGAGCCACGTGGAAATCGAAGTTTCAAACTTCGGTTTCTTTGTTTATAAGATCCGAAGTCTTGAACTTCGATTTCACACACATCTCACACAAACCCAACTCATTCTGCAAAAAAAAAAAATAATCCGAATTAGAAAAAAAAAAATGGCTCAAAAGAATCAAGTTCGTTCTAGATCGGTCTAGATTGATAATTCTCTATTGTTTTTACAAGCCAAAAAGAGTCATAGATCATATTCAATATTTACCAAGAAGCTTGAAGAGGACGTGTTAATAAAACCAAAAAGATGTGATCTCATCTTTTGGCAGCATATTACGGGTCTTCAAAACGAAACAATACATGCGGGGGTCCAAAGACTCAATTGGTCACTTGTTACTGCTATGGTTGAAAGATGGCGCCCGGAGACGCCTACGTTCCACTTACCGATTGGTAAAAAATTCTTACCTTATATATTAATAATTATTTATTTCAATATATATATTATATATAGAATCCGTATTAATGTAGTAAAGTATATGTATTATTAGATATTCCTAAATAATATAGTGTGTGTATATATATATATATATATATATACACACACACACACACACACACATATATATATAATCCGAATGTTTAACAACCCGTTCATATCGATTATAAACGAATTACAATAGTTGATTACATCGCGAGATATTTGACCTCTAAATGATACATTTTACAAATATTGCATTCGTTTTTTAAAAGACAGACTTTCATTACATCGAAAGTTGACAGGCATGCATACCGTTTGATATTATATCAAACTATCAATGACTTATTAATAATCTTGTTGAACTCAACGACTCGAATGCAACGTCTTTTGAAATATGCCATGAATGACTCCAAGTAATATCTTTAAAATGAGCAAATGCACAGCGGAAGATTTCTTTAATACCTGAGAATAAACATGCTTTAAAGTGTCAACCAAAAGGTTGGTGAGTTCATTAGTTTATTATAATCAATCATTTCCAATAATATAATAGACCATAAGATACTCTTATTTCGAAAACAATCTGTGCAGGTCTGCTCACTGCTTTAAAAAACATTCATATGAAGAACACTGGAATCTTTCAAAATAATCTCACTAACGGTAGCTAATGCATCGTGCAATGCAAAAATTTCTCACCGAGGGAGCTAATACAACACAATCTCATCAACGGTAGCTAATGCATCGTGCAATGCAAAAATTTCTCACCGAGGTAGCTAATACAAAACAATCTCATCAACGGTAGCTAATGCATCGTGCAATGCAAAAATTTCTCACCGAGGTAGCTAGAACGGTAGCTAATGCATCGTGTAATGCAAAAATTTCTCACCGATAGTAGCTAATAAATCGAACCATTTCGGTAGCTAATGCATCGTGCAATGCAAAAATTTCTCACCGATGGTCGCTAATACAATCTTTATAGACATCGAACCATTTCGGTAACTAATGCATCGTGCAATGCAAAAATTTCTCACCGATGGTCGATAATACAATCTTTATAGAAATCGAACCTCTGAATCCAAATAATTCTATCATAGAATGTAGTTTTGAGTACTTTCTCTATTTCGTCAAACATTTCTAAAAAAACAGTTCATGTATTCTCAGTTCAAAAATATATCTCAGAAAGCAATTAATAAAACAGTTATAAAAATAGCGCATGTATTCTCAGTCACAAAAATGTAAAGAGTAAAATGGAATCAAGTGAACTCACGATACAATATTTTGTAGTAAAAATATTCATACGACGATACTGAACAATACAGGGTTGGCCTTGGATTCACGAACCTATATCATTTGTATATATATTAATACATATCATTGTAATCGAACAATTATATGTATATATTATTATTAGTAATATAAGTTTTTATATCAATAACTTATATATTTCATTATATATTTCATTATATATTCATTTTATATATTTTATTAAATAAGATATTAATATAGTTTACTTATGTGTATTAAAATAAATTGTTATATGAATATCATTTGTTAGTTAATTTAATGAAAATATTAAGATATGGGTAGTATACTATTAGATTTAATTATAATAATAATAGTGCAAATTTTATATAAGATGATAATTTTAATAATACTTATAATGTTAATAATAATGATACTACTAGTTTTAATAAAATTATAGATTAAAATAATGATACTTCTAGTATTATTGATAACAATAATAATATTGATATTATTAATAACTATAAAAATAACCTTTTTATTTCTAATAATAATTTCAGTAATGGTTCATTAAATGATACTCATAATAATAATAATCCTAATTATAATAATACTTATATTAATATTACTAATACTAATAATAATATTAATAATACTTAATGATGTTAATTATTAACAAAATGATAATAACATTAGTCCTAGTATTTATGTCTACATAATAATAATGATAATACATATATTAGTCGTTAATAAATATAATAATAATAATAATAATAATAATAATAATAATAATAATAATAATAATAATAATAATAATAATAATAATAATAATAATAATAATAATAATAATAATAATAATAATAATAATAATAATAATAATAATAACCATATTCTTAATTATAACTATAATCATAATAATAATAATGATAAATGATAACTAATACTTAAATGACAAAATTTATAATAATAATTACATTAATAAAGTTAATAATAATAATAATAATAATAATAATAATAATAATAATAATAATAATAATAATAATGTTCATATTACTTATACTCATGGTAATAATAATAATTATAATTCTACTAATAATTAGTAATAATAACATTAATAAACAATAACAATAATAATAATAATAATAACAATATTAATAATAATAATAATAATAATAATTTGATGAAGAACTACCTCAAAAATGGTTTTCTAAAAAGAAGTGTCTCAGACCGAAATTGAACCCGTGACCTCTCGCTAACCCGAATCAACACTTAACCATTCGACCAAACCTGTTTTTTCGATTTACTTCTTGATCTAAATGTATTTACTCCGTTTTATGTCTCACCCTTCTTCTTGAAATTCAATCGATCAGAAACCTTCCTAACCTCTAACTAACTGTTTGTTTTATGATTCATACATGAAACAGAAATGGCCCGTACAGTTTGTTTGAATTAAATACAACAGAAAAAAAATAAAAAAAGTTGTACAGGTATAAAAAAATACGGTTATGAACTCAAATGTCAAATTCAAATTTGAAAACGTTTTAGACTAAACTTACAACATGAAAAAGGTCCCAAATCATCCTTATAAACTTTTTGTATCATTAATTGATCCAGAAATATCACACAGCTTTCGAATTTCTTGAAGAACCAAATGTTTGACTTTTTAAAAAAAATATTTGACTTCAAAATTAGGATTCAATATAGAAAATTGGAAAATGAAACCTTCCAGATAGTTTTAGTGTAGGATTTCTAACAAAACTGCATCAACACATTTTGAAATGGAAATCGAATTCGAGTTTTGATGTTCTTGGTCAAGAACAGAGGTATATGCGTATTCTTGAGTTTTTATGTTAAATCCTTCATAATGAATTAGTTATAATGTGTGATTGATAATGAGGTTGAAAGAATGGAATGGCTTTTATCAATATCATGGAATAATTCGTTTAACTTATAGCTAAAATGGGCGACAGTTTTCCTCTCAAGGACAGATGAAATAAATAAAAAAATATAACTCGAATAAGATTGATAACAGAATTTAATCTTATCTGTGATTCTGATTTGGACATATTTAATCAATTAAGTCGATAAATTACACAGGAGGATAGAAATTTGAACTGAATACGTATTTTCTTATACTTAATTATGTATATACCGTATTTACATGTATATATAATATTTGTATAGGTATTTATATATATAATTCTATATTTTGTATACGTATATGTATCTGTAAATATATAAGTGTATTAATAATAATACTAATACTAATAATAGGAATTTAAATAATAATACAATTAATAATAATGATAATAATATCAATAATTCTAATAATTAATAATTACATAATTTAATAATAATACTAATAATATTAATAATGATTTTATTAATAACAAATAAATAATAGTATTACTGATAATAATAATTATTAACGATATTTAGGATAATTATACTAATAGTTATAATAATGTTTTTAATGATTTTATTTAAAGATCAAATTAATAAATTGTATTATTTACAATAATAATAACAATATTTATCAATAATAAATACTGGCAATAATAGTTGTAAAGATAATAATAATAACATTATTCATGATAATAATATAATGATAATTTATTTATAAAAATATAATGATTTTAATGGTAAATAATAATAATAATAATAATCTTAATCAAAATTTTATTACTCATTATAACATAATAATGATGTTAACAATAATAACAATAATATTAATATCATAACAAATTATATGTATCAACCTTCCTATCTATATTTTATCTATTGAAGATAATAATATGACTAACACTAATTATAATATTAATATTATTATTGATATTAGTATAATAATCATATTTTTAATTTGTAATTACATTTAATATCATATATTGTAATTATACCATATATATTATATGATAACATATGTTGAATATTTATTATTTATACATTTTATTATAAATACATTATATAATATGTGTTTTCATATTAAATATGAAAATATAATTGTTTAATATATATATATATATATATATATATATATATATATATATATATATATATCTTATATTCTATTAAAATAAATTTCGTCATATAATATTTATAACTTTTATTACATATTCCAATATACATATAATTATAGAAATCATATATATCTATACATAGATTTATTTTAAATAACAACTTATCGTGTATATTATTTTACATATTCAATTCAAATGATTAAATCATATTTTATTATTTTAATTTATTATATATATTTTTGGTTATATTTATCTATAGCATATATACATTATTACTCACACACAATTGTTCGTGAATCGTCGGGAATAGTCAAAGGGTATTTGAATACATGAATATAGTTTCAAAATTTTCGAGACTCAACATTACAGACTTTGCTTATCGTGTTGGAAACATATAAAGATCAAGTTTAAATTTGGTCGGAAATTTCTGGGTCGTCACAGAATGTGTGTGTATATATATATATATATATAATTCGTATTAATATGTGTTGGAGAAGCAACTGTAACATTGCAAGACATCCAGATTTTATGGGGTTTACCAATAGACGGAGTGGTTGTATCCGGTATTTAGTATGAAACGAGTGATGCGGAGTGGTTACCGTTAGTCGTTACCTACTTAGGGATCGCCCCTTAAGATATTGGTACTAAGGGTATACAGATAGGGAGGATATTACTTTCTGTATTAAAAGAGGAGTTGGGTAGAAATGTTGGAGACACTGACGAGTCTCACCAACAGCAGGCTAGAGTATACATTTTTGCTCTAATAGGCAGTGTTCTATTTTCTGACTCTAATTCGTACGATATCCTATTGAGCTTTCTGTATAACATCATTGACTGAAGTTCAGGTAGACGTATTAGTTGGGGTAGTGCGGTTCTCGCACATCTTTTTAGTAATTTGTGTAAAGCCGCCACAAACAATCAATGTAAGGGCATTAATGGTGCGCTACTTTTAGTACAATAGTGGGTGTATGAAAAAATTCCATCCCTCTCACCAACTCTCAGAAATGATATACGCATTATTCCAGAGAACCTGGCACCGCAGAATATTCCACACATTCGTGGACCCTATGATTCGAGGTATATTATTGTTACTTTATACCTTTAGTTATTGGTAACTATATTCATTTGTATACATTAATTCATATGTAGGTGGCATGGTAAACGGAAAAACAAAAGAACGCCATCACATGTATTGCCTACATGTCGCTCCGACTTGCGGCGTTACAACCTTGATAGGTAACATTTATTTGGTATTATAATATGACGCTATGTTAAAGTCAAAACATTTATTAAGTATTATAATATGTTGATGCAGTTTATATGGCAACCATATGATGATGTGTTACCGAGCCAACTTCCCCGTCAGTGCACAGCTGACAGAGCCTTGTGGTCATACCGTGGCCCGATTATATTCTGGGCTACTATTGAGACGCATCTACCAGATAGGGTCTGCATGTAGTTTGGATGGACTCAGGATATTCCAAGTGATGAACACTTGCTTCCCGCTTAGACGCATCATTATGTACACAAAACAAGCCTTTGCATGAAACAAAGTACTGATATGAGGACTATTGCCCAACATGTTCAGTACATCGTACGTTGGAATGATCGAGCCAACAGTGTATTTCGTGGTACGCTGGGTGGGGGTGTGAGTAGGGATTACTTTAACTAGTACAAGGCACGCATAGTTGTGCATATTATAGATCCTGGAATCTATAACGACCCGTCCAAATCCATATGGACGAATACATTAACATCTGGTCCCATTGCGAGGTACTGACCTCTATATGATACGTTTTACAAACATTACATTCATTTTAAAAGATAACTCATTTCAAAATAACCAAATGATATATGTTTTCCAATAATATGAATGACTAATCTGCCATTGACTTAATAACAGTCTTTTTGAACTCAACGACTTGAATGCAACGTCTTTTGAAATATGTCATGAACGACTCCAAGTAATATCTTTAAAATGAGCAAATGCACAGCGGAAGATTTCTTTAATACCCGAGAATAAACATGTTTAAAAGTGTCAACCAGAAGGTTGGTGAGTTCATAGGTTTATCATAAACAATAAAATTCAGTAATTTTGATACACCACAAGATTTAAATATGCTTGGCACAAATGGGTCCGTATCCTATACCCACCTGTAATGTCCATGCGATTTCTTTTAAATAAAGTACACCTATCTCGTGTACGAAACTATTTTTCAAAATTTTTAATAACCGTACACATATCTCGTGTACAAAATATCATACACATAACCTGTGTATAAAAATCATTCTCTCTATATATAACCTTACTTGGTAACCGACCTTAACATATAATGCGCATAAAGAATATCCCCAAAACATACAGGCATAAAGCAATTAGTATGATAAATACAGAATCATTCCTTCTGTTTAATATAAACCTCGAAGTACTAAAGTTTCCGTAACCTGGATGGGGCTGGTCAGCACCCATAGATCTACCTTTAGGATTCGCGTCAATTAGGGTGTCGTTCCCTAATTCTTAGGTTACCAAGCTATAATAATCAGGGAAAATATTCGGTATAATAACCAACAGAACCTCTCGTCTGTATAATAATTCATTCGAGGAATGTTTTGCTTGTGTCTATCTCATCAAACATTTATAAAAGTATTTCATGTATTCTCAGTCCCAAAAATATATATTGCAAAAATAAAAAGGGATCAAATGAAACTCACGATACGATATTTTGTAGTAAAAATATGCATACGACTGAACTGAACAATTGCAAGTACAGTAAGCATTCAATTAAGTTTAAGTTTTAGCTATAAAGAATCAATCAAGTACACTAAGCATTCAATTAATCTTGTCATGACCCAGAAATTTCGGTCAAATTTAAACTATGATAATTCCGACAAGATAAGAAAATTGATGTGTTGCATTAAAATAGTTTTTTAACCATTGGACTTTACCCTACGATTCACGAACAACCAATAATTTAAAACTCGAACCCGTCATGATTTATATATGAACTGATAAAAATTTACTATTAAACGATGCTATTTCAAATTAAAAATTTTACGCATTAAGTCGTTTTATTTTTATGATATAATTTTTGTAATTTTTTTAAGAAACGAAGTTAAATTAAAAATGTACAATTTGTAAAGCACAACGTACAACAACGTGTAGCTTAAATAGTTGAATCGAAATTAATTCATTTACTATTCATATGAATAGTAAATGAAATGAAATTAATTAATTTACTATTCACATGAAAGTGACATGATAGAAATTATTAATTATAAGTTACATAATATACCCCTGACGTATTTAATAAATACGACTTTTTAAAAGTTTACGGTTCAAATTTAATTCTAAATTTATTATTATATTATTATATTTTATTTCAATATTATTATATTATTATATTATTATATTAAAATTTATAATATATTATATATCTTTGTCCAGTCAAAAACTAGGAAAACACATATTACGCTTATAAACTTTATAAATGAATCTTTTTACAACTAATTTCATAAAGCTTAAGATCAAAACAGATATATATGTATTCAAATATAAAAAGTGGAATTTTTACTCATACTTTTACCCGTCAACTATTAGCAACAAGAGTACGAAATACCAGTCCGTGAAAACTGTCGGCAGGTATTATTGAATTCTAATTCGCACGTTTGATTACTTTTATTATTATATTATTTTAATATTATTATATTATTATATTATTACTTTATTATAATATTATATTATTATATTTTATTTCAATATTATTAAATTAATATATTTATACTATATATATGGAACGATTATGTTTCTAGTTCAATTCATTCACATAGATAGATATAGATATATTACTCCGTAGTACTAAATTCTCATTATTATTTTTATTATTATTATTACTCTTAATATTAATATTAGTATTATTATTAAGTAGTATCATTAATATTAGTATTAGTAATATACATAAAATACTACGACGGGGTTATGTTCAAGTGATTTCAAAATAGATTTTTCAAATGGGTTAAAGCTAAGGAATTCATGGGTATTAAAAAAGGAGGTTATGGGTATTGATCGGGGGTATTGTTCGTGAATCAAAGGCCAACCTTGCATTTATCATTTCCATTGCGTCTGCATACTTTTCCTACAATACTGAACCACAATATTGATACGTGAGTTTTCATAGCTCCCTTTTTATATATATTTTTGGGCTGAGAATACATGCGTATTTTATAACTGTTTTACGAAATGGACACAAGTACTTAAAATATATTCTACGTTGAGTTGTACAACTTTGCATATTTTTCCCTAATAGCTTGGTAACTAATATTTACATGTTGTAAGAGCATGTAAGCGCGAATCCTATTGATAGATCTATCGGGTTTGACAACCCCAACCGGGCTAGTCGCTCTAGTATCATAAACGGTTGCATAGTACTTCTTTTTTACTACACTTGGTACAGTGTAGGGAGATTTCATAATAAAGGGAATATGCCACATTAATTGTTAAGTATGGTTACCGAAGCGCTCAACAACTTATAGAATACTTTTATACACTTGCGAGTGTACGGATATTTATGGAAACTGAAATCTTGTGATCTATTACTATTACGGAAATGATTGATTATGATAAACTATGAACTCACCAACCTTTTTGGTTGACACTTTTAAGCATGTTTATTCTCAGGTATTAAAGAAGCTTCCGCTATTTAACTGCTATGTGCATGGAGTCTTAGATGGCATATTTTTTAAGGAAACTTGCATTCAAACTTTAATATGTATTATATTTTAACTGTTTAATCAACTGATGTATTATTATGAACTATCATTTATTGGGATTGTCTATATGTAGAAATCACCACAAGTCGAAAACATTTATGTACATGCTTTAAAAATATATACAAATTTTAAAACTTTCTTATATAGAAACGTCTTTTGAAATTAATGCAATGTTTGTAAAACGTATCATATAGAGGGCAAACCTCGCAATGGGACCGATGAATGATGTGCTGCGTCAATAGGGATTTTGGCAGGCCATCACAGTTGATATCAGAGCGTTGGTCTTAGCGAACCAGAATTTGCATTAGTGTGTCTAACCAGTAGTTGTTAGGATGCATTAGTGAGTCTGGACTTCGACCATATCTGCATATTATAAATTTTGCTTATCATTTCTTGTCGGAAATTACCTGCTTATTGTTCTTAAGTCTATACGCTTTTTCCTGCATTTATTGCATAAATAGTGTATAGACAAATTCCTATCTTAGCATATCTGTTACTGTGAACTTTGCCTGACATCTTTCAAAGATTCCCCCGTAATTTATGGGATTTTGATATTATATATACATATGTGAATTATGTATTAAAGAATACCAAATCTAAGTCCTATAATCTATTTCATACCAAAAATTCTTTCTCTGATTATACAAGATGGATCCCGCATCTAGTTCAAATTCCTCAGATTCCGACAGCTATTCCGATATGGAATTCGACTTGAGCTCCAAAAGCAGCGTAACTGGAATGGATCAACCAATTAACCATCATCTATTCTGGATGAATTGGGGATGGGTTCGTAATCTACTTAAACATTGGAGACAAGAAGAAGGTGATCCCTTCCATCCACCACATTCACCTCTTGGCGAAGAACCTGAAGCACTTACCTGCGAACCTCTTCGAAACACCTTTTTCTCTCTCATTTCCAGAGTATCTCGTCACGATTATATACTATCCCAAATTCTGAATCTTATTCATCCGCTCGTCCGAACCGACAATCATTCTGGTGTAATAGAAGAAGTCAACAAGCTTCACGCTCGCGTGACGGCTTTGGAGAATATGGTGCAAGGATTACAAGCACCATCAACAACACCAGTACCGCTAACAACATCCACATCAGAAGCCTCAATACCACAAACACTAGCAGCATCACCGACATCAACAGTACCATCATCAACATCAATAGTATCATTACCACCACCAACAACCACATCCGCATCCCACACCTCAATATCACATCTAAAATCTGTACTTCGAGCATCAACATCATACGCACCATAGGTACCAAGGAGTACTAACAACAACAAACGATGAACTATCGATTCATCACTTCATTAAAGAAATATTCTGCAGAGAATATGTAATTTCTAAAAGTTTTTAGAGAGTACTTATTCTAGTTCTAACCATAAACCAGAAGAGTAGATGGATAGAGATGATAGAGGAAACCCTGACAAGAATGGTGTGTGATCTACAAGCTAGACCGGTTATACAAGCGCTACCAGAAGTACCACCAGCATCACCATTAGTATCACCAACACCAGTAACACCTGTCGCACCACAAGCTCCACCAACTCCATAACCACCGACGATATCGACACCACAATCACCGAGGAGTATATTGGAATAACGAGTTATGAAGTATTAACTCATTATTTCCAAAGAATTTATATATTATATATATGAATTTTGGAAACCATAATATATTTTTCGTACTAAGCTATTAAGTATGAATTGAAAAATGGTAGATACTACTCGGTTAATTCATATTACTAATATGCTATGATGTACATCCTTTATTAACTACAATCTCTGTTTCAAACCAATGAATTCCATTTCATAATAACCAAGTGTATTATTCAACTACATGTTTGATTTTACACTCCCATTTTCGATATACTCGAAACTTTCCAGAAAACATCATTCGTACTTTGCGGAATTCACAAGTATTTCATGAGCATCAACATCCTTCACCAAGAAATATCAATAAGAATAAATAATGATGTATTAATTACATTAGTGAAATACTCCACAAAGATTAAGTAATTTCTAAAGTTTTAGGGATTATTCATTTCTAGTTCTAACCATAAACCAAATGAGATTAATATAATATTAACTCATTAAATGCATATTACATCTGAAGAAAATATAAATACATATATTTTCAAAAAGATTGTAATAAAAATTCTTTTGTACAAAATATTACTTGTGAAATTTTATTTTAACGGGTAGGTAATACCCGAGAAATACTTAAGTTCACATTAATATGTTACACTGTACATTTTCAATGATGTTTCAACAATCGTTAATTATACTCTCTCCTTTCATAGCAATAGACAACCATTTTCCATGCCAATTCAATTACATATTATGATTTTGACAAATCAAAATCCAAGTCAAGATTTAAGAAGTGTCATCAATCTTAAATTCCTACATCCTTTGAAACCATACTTTGAATTCAAAATGTTATTCATAAAACCCAGGAGAATATTATTCGTATCTTTCATAATTCGCAATGATTTCACCTTCACCATCATATACTGACGGATACAACCTGCGTTCAAACACTCCAATTCAAAATTCTTGAAAGCACCTCAGATTGAAAATCAACGAATCAGACTCGTTATATATGAGAATACGGATGAAGCAGCCAAAGCTGTTGATGGTCTTAATAGTCAAAAGTTGATAATAAAGAAAAGTATGTTAGAAAAGAAATTTGGAACTGAAAAACGAATTGAGCAAACTATGAAGGAGGCTGTTGACAAATCACAAGGACTAAACCCGTATCTAAAGAATTTAGATAATTCAGTTTCTGATTTAAATCTCAGAAGATATGCAATCTCTTTACGTATTCTAAATCCTTGCGGAAGAATTTTCTTCATCATCCTTTGATTTTAATTTTTTTTAATTTCTAAGATATCATCGTATCTTCCATTATAAATATCCTCAATATTTCTGAAAAAAATACCTCCATAACTATTCTTGTCTGAAATTAATTATCTCTTTGCGTTATCTGTATTACATCATAACAGAAACTGTTTTAGTTTCAAAATTTTTGTAACATTCGAATTTAAGTTCATTGATATTATAGAGTAGTGATGGAATGAAAGCATGAGTTAGTGTAATATAATGACGCCCGATCAACGTGATTATATTATAGTAAGTCAGGCGGAAGTTCTAAAGGCACATGATGAAGGTAGTACTTGATCAACATTACCCTCACCATGTACTATGTTACACGACTCTTTCATTTTACTTAAAATATGAACATACCTAGAATGTATTTTCTTGATAGTTCTATACTTTCCGTGATTCCAGTAGTTTTCTAATATAATCGTGCCATTACATTTTTCTTTCTACTTATAACACTAGTTATGCTCATTTGAAATCCTATCTATCGTATTTCCGGAGAAATCTTTATCATTTCATTTATATTTCTCAATAGTGAGAAATTTATTGAACTTGTGTTTATCATAAAATGGAACCCGACCCATTTAGGGTACTCGAAATACTCCATTCATCGATCTTATCATTTTCTTTGATAATGATTGTACTAACAATCGAATTCATTTAAAGAATTCAAGTTATATAATATTTCGTGATACGAAAATATCCTCGTTTTCGTTATCAACTTTCTTTAGCCAAATTTCGGGACGAAATTTCTTTTAACGGGTAGGTACTGTCATGACCCGAAAATTTCGGTCAAATTTAAACTATGATAATTCCGACAAGATAAGCAAATTGATGTGTTGCATTAAAATATTTTTTAACCATTGGACTTTACCCTACGATTCACGAACAACCTATAATTTAAAACTCGAACCCGTCATGATTTATATATGAAATGATAAAAATTTACTATTAAACGATGCTATTTCAAATTAAAAATTTTACGCATTAAGTCGTTTTATTTTTATGATATAATTTTTGTAATTTTTTTTTAAGAAACGAAGTTAAATTAAAAATGTACAATTTGTAAAGCACAACGTACAACAACGTGTAGCTTAAATAGTTGAATCGAAATTAATTCATTTACTATTCATATGAATAGTAAATGAAATGAAATTAATTAATTTACTATTCACATTAAAGTGACATGATAGAAATTATTAATTATAAGTTACATAATATACCCCTGAAGTATTTAATAAATACGACTTTTTAAAAGTTTACGATTCAAATTTGATTCTAAATTTATTATTATATTATTATATTTTATTTCAATATTATTATATTATTATATTTATTATATTATTATATTAAAATTTGTAATATATTATATATCTTTGTCCAGTCAAAAACTAGGAAAACACATATTACGCTATAAACTTTATAAATGAATCTTTTTACAACTAATTTCATAAAGCTTAAGACCAAAACAGATATATATGTATTCAAATATAAAAAGTGGAATTTTTACTCATACTTTTACCCGTCAACTATTAGCAACAAGAGTATAAAATACCGGTCCGTGAAAATTGTTGGCAGATATTATTGAATTCTAATTCACACGTTTGATTCCTTTTATTAGTATATTATTTTAATATTATTATTATATTACTTTATTATAATATTATATTATTATATTTTATTTCAATATTATTAAATTATTATATTTATACTATATATATGGAACGATTATGTTTCTGTTTCAATTCATTCACATACATAGATATAGATATATTACTCCGTAGTACTAAATTCTTATTATTATTTTTATTATTATTACTCTTAATATTAATATAAGTATTATTATTAAGTAGTATCATTAATATTAGTATTAGTAATATACATAAAATACTACGACGGGGTTATGTTCAAGTGATTTCAAAATAGATTTTTCAAATGGGTTAAAGCTAAGGAATTCATGGGTATTAAAAAAGGTGGTTATGAGTATTGATCGGGGGTATTCTTCGTGAATCAAAGGCCAACCTTGCATTTATCATTTTCGTTGCGTCTACATACTTTTCCTACAATATTGAACCACAATATTGATACGTGAGTTTTCATAGCTCCCTTTATATATATATTTTTGGGTTGAGAATACATGCGTATTTTATAACTGTTTTACGAAATGGGCACAAGTATTTAAAATATATTCTACGTTGAGTTGTACCACTTTGCATATTTTTCCCTAATAGCTTGGTAACTAATATTTACATGTTGTAAGAGCATGTAAGCGCGAATCCTATTGATAGATCTATCAGGTTTGACAACCCCAACCGGGCTAGTCGCTCTAGTATCGTAAACGGTTGCATAGTACTTCGTTTTTACTACACTTGGTACAGTGTAGGGAGATTTCATAATAAAGGGAATATGCCATATTAATTGTTAAGTATGGTTACCGAAGCGCTCAACAACTTATAGAATACTTTTATACACTTGAGAGTATACGGATATTTATGGAAACTGAAATCTTGTGGTCTATTACTATTACAGAAATGATTGATTATGATAAACTATGAACTCACCAACCTTTTTGGTTGACACTTTTAAGCATGTTTATTCTCAGGTATTAAAGAAGCTTCCGCTGTTTAACTGCTATGTGCATGGAGTCTTAGATGACATATTTTTCAAGGAAACTTGCATTCAAACATTAATATGTATTATATTTTGACTGTTTAATCAACTGATGTATTATTATGAACTATCATTTATTGGGATTGTCAATATGTAGAAATCACCACAAGTCGAAAACATTTATGTACATGCTTAAAAAATGTATACAAATTTTAAAACTTTCTTATATACAAAGCGCGTCTTTTGAAATGAATGCAATGTTTGTAAAACGTATCATATAGAGGGCAAACCTCGCAATGGGACCGATGAATGATGTGCTGCATCAATAGGGATTTTGGCGGACCATCACAAATCTCAATACAAATTTTCGGATGAAATGAAACAAAGTTAGATTCAGTTGCATATCACATTCAAACACAGTAACTTCATCCAATAATATCGTGCTTCTTTTTTCAATTCACAGGTACGTATGCATGGATATATAAAAGTGATAATAGATGATTAGTAATAAAAAACAGTGCACATAATATAATATAATATAATATAGTATATAGGATCCAAAAAAAACTCACAGTAATCCACATATGAATTGAAATGGAAACAGTAATTACACAGTTTAGCAACCGATGATTTGGAGTCTTCTATCGACACTTTTCACTGATTGCTATGTCGTACTCCGTGATTAATTAGTGGCGGATAAAAGGTTTCAGAAAAATCCCAAATTTTGACAATAATTATATTTATTTATTTTAGTCATTATTGTATAAAAAAATCGGTCGTTAATTGTTTAAAAATATTAACTAAAATTTAAATCATTATCCGCGCTCGATCCCATGTAAAATATAAAAAGTTTTCAAATTTAACAAATAGCTTCCAAATATACTTCTAATAAGCCTATAATTTATATCACTCATTTTCGAATCACCGTTTATTTTTAAAATCACATAAGTTCATTTTTAACTTGTTTAATATCCATCTAATGGCAATTGAGTATTACTGGTGTTTACTAAATAGATTCGAAATCACAAAATATATATTTAACATACTTTATTTATATATATAGATATGTTTTAAATAATAATTATCATAATATCATATTTTAATTTTATTTTACGTAATTAATTTTTAATAACAACAACATATAGCATTTAATATTATATTTCCAATGATTATTTATATACATATATACACACATATCTATTTACAATTTATTGTTCGTGAATCGTCGGAAATGGTCAAAGGGTAAATGAATATATGAAAACAGTTCAAAAAATTTTGAGACTCAACATTACAGACTTTGCTTATCATGTCGGAAAATTAATTCATATAGAGAAATTGACTTAATAATAAGTCAAAATTTTTCGGGTCGTGACAGTACCTACCCCTTAAAGAAATTTCGTCCCGAAATTTGACTGAGGTCATCATGGATAAAAATAAAAATGTTTTCATGACGAATATGAGTTGATAAATAGAGTTTTATCATCATTGAGTAATATGGATAAAACAATTTGATTACTTGAAGGGTATGAGAGAAGCTATCGCAAAAGAGCGAAATGAGGAAATAACTGTTCGCCTTAATTTTTGACATGGTCATGGTTGATTTACGAAATTCAAGGGATTTAAAGAAAATTTTGTAATCTATATAAGATTTGATTAAGAAAATTAGGATTCTCTTTGATTAAATGCGGTAACCTACCTGGATTGCTATGTCTGATATTTCGCTATAAATTAATCTCTTCCGTTCCATTATTTTCACCACTCCTATACCTTCTTCCTCATTTCATACTACCAAAAGATTGTGAAAATGCTTAATCCAATTCTGATCCTTGACCTCATTCTGACTATCGTAACAATCATCCTTCTATTCCAACTCCCACCGGAGGAATCTGTTTACTTCTACTTCACTCTTGGGGTAGTGGTTTTCATAATCCTTCCTTGCATCTGTCTTTCCATAATTATTAACATCCACAGTTAATGATCTCTTCTATTTGCTATGATGTATACTCCTATTTATATTTCACAGCTTTGTGCTTTTGTTTTTCTTTTCTCGATTTTAAGTAAAGCAAGTAATCATTCAGAATTCGTAGGTATGAAGTTTCGGATGAACATAACTAATGTTCTAAGAAAGAAATTGTGATAGCATGATTTGATTTGGCAAATTACTAGAAACCACGGACAAGATAGAACTATCAAGAAAATATTTTCTTGATTTGTTTAGAGGTTAAATAGAATGAAAGAGTTATGTAACATGGTACATGATGAGGGTATGATCTGTGACTCATCACGTTCCATTAGAAATTTAGCATGACTTACTGTAATATAACCACATTGGCCAGACATCATTATATTATACTAACTCATGCTTCACTTCCCAACACTTATCCAGAAACCATTCATAATTTAAACTCAGATTTTACATAAATATAGAAACTAAAGCAGTTTCCTTTATGATATAACACGGATATCACGAAGAGATAAACAATTTCGGACAAAAATGGTTATGAAGATTTCTTCAGAAATATCGAGGATATTTATAATGAAAGGTACGATGATATCTTAGAAATTTTAAAATATCTAGAATCGAAGGATGATGAAGAAACTTTTTCGCAAGGAGTTAAGATAAGTAAGGAGCAAGGTATTCGCTAAAGATTTCAGCATATACCGAATCATCTAAATTCTTCAAATATAGGTTTAATTCTGGTGATTTGTCAACAGTCTCCTTCATGGTTTGCTCAATCCGTTTTCCAGTTCCAATTCTGAGCTTTTTCAACACACCATTCTTTATTATCAAGCTTTTGGCCATTAAGACCATCTACAGCTTTTGCTACTTCATTAGCATTCTCATATCTGAATCATTGGTTATCAATTCGAGGTGTTTTTAAGAATTTTGAAGTGTTTGAACACAGATTGTAATCGTCAAGATACAAATGATGTTTAAGATAAAATGAAGTGAATCTTGAATGATACGAATATTTTCTGGGTTTTATGAATAAAAATGATGTTCTAGTACAGTTTGAATTCAAAGTATGATTTTGAAAGATGTAGGAATCTAAGAGTGATGCCACTTGTTAAATCTTGACTTGGATTCTGATCTGTCAAAATCAGAATATGTAATTGAATTTGAACGAAAAAGGTTGTTCTTTGGTGAATGGATACGTATATCTGTGGATGTAAGTAGGATAATTAATGACTGTTGAATCAGAATTGAAGGATGTATAGTGTAACGTATTAATGTGAAATCTAAATATTTCTCGAGTATTACCTATCCGTTAAAATATTTTCACCATTAACAGTTTGTACAAAAGAATTTTTTTATTACATTATTTATGAAAATATACGTACATATATATTTTCTTCGGATGTAATTATGGATTTAATGAGTTAATATAATATTAAACTCATTTGGTTTGCGTTTAGAACTAGAATAAATAATCTCCAAACTTCAGAGATTACATAATCGCCGCAGAATATTTCTTCAATGAAGTTATAAATCAATACTTCATCGTTTATTGTGGTTGGTACTCCTTGGTATCTATGGTGCGTATGATGTTGATGTAGAATGATATGTAGAACGATGATTATGCTCGAGGTACAGATTTTAATGTTGAGGCTTGCGATGCGGATGTTGTTGTTGGTGGTACTGGTGCTGTTGGTGTTGATGTTGATGGTGCTGTTGGTGCTGGTGATACTGTTGGTGTTTGTAAGTTTTGCACCATATTCTCTAAAGTCACTACTCGAGCATGAAGCTCATTGACTTCTTACATTACTCCGGAATGATTGGCGGTTGGAACGAGCGGATGAATAAGGTTTAGAATTTGAGATATAATATAGTCGTGGCGAGATATCCCGCAAATAAGGGTGAAAATGGTGTTTCGGACAGGTTCGCCGGTAAGTGCTTCAGGTTCTTCGCCAAGAGGGAAAGTCGGTGGGTGAAAGGATTACCTTATTCTCATCTCCATTGATTAAGTCGACTACGAACCCATCCCCAATTTATCCAGAATTGATGATGGCTGATTGGTTGATCCATTCCGGTTACGCTTCCTTTGGAGCTTGAGGAACTCGAGGAATCAAGTGAGAAATCTATATCAGAATAGCTGTCAGAATTTGAGGAACTCAAACTGGTTACAGAATCCATCTTGTACAATCATGGAAATGATTTTTGATATGAAATAGATTATAGGACTTAGATTGGTATTCTTCAATACATAATTTACATATGTATATATAATACCAAACTCCCATAAATTACGGAAGAATTTTTGGGATATGTCAGGCAAAGTTTACAGTAACAGATACACTAAGATATGAATTTGTCCGTACACTATCTATGCAATAAATGCAGTAAGACGTGTTAAGACTAGAATGATAAGCATGTAATTTTTGACAAGAAATGATAAGCAAAACTTTTGACATGCAGACACGATCAAAGTCCAGACTCACTAATGCATCCTAACGAAGACCAGTTAGACACACTAATGCAAAATCTGGGTCACTAAGACCAACGCTCTGATACCACGTATAACTACCCGTCCAAATCCATATGGATGAATACATCAACATCTGGTCCCATTGCGAAGTACTGACCTCCATATAATACGTTTTACAAACATTGCATTCATTTTAAAAGACAACTCATTTCAAAATAACCAAATGATATATGTTTTCCAATAATATGAATGACTAATCTGCCATTGACTTAATAACAGTCTTTTTGAACTCAACGACTTGAATGCAACGTCTTTTAAAATATGTCATGAACGACTCCAAGTAATATCTTTAAAATGAGCAAATGCACAGCGGAAGATTTCTTTAGTACCTGAGAATAAACATGTTTAAAAGTGTCAACCAAAAGGTTGGTGAGTTCATAGGTTTATCATAAACAATAAAATTCAGTAATTTTGATACACCACAAGATTTAAATATGCTTGGCACAAATGGGTCCGTATCCTATACCTACCTGTAATGTCCATGTGATTTCTTTTAAATACAGTACACCTATCTCGTGTACGAAACCATTTTTCAAAATTCTTAATAACCGTACACATATCTCGTGTACAAAATATCATACACATAACCTGTATATAAAAATCATTCTCTCTATATATAACCTTGCTTGTTAACCGACCTTAACATATAATGCGCATAAAGAATATCTCCAAAACATACAGGCATAAAGCAATTAGTATGATAAATACAGAATCATTCCTTCTGTTTAATATAAACCTCGAAGTACTAAAGTATCCGTAACCTAGATGGGGCTGGTCAGTACCCATAGATCTACCTTTAAGATTCGCGTCAATTAGGGTGTCGTTCCCTAATTCTTAGGTTACCAAGCTATAATAATCAGGGGAAATATTCAGTATAATAACCAACAGAACCTTTCGTCTATATAATAATTCATTCGAGGAATGTTTTGCTTGTGCCTATCTCATCAAACATTTATAAAAGCATTTCATGTATTCTCAGTCCCAAAAATATATATTACAAAAGCATTTAATAAAAAGAGATCAAATGAAACTCACGATACGATATTTTGTAGTAAAAATATGCATACGACTGAACTGAACAATTGCAGGGTTGGCCTCAGATTCACGAACCTTAAAGTAACAAGTTCGCAAAAAAAAAATGACACTGCCCGAGATCGAACCCTAGATCTCTCGCTAACCCGACACACCCCTAACCATCTGAGCTAATCTATTTTTCTGATTTAACCCTGATTAAAATTTATATAACCCTTATATCAGTGTGTCCTTCTTCTTAATCCAGTCGACTGGAACATCATCTTTCTCGTTTCTACAACAGCCCATCATACATTATCTTTCGTACACCATCACAAACATTATAATCATCATACATCATCCATGGTAATTTCGAATCATCATCATCATAATCGAATCCTAAAATCATCATCATCGTAACACGATAATAATCAAGTATCATCTACCATCATCATTTATCAGCTATTCGATTATCACCACTACCATCTCTATGTTTCACTGTTGCAGGTTCTAAAACACGTACTAGCAGTAGCAAGAACAAACGGTATTATAGTAGCGAGATGCAGGTGTTTACAGTGAACAGGAAAACGAAAACATACTAGTAGCAGTAGGTTAACCATGGTTGGTCTTCGAATAGCTGCAGTAGCATAAAACAGAATATAAACAATAATAATGGTGGCGGTTGGGATTGGGTTTGGTGGTGGTGCACATCTGTTCACAGCAGCCGAAGTAACGGTGGGGATAACTGTTGTTGACCTGTAGCAGAAGTAAACAGAAAACAATGAGCAACAGCAGTAGCGAGTATCCTTTCTTCGTTGTCATGGTGTTTAAAACAGAAAAGAACATATAACGCGAGTTGTAAATGGAAGAGAGAGAAGAGAGAGAGTGATGGTTTAAGGTGGTAGTAATGGTGTGTTGTTGGTAGTGGTGACCATTTGAGTTGCTACCAACTGCAATTTAGAAACAGAAAGATTCGTAGCAACAAGTTCACGATTATGATTTGGTTCTGGGGTGTTCGTGAGTGTAGTTAAAGAAGACCGAAGTAAATGATTTGGGTGATGGGTTTGAGTGGTTCATGACTGATCGAACAGTAGTTAAGTGACAGTTTAATCGTGATCCAGTTGGGTGATGAAGATGGTGTACGTTCATGATTGTAGAAGAAGGAATAAGGTGGTTTGATAGTTCTTCAATTATTTTATACAGAATGAAAGAGTAGAAAAGCAAGTGGGTATATATATTAAGTTTAAGTTTTAGATGTAAAGAATCAATCAAGTACAGTAAGCATTCAATTAATCTCAATACAAATTTTTGGATGAAATGAAACAAAGTGAGATTCAGTTACATATCACATTCAAACATAGTAACTTCATTCAATAATATCGTGCTTCTTTTCAGTTCACAGGTAAGTATGCATGTATATATAAAAGTGATAATAGATGATTGATAATCAAAAACAGTGCACATAATATAATATAATATAGTATATAGGATGAAAAAAAAAAACTCACAGTAATCCACATATGAATTGAAATGGAAACAATAATTACACAGTTTAGCAGCCGATGATTTGGAGTCTTCTACCGACAGTTTTCACGGATTGCTATATCGTACTCCGTGATTAATTAGTGGCGGATAAAAGGTTTCGGAAAAATCCCAAATTTTTACAATAATTATATTTATTTATTTTAGTCATTATTGTATAAAAAAATCGGTCATTAATTGTTTAAAAATATTAACTAAAATTTAAATCATTATCCGCGCTCGATCCCAGGTAAAATATAAAAAGTTTTCAAATTTAACAAATAGCTCCCAAATATACTTCTAATAAGCCTATAATTTATATCACTCATTTTCGGATCACCGTTTATTTTTAAAATCACATAAGTTCATTTTTAACTTGTTTAATATCCATCTAATGGCAATTGAGTATTACTAAACAGATATTTAACATACTTTATTTATATATATAGATATGTTTTAAATAATAATTATCATAATATCATATTTTTATTTTATTTTACATAATTAATTTTTAATAACAACAACATATAATATTTAATAATATATTTCCAATTATTATTTATATACATATATACACACATATCTATTTACAATTTATTGTTCGTGAATCGTCGAAAATGGTAGAAGGGTAAATGAATATATGAAAACAGTTCAAAAATTTTGAGACTCAACATTACAGACTTTGCTTATCGTGTCGAAAAAATTAATTCATATTGAAAAATTGACTTAAAAATAAGTCAAAATTTTCCGGGTCGTGACAGAATCGATGACGACAGCAACACATATCCTAATTGGGTGGGGAGTACTAATGTATATGTAAGTAACAATAGTGTAATATTTATATTATTTTAAAAACAATAAGCACACGATCGAAACACTTTGGTTATAATATTGTTTTTCTTTTAACTATATGCAGGAGGAAGGGCTTTCTAGGATACAAGATATGGCGTTTGCGAAAATGTAACCTAACGGTCAACCTAACCTGCAACCATTTTATGACATTCCATAACAGTTATTTACATACGCGCATCATATTCAGCCAGGAGTTCCATTTGAGTTCTATCCGTCACAAAACTTCGAGTTCCCGGCTAATGATTAAGGTGATCAGACGTGTTGGTTAGTGATCCAATATTAATATTCAAATGTTAACCACTTTGTTTTAATGATGACACCAAGTCTTGTGTGCTTAAACAACGTATAGAAAAACACAAGTTCACAAGCCTACACTATCTCTAGCAAAAGACCAATTCACAATAATAAAATTGGCAAAAAAATAAAACACGGCTGATCCACGATCGACCGTAGGCCTGACCGTGGATGCCCTGTAAATACATTTTCAAACAATTTTTGACAATATGATCCACGGTCGACCTCACGGCTGACCGTGGATCGACCGCATATCTCTCTGTAACCAAATTCATCCACTTTGAGATAGACCACTTTGAGGCATCTATAATTTACAAAACCTTTTTAAACATACTTATAATAGTTGCCTTCTTTGAACAAAAGAGTTTGGAATCAAAAGATGTTAATTTCTACTAATCACACCTAATGACATCTCAATGACATTTTAAGCTCAAATAAGATTTAATATAAAAGTATTTTACTTTTTACTTGTTATAATATGCCATTCAAATACATACTAATGATGGTCATTAAAAGTCCCAACAAAAGAGTTGCTCTCCCATAACCCTTGTGAATCATTTTTATGCATGTATTATTATGAACTAGTAAGTTGTTGTTGTAATAATCTCCAAGAAAGTTCCAACTAGATTCAAACTAGTTCATTTGAGATGCAAGAAGATTCCAAAGGATAAAATGCTTCCATTAGCAAAGTGACAAGTAATATAGAAAGGTTGATGAAGTTTTGGAAGATAATGCTTTGTCAAGAGACAAAATTCTGCAATTACCCTATTAAGTAATCAATGACAAATGGTCAAAGCTTGAAGACTTTCTTCTTTTATGGACATGTCAACTTCTACACTTATGTCCAAAATAAAAGGGGTAATGGGGATAATTTCAGAGATAATTAGCTTTTAGTTGTAGCTATTCAACAAAGGAAAATGACAATTTTCAAAGGACAAAAATGGCTATAAGAATCAGATGTCAGAGGTACACGGTCGAACCACAGTCAACCGTACAGTGAGCCGTACAGCTTCCAGGCTGATTTCTCTTTCCTATAAAAGCCAAGCCTTGAAGCATTTGAAGATCACCACTTTCCAACATTCTTTCAAAGTCATATTTACTGATCTCCCAAGCCTCAAGCACATATCTATGGCGAGATTATAAGAGAGAAAGAGAGATTCTACTTACACTAAGTAGAATTGAAATGTAAACTTTGTACTTATCATTTGTATCTTTTAGTTTACTTTGTAAGACACTTCCTTAGGGGGTCAAGGAAGTTAGATAGTTCTTATTGTAGTGACCCGAACTTTCCATGTTTATATATATATATTAAATGAAATTGTTATTCACATGATTAAGTGTTTTCAACATGTTAAGCAATCAAACTTGTTAAGACTTGATTAATTGAAATAGGTTTCATATAGACAATTGACCACCCAAGTTGACCGGTGATTCACGAACGTTAAAACTTGTAAAAACTATACGATGACATATATATGGTTATATATATAGTTAACATGATTTTATTATAAGTATGTATCTCATTAGGTATTTTAACAATAAGTTATATACATAAAAATGAGACTATTAATTTAAGAAACTCGAAAACGATATATATAACGATTATCGTTATAACAACGTCTTACTAGGTACATATGAATCATATTAAGATATTGATACACTTGGTTAATTATGTTAAATGATAAGTAAATATATTATAAAGTGTATTAACAATGAAATACATATGTAAAAATAAGACTACTAACTTAATGATTTCGAAATGAGACATATATGTAACGATTATCGTTGTAACGACATTTAACTGTATATACATCATACTAAGATATATTATATATCATAATATCATGATAATATAACAATTTAACATCTCATTTGTTATAATAAACAATGGGTTAACAACATTCAACAAGATCGTTAACCTAAAGGTTTCAAAACAACATTTACATGTAACGACTAACGATGACTTAACGACTCAGTTAAAATGTATATACATGTAGTGTTTTAATATGTATTCATACACTTTTGAAATACTTCAAGACACTTATCAAAATACTTCTACTTAACAAAAATGCTTACAATTACATCCTCGTTCAGTTTCATCAACAATTCTACTCGTATGCACCCGTATTCGTACTCATAAAATACACAGCTTTTAGATGTATGTACTATTGGTATATACACTCCAATGATCAGCTCTTAGCAGCCCATGTGAGTCACCTAACACATGTGGGAACCATCATTTGGCAACTAGCATGAAATATCTCATAAAATTACAAAAATATGAGTAATCATTCATGACTTATTTACATGAAAACAAAATTACATATCCTTTATATCTAATCCATACACCAACGACCAAAAACACCTACAAATACTTTCATTCTTCAATTTTCTTCATCTAATTGATCTCTCTCAAGTTCTATCTTCAAGTTCTAAGTGTTCTTCATAAATTCTAAAAGTTCTAGTTTCATAAAATCAAGGATACTTCCAAGATTCCAAGATTGAGGAAAGAATTAAAGAACAGACGGCTGAAGAGGCATATGTGAAGCAAGTCAAAATAAAGTGGGAGGAAAACGGTGATACGAATCACCAATACAACAACAACAGCAACTACAATAATAATCGCAACAATTATCCCAACAATCACAACATCAATCGCAACTACAACAAACGGCCCAACAACAACAACAACAACAACAACAACAACAGCAACTACAACAATCGTCCCAACAACAATAACAATCGCAACAACAACAACAATCAGAAGCAGCTATGCCAAAGGTGTGAAAAGTATCACTCGGGGTTCTGCACCAAATTTTGCAACAAGTGTAAAAGAACTGGTCATAGCGCGGCGAAGTGTGAGGTCTACGGACCAGGGGTTAACAGAACGAAAGGAATAAATGGTGTCGGAACGAGTAATGGCGGAGCAAGTAGTGTCGGAGCAAGTTATGCCAATGTAGTTTGTTATAAATGTGGAAAACTGGGCCACATTATTAGAAATTGCCCGAACCAGGAGAACACGAATGGACAAGGCCGCGGAAGAGTTTTCAATATTAATGCGGCAGAGGCACAGGAAGACCCGGAGCTTGTTACGAGTACGTTTCTTACTGACAATAAATCTGCTTACGTTTTATTTGATTCGGGTGCGGATAGAAGCTATATGAGTAGAGATTTTTGTGCTAAATTAAGTTGTCCATTGACGCCGTTGGATAGTAAATTTTTACTCGAATTAGCAAATGGTAAATTAATTTCAGCAGATAATATATGTCGGAATCGAGAAATTAAACTGGTTAGCGAAACATTTAAGATTGACTTGATACCAGTAGAGTTAGGGAGTTTTGATGTGATAATCGGTATGGACTGGTTGAAAGAAGTGAAAACAGAGATCGTTTGTTACAAAAATGTAATTCGCATTATACGAGAAAAAGGAAAACCCTTAATGGTGTACGGAGAAAAGGGCAACACGAAGCTACATCTTATTAGTAATTTGAAGGCACAAAAACTAATAAGAAAAGGTTGCTATGCTGTTCTAGCACACGTCGAGAAAGTACAAGCTGAAGAAAAGAGCATCAATGATGTTCCCGTCGCAAAAGAATTTCCTGATGTATTTCTGAAAGAATTACCGGGATTACCCCCACATCGATCCGTTGAATTTAAAACAGATCTTGTACCAGGAGCTGCACCAATAGCTCATGCTCCTTACAGACTCGCACCCAGCGAGATGAAAGAACTGCAAAGCCAATTACAAGAACTTTTAGAGCGTGGTTTCATTCGACCAAGCACATCACTGTGGGGAGCTCCTGTTTTGTTTGTCAAGAAGAAATATGGTACATTCAGGTTGTGTATCAACTACCGAGAGTTGAACAAATTTACCATCAAGAACTGCTACCCACTACCGAGAATCGACGACTTATTTGATCAACTACAAGGCTCGTCTGTTTATTCAAAGATTGACTTACGTTCCGGGTATCATCAAATGCGGGTGAAAGAAGATGATATTCCAAAGACTGCTTTCAGAACACATTACGGTCATTACGAGTTTATGGTCATGCCGTTTGGTTTAACTAATGCACCAGCTGTGTTTATGGACCTTATGAACCGAGTGTGTGGACCATACCTTGACAAGTTTGTCAATGTTTTCATTGATGACATACTTATTTACTCAAAGAATGACCAAGAACACGGTGAACATTTGAGAAAGGTGTTAGAAGTATTGAGGTAGGAAGAATTGTACGCTAAATTTTCAAAGTGTGCATTTTGGTTGGAAGAAGTTCAATTCCTCGGTCACGTAGTGAACAAAAAAGGTATTAAGGTGGATCCGGCAGAGATAGAAACTGTTGAAAAGTGGGAAACCCCGAAAACTCCTAAACACATACGCCAGTTTTTAGGACTAGCTGGTTACTACAGAAGGTTCATCCAAGACTTTTCCAGAATAGCAAAACCCTTGACTGCATTAACGCATAAAGGGAAGAAATTTGAATGGAAGGATGAACAAGAGAAAGCGTTCCAGTTATTGAAGAAAAAGCTAACTACGGCACCTATATTTTCATTGCCTGAAGGGAATGATGATTTTGTGATTTATTGTGACGCATCAAAGCAAGGTCTCGGTTGTGTATTAATGCAATGAACGAAGGTGATTGCTTATGCGTCTAGACAATTGAAGATTCACGAGCAAAATTATACGACGCATGATTTGGAATTAGGCGCGGTTGTTTTTGCATTAAAGACTTGGAGGCACTACTTATATGGGGTCAAAAGTATTATATATACCGACCACAAAAGTATTCAACACATATTTAATCAGAAACAACTGAATATGAGGCAGCGTAGGTGGATTGAATTGTTGAATGATTATGACTTTGAGATTCGTTACCACCCGGGGAAGGCAAATGTGGTAGCCGACGCCTTGAGCAGGAAGGACAGAGAACCCATTCGAGTAAAATCTATGAATATAATGATTCACAATAACCTTACTACTCAAATAAAGGAGGCGCAATAAGTAGTTTTAAAAGAGGGAAATTTAAAGGATGAAATACCCAAAGGATCGGAGAAGCATCTTAATATTCAGGAAGACGGAACCCGGTATAGGGCTAAAAGGATTTGGGTACCAAAATTTGGAGATATGAGAGAAACGGTACTTAGAGAAGCTCATAAAACCAGATACTCAATACATCCTGGAACGGGGAAGATGTACAAGGATCTCAAGAAATATTTTTGGTGGCCGGGTATGAAAGCCGATGTTGCTAAATACGTAGGAGAATGTTTGACGTGCTCTAAGGTCAAAGCTGAGCATCAGAAACCATCAGGTCTACTTCAACAACCCGAAATCCCGGAATGGAAATGGGAAAACATTACCATGGATTTCATCACTAAATTGCTAAGGACTGCAAGTGGTTTTGATACTATTTGGGTAATAGTTGATCGTCTCACCAAATCAGCACACTTCCTGCCAATAAGAGAAGATGACAAGATGGAGAAGTTAGCACGACTGTATTTGAAGGAAGTCGTCTCCAGACATGGAATACCAATCTCTATTATCTCTGATAGGGATGGCAGATTTATTTCAAGATTCTGGCAGACATTACAGCAAGCATTAGGAACTCGTCTAGACATGAGTACTGCCTATCATCCACAAACTGATGGGCTGAGCGAAAGGATGATATAACCGCTTGAAGACATGCTACGAGCATGTGTTATTGATTTCGGAAACAGTTGGGATCGACATCTACCGTTAGCAGAATTTTCCTACAACAACAGCTACCATTCAAGCATTGAGATGGCGCCGTTTGAAGCACTTTAGGGTAGAAAGTGCAGGTCTCCGATTTGTTGGAGTGAAGTGGGGGATGGACAGATTACGGGTCCGGAGATAATACAAGAAACTACCGAGAAGATCATCCAAATTCAACAACGGTTGAAAACCGCCCAAAGTCGACAAAAGAGCTACGCTGACATTAAAAGAAAAGATATAGAATTTGAAATTGGAGAGATGGTTATGCTTAAAGTTGCACCTTGTAAAGGCGTTGTTCGATTTGGTAAACGAGGGAAATTAAATCCAAGGTATATTGTGTAGTGACCCGAACTTTTCCATGTTTATATATATTAATTGAGATTGATATTTACATGATTAAATGTTTCCAACATGTTAAGCAATCAAACTTGTTAAGACTTGATTAATTGAAATATGTTTCATATAGACAATTGACCACCCAAGTTGACCGGTGATTCACGAACGTTAAAACTTGTAAAAACTATACAATGACATATATATGGTTATATATATAGTTAACATGTTTTTATTATAAGTATGTATCTCATTAGGTATTTTAACAATGAGTTATATACATAAAAATGAGACTATTAATTTAAGAAACTCGAAAACGATATATATAACGATTATCGTTATAACAACGTCTTACTAGGTACATATGAATCATATTAAGATATTTATACACTTGGTTAATTATGTTAAATGATAAGTAAATATATTATTAAGTGTATTAACAATGAAATACATATGTAAAAATAAGACTACTAACTTAATGATTTCGAAACGAGACATATATGTAACGATTATCGTTGTAACGACATTTAACTGTATATACATCATACTAAGATATATTATATATCATAATATCATGATAATATAATAATTTAACATCTCATTTGTTATAATAAACAATGGGTTAACAACATTCAACAAGATCGTTAACCTAAAGGTTTCAAAACAACATTTACATGTAACGACTAACGATGACTTAACGACTCAGTTAAAATGTATATACATGTAGTGTTTTAATATGTATTCATACACTTTTTAAAGACTTCAAGACACTTATCAAAATACTTCTACTTAACAAAAATGCTTACAATTACATCCTCGTTCAGTTTCATCAACAATTTTACTCGTATGCACCCGTATTCGTACTCGTACAATACACAGCTTTTAGATGTATGTACTATTGGTATATACACTCCAATGATCAGCTCTTAGCAGCCCATGTGAGTCACCTAACACATGTGGGAACCATCATTTGGCAACTAGCATGAAATATCTCATAAAATTACAAAAATATGAGTAATCATTCATGACTTATTTACATGAAAACAAAATTACATATCCTTTATATCTAATCCATACACCAACGACCAAAAACACCTAAAAACACTTTAATTCTTCAATTTTCTTCATCTAATTGATCTCTCTCAAGTTCTATCTTCAAGTTCTAAGTGTTCTTCATATATTCTACAAGTTCTAGTTACATAAAATCAAGAATACTTTCAAGTTTGCTAGCTCACTTCCAATCTTGTAAGGTGATCATCCAACCTCAAAAAATCTTTGTTTCTTACAGTAGGTTATCATTCTAATACAAGGTAATAATCATATTCAAACTTTGGTTCAATTGATGATCTTACTTGAACTTGTTTTCGTATCATGATTCTGCTTCAAGAACTTCGAGCCATCCAAGGATCCGTTGAAGCTAGATCCATTTTTCTCTTTTCCAGTAGGTTTATCCAAGGAACTTAAAGTAGTAATGATGTTCATAACATCATTCGATTCATACATATAAAGCTATCTTATTCGAAGGTTTAAACTTGTAATCACTAGAACATAGTTTAGTTAATTCTAAACTTGTTCGCAAAAAAAAGTTAATCCTTCTAACTTGACTTTTAAAATCAACTAAACACATGTTCTATATCTATATGATATGCTAACTTAATGATTTAAAACCTGGAAACACGAAAAACACCGTAAAACCGGATTTACGCCGTCGTAGTAACACCGCGGGCTGTTTTGGGTTAGTTAATTAAAAACTATGATAAACTTTGATTTAAAAGTTGTTATTCTGAGAAAATGATTTTTATTATGAACATGAAACTATATCCAAAAATTATGGTTAAACTCAAAGTGGAAGTATGTTTTCTAAAATGGTAATCTAGACGTCGTTCTTTCGACTGAAATGACTACCTTTACAAAAACGACTTGTAACTTATTTTTCCGACTATAAACCTATACTTTTTCTGTTTAGATTCATAAAATAGAGTTCAATATGAAACCATAGCAATTTGATTCACTCAAAACGGATTTAAAATGAAGAAGTTATGGGTAAAACAAGATTGGATAATTTTTCTCTTTTAGCTACGTGAAAATTGGTAACAAATCTATTCCAACCATAACTTAATCAACTTGTATTGTATATTATGTAATCTTGAGATACCATAGACACGTATACAATGTTTCGACCTATCATGTCGACACATCTATATATATTTCGGAACAACCATAGACACTCTATATGTGAATGTTGGAGTTAGCTATACAGGGTTGAGGTTGATTCCAAAATATATATAGTTTGAGTTGTGATCAATACTGAGATACGTATACACTGGGTCGTGGATTGATTCAAGATAATATTTATCGATTTATTTCTGTACATCTAACTGTGGACAACTAGTTGTAGGTTACTAACGAGGACATCTGACTTAATAAACTTAAAACATCAAAATATATTAAAAGTGTTGTAAATATATTTTGAACATACTTTGATATATATGTATATATTGTTATAGGTTCGTGAATCAACCAGTGGCCAAGTCTTACTTCCCGACGAAGTAAAAATCTGTGAAAGTGAGTTATAGTCCCACTTTTAAAATCTAATATTTTTGGGATGAGAATACATGCAGGTTTTATAAATGATTTACAAAATAGACACAAGTACATGAAACTACATTCTATGGTTGAATTATGGAAATCGAATATGCCCCTTTTTATTAAGTCTGGTAATCTAAGAATTAGGGAACAGACACCCTAATTGACGCGAATCCTAAAGATAGATCTATTGGGCCTAACAAACCCCATCCAAAGTACCGGATGCTTTAGTACTTCGAAATTTATATCATATCCGAAGGGTGTCCCGGAATGATGGGGATATTCTTATATATGCATCTTGTTAATGTCGGTTACCAGGTGTTCACCATATGAATGATTTTTATCTCTATGTATGGGATGTGTATTGAAATATGAAATCTTGTGGTCTATCATTACGATTTGATATATATAGGTTAAACCTATAACTCACCAACATTTTTGTTGACGTTTAAAGCATGTTTATTCTCAGGTGAATACTAAGAGCTTCCGCTGTTGCATACTAAAATAAGGACGAGATTTGGAGTCCATGCTTGTATGATATTGTGTAAAAACTGCATTCAAGAAACTTATTTTGTTGTAACATATTTGTATTGTAAACCATTATGTAATGGTCGTGTGTAAACAAGATATTTTAGATTATCATTATTTGATAATCTACGTAAAGCTTTTTAAACCTTTATTGATGAAATATAGGTTATGGTTTGTTTTAAAATGAATGCAGTCTTTGAAAAACGTCTCATATAGAGGTCAAAACCTCGCAACGAAATCAATTAATATGGAACGTTTTTAATCAATAAGAACGGGACATTTCAGTTGGTATCCGAGCGTTGGTCTTAGAGAACCAGAAAATTTGCATTAGTGTGTCTTATCGAGTTTGTTAGGATGCATTAGTGAGTCTGGACTTCGACCGTGTTTTCTTTAAAAAATGATTGCTTAACAAATTTTGTTGGAAACTATATATTTTTAACATGTGAATATTATGTGATATATTAATCTCTTAACGCGTTTGATATTATGTGATAGATGTCTACCTCTAGAACAAGTCCCATTGACTCACCTAATAATAATGAAGAGTCAAATGTAAATTGGAATGATTCGTGGACTGATTCACAAGTTCCCGAAGAGGAACCGGAAGAAGAGTCGGAACCAGAAGAAGAATCGGAACCGGAAGAAGAATCGGAACCGGATGAAGAAATAGAACCGGTGGGGGAAATAATAAAACGGTTAAGTAAAAGAAAATCCTCAACCAACCAACCAAGGTTAATTATGGTCAATGGTGTTTCCGCCAAGGAAGCAAAATATTGGGAGGATTACCAATTCTCCGATGAATCGGATTCCGACAAGAATTCCGATGATGTTATAGAAATTACCCCAACTGAATTTAAAAAGGCAAAAGAAAATAATAAGGGAAAGGGCATAAAAATAGAGAAATCTAATTCCAACCCCGATGAACTTTATATGTATCGTCAACCCCCGAAGTCCTTAAGTTGTAACAATGACCCGGGAACCTCTAAACCACCAGGTTTTTCTAAACCAATGTGGACAACGACAGTTAGTATTAGGGGAACATCATATATCCCTAGAAACTTGGCAAAACGAACCAAAACCGAAGAAGAAGAAACGAGCGAGTCGGAATAAGATAGTTGTATTCGTGTGGTGTAATATATGTAATATAGTGTGCTTATGCTTTATGATATATGTAAAAATTGCTTGTATTAATAAGTATTTTTTTTATGAATCTAACTCTTGTCTATTTTACAGTTTAAAAACACAAAATGGATAGACAACCCAATATTTTAAGAGACCTACCCGGAGACATGATTGATGAAATCTTGTCTAGAGTCGGTCAGAATTCCTCGGCACAACTATTTAAGGCGAGATCAGTTTGTAAGACATTCGAAGAACGTTGCAAGAATGTCTTGGTTTATAAGAGACTTTCGTTTGAAAGATGGGGGATATCACATTGGGAAACCCATAAGTTACGATGTGTTTACTTTGACGCATATATTGCGGGGAACCCAAATGCTATTTTACGCAACGGGTTAAGAAATTATTTTGACTCAATATATCCGAATATTGGACTTCGTGATTTAGAAAAAGCGGCTAACATGCAACATAAAGAAGCATGTTATGCTTACGGATTAGTAATGTTCGCTTCTCACCAAAGTGAGAACAAGAACATCGGGCTACAACTATTAAACAAAACGTTTCCACAAGTGACGGAGTCGGTAATTGGGGTAAGAAATGAGGTTTTTAGATTGTTACGGGACTGTTGGACATTACGTAACCCTCGTCCTTTTGACGACGTTACAACACGCTGTCTTATCAATGGCCATAACAATTATGTTCCACAAGACCAAGGATGGGAAGTAATCCTAGTAAAACCAGAATGCATGACTTGTTTCTGGACGTATGAATTACGTGTCTTTATTGCCTTTGCTGAACGACTTGTGTACTAGCTAGAATTATCTTCACAACTATCTTGTATCAAAGTTATTGCGTGCTATATTTCATGCTTTATGTAAAATAAGCGGTATTGTAAGTTTGTAAAATATTGTATAAAAGTTTGAACGCGAAATATTATTATAATCAGTTTTTCATATAGAATTGTAGTAGTTGAATTGTATATTAGCTACTAAGTATGAACTTAACGGGTAGGTACTACCCGAATTTAAACTTATAAAACGCTAATATGAAGAAAAAGCTTTTATAAATGAGTTCATATTATGCTACGAAATACTATTAACTACTCTTAATATTCTGTATGATTAACTTGTTCCATTTGAATATTTTGAAGGAAATGGCACCGACTACTCGACACACCGTGAATATGAATGAAGAGGAATTCCGTACTTTTCTAGCTTCAAACATAGCTGCAGTACAGGCTGCGCTACATACCAACAATAACCTTGGATCTAGCAGTACGTGAAATCGTGTAGGATGCACCTACAAAGAATTCACTGCCTGCAAACCTTTGGAATTTGATGGAACCGAAGGACCGATCGGATTGAAACGGTGGACCGAGAAGGTCGAATCGGTGTTTGCCATAAGTAAGTGTACTGAAGAGGACAAAGTGAAGTACGCTACGCATACCTTCACAGGTTCTACGTTAACATGGTGGAATACCTATCTAGAGCAAGTGGGACAAGACGATGCTTACGCACTACCGTGGTCAGCATTCAAGCACTTGATGAACGAGAAGTACCATCCCAGAACCGAGGTCAATAAGCTGAAGACAGAACTTAGAGGGTTACGAACCCAAGGATTTGATATTACCACGTACAAAAGACGATTCACAGAATTATGCCTATTGTGTCCGGGAGCGTTCGAAGATGAGGAAGAGAAGATCGACGCGTTTGTGAAAGGATTACCGGAAAGAATCCAAGAAGATATAAGTTCACACGAGCCCGCCTCCATACAACAGGCATGTAGAATGGCTAACAAACTAGTAAACCAGATTGAAGAAAGAATTAAAGAACAGACTGCTGAAGAGGCCAATGTGAAGCAAGTCAAAAGAAAGTGGGAGGAAAACGGTGATAAGAATCACCAATACAACAACAACAGCAATTACAACAATAATCGCAACAATTATCCCAACAATCGCAACATCAATCGCAACTACAACAAACGGCCCAACAACAACAACAACAACAACAACAACAACAGCAACTACAACAATCATCCCAACAACAATAACAACCGCAACAACAACAATCAGAAGCAGCTATGCCAAAGGTGTGAAAAGTATCATTCGGGGTTCTGCACCAAATTTTGCAACAAGTGTAAAAGAAATGGTCATAGCGCGAATAAGTGTGAGGTCTACGGACCAGGGGTTAACAGAACGAAAGGAACAAATGGTGTCGGAACGAGTAATGGCGGAGCAAGTAGTGTCGGAGCAAGTTATGCCAATGTAGTTTGTTATAAATGTGGAAAACCGGGCCACATTATTAGAAATTGCCCGAACCAGGAGAACACGAATGGACAAGGCCGCGGAAGAGTTTTCAATATTAATGCGGCAGAGGCACAGGAAGACCCGGAGCTTGTTACGGGTACGTTTCTTATTGACAATAAATCTGCTTACGTTTTATTTGATTCGGGTGCGGATAGAAGCTATATGAGTAGAGATTTTTGTGCTAAATTAAGTTGTCCATTGACGCCTTTGGATAGTAAATTTTTACTCGAATTAGCAAATGGTAAATTAATTTCAGCAGATAATATATGTCGGAATCGAGAAATTAAACTGGTTAGCGAAACATTTAAGATTGATTTGATACCAGTAGAGTTAGGGAGTTTTGATGTGATAATTGGTATGGACTGGTTGAAAGAAGTGAAAGCAGAGATCGTTTGTTACAAAAATGCAATTCGCATTATACGAGAAAAAGGAAAACCCTTAATGGTGTACGGAGAAAAGGGCAACACGAAGCTACATCTTATTAGTAATTTGAAGGCACAAAAACTAATAAGAAAAGGTTGCTATGCTGTTCTAGCACACGTCGAGAAAGTACAAACTGAAGAAAAGAGCATCAATGATGTTCCTATTGCAAAAGAATTTCCCGATGTATTTCCGAAAGAATTACCGGGATTACCCCCACATCGATCCGTTGAATTTCAAATAGATCTTGTACCAGGAGCTGCACCAATAGCTCGTGCTCCTTACAGACTCGCACCCAGCGAGATGAAAGAACTACAAAGCCAATTACAAGAACTTTTAGAGCGTGGTTTCATTCGACCAAGCACATCACCGTGGGGAGCTCCTGTTTTGTTTGTCAAGAAGAAAGATGGTACATTCAGGTTGTGTATCGACTACCGAGAGTTGAACAAACTTACCATCAAGAACCGCTACCCACTACCGAGAATCGACGACTTATTTGATCAACTACAAGGCTCGTCTGTTTATTCAAAGATTGACTTACGTTCCGGGTATCATCAAATGCGGGTGAAAGAAGATGATATTCCAAAGACTGCTTTCAGAATACGTTACGGTCATTACGAGTTTATGGTCATGCCGTTTGGTTTAACTAATGCACCAGCTGTGTTCATGGACCTTATGAACCGAGTGTGTGGACCATACCTTGACAAGTTTGTCATTGTTTTCATTGATGACATACTTATTTACTCAAAGAATGACCAAGAACACGGTGAACATTTGAGAAAGGTGTTAGAAGTATTGAGGAAGGAAGAATTGTACGCTAAGTTTTCAAAGTGTGCATTTTGGTTGGAAGAAGTTCAATTCCTCGGTCACATAGTGAACAAAGAAGGTATTAAGGTGGATCCAGCAAAGATAGAAACTGTTGAAAAGTGGGAAACCCCGAAAACTCCGAAACACATACGCCAGTTTTTAGGACTAGCTGGTTACTACAGAAGGTTCATCCAAGACTTTTCCAGAATAGCAAAACCCTTGACTGCATTAACGCATAAAGGGAAGAAATTTGAATGGAATGATGAACAAGAGAAAGCGTTTCAGTTATTGAAGAAAAAGCTAACTACGGCACCTATATTGTCATTGCCTGAAGGGAATGATGATTTTGTGATTTATTGTGACGCATCAAAGCAAGGTCTCGGTTGTGTATTAATGCAACGAATGAAGGTGATTGCTTATGCGTCTAGACAATTGAAGATTCACGAACAAAATTATACGACGCATGATTTGGAATTAGGCGCGGTTGTTTTTGCATTAAAGACTTGGAGGCACTACTTATATGGGGTCAAAAGTATTATATATACCGACCACAAAAGTCTTCAACACATATTTAATCAGAAACAACTGAATATGAGGCAGCGTAGGTGGATTGAATTGTTGAATGATTACGACTTTGAGATTCGTTACCACCCGGGGAAGGCAAATGTGGTAGCCGATGCCTTGAGCAGGAAGGACAGAGAACCCATTCGAGTAAAATCTATGAATATAATGATTCATAATAACCTTACTACTCAAATAAAGGAGGCGCAACAAGGAGTTTTAAAAGAGGGAAATTTAAAGGATGAAATACCCAAAGGATCGGAGAAGCATCTTAATATTCAGGAAGACGGAACCTGGTATAGGGCTGAAAGGATTTGGGTACCAAAATTTGGAGATATGAGAGAAATGGTACTTAGAGAAGCTCATAAAACCAGATACTCAATACATCCTGGAACGGGGAAGATGTACAAGGATCTCAAGAAACATTTTTGGTGGCCGGGTATGAAAGCCGATGTTGCTAAATACGTAGGAGAATGTTTGACGTGTTCTAAGGTCAAAGCTGAGCATCAGAAACCATCAGGTCTACTTCAACAACCCGAAATCCCGGAATGGAAATGGGAAAACATTACCATGGATTTCATCACTAAATTGCCAAGGACTGCAAGTGGTTTTGATACTATTTGGGTAATAGTTGATCGTCTCACCAAATCAGCACACTTCCTGCCAATAAGAGAAGATGACAAGATGGAGAAGTTAGCACGACTGTATTTGAAGGAAGTCGTCTCCAGACATGGAATACCAATCTCTATTATCTCTGATAGGGATGGCAGATTTATTTCAAGATTCTGGCAGACATTACAGCAAGCATTAGGAACTCGTCTAGACATGAGTACTGCCTATCATCCACAAACTGATGGGCAGAGCGAAAGGACGATACAAACGCTTGAAGACATGCTACGAGCATGTGTTATTGATTTCGGAAACAGTTGGGATCGACATCTACCGTTAGCAGAATTTTCCTACAACAACAGCTACCATTCAAGCATTGAGATGGCGCCGTTTGAAGCACTTTATGGTAGAAAGTGCAGGTCTCCGATTTGTTGGAGTGAAGTGGGGGATAGACAGATTACGGGTCCGGAGATTATACAAGAAACTACCGAGAAGATCATCCAAATTCAACAACGGTTGAAAACTGCCCAAAGTCGACAAAAGAGCTACGCTGACATTAAAAGAAAAGATATAGAATTTGAAATTGGAGAGATGGTCATGCTTAAAGTTGCACCTTGGAAAGGCGTTGTTCGATTTGGTAAACGAGGGAAATTAAATCCAAGGTATATTGGACCATTCAAGATTATTGATCGTGTCGGACCAGTAGCTTACCGACTTGAGTTACCTCAATAACTCGCGGCTGTACATAACACTTTCCACGTCTCGAATTTGAAGAAATGTTTTGCTAAAGAAGATCTCACTATTCCGTTAGATGAAATCCAAATTAACGAAAAACTTCAATTCATCGAAGAACCCGTCGAAATAATGGATCGTGAGGTTAAAAGACTTAAGCAAAACAAGATACCAATTGTTAAGGTTCGATGGAATGCTCGTAGAGGACCCGAGTTCACCTGGGAGCGTGAAGATCAGATGAAGAAGAAATACCCGCATCTATTTCCAGAATATTCGTCAACACCTTCAACAGCTTAAAATTTCGGGACGAAATTTATTTAACGAGTAGGTACTGTAGTGACCCGAACTTTTCCGTGTTTATATATATTAATTGAGATTGATATTTACATGATTAAATATTTCCAACATGTTAAGCAATCAAACTTGTTAAGACTTGATTAATTGAAATATGTTTCATATAGACAATTGACCACCCAAGTTGACCGGTGATTCACGAACGTTAAAACTTGTAAAAACTATACAATGACATATATATGGTTATATATATAGTTAACATGTTTTTATTATAAGTATTTATCTCATTAGGTATTTTAACAATGAGTTATATACATAAAAATGAGACTATTAATTTAAGAAACTCGAAAACGATATATATAACGATTATCGTTATAACAACGTCTTACTAGGTACATATGAATCATATTAAGATATTGATACACTTGGTTAATTATGTTAAATGATAAGTAAATATATTATTAAGTGTATTAACAATGAAATACATATGTAAAAATAAGACTACTAACTTAATGATTTCGAAACGAGACATATATGTAACGATTATCGTTGTAACGACATTTAACTGTATATACATCATACTAAGATATATTATATATCATAATATCATGATAATATAATAATTTAACATCTCATTTGTTATAATAAACAATGGGTTAACAACATTCAACAAGATCGTTAACCTAAAGGTTTCAAAACAACATTTACATGTAACGACTAACTATGACTTAACGACTCAGTTAAAATGTATATACATGTAGTGTTTTAATATGTATTCATACACTTTTGAAAGACTTCAAGACACTTATCAAAATACTTCTACTTAACAAAAATGCTTACAATTACATCCTCGTTCAGTTTCATCAACAATTTTACTCGTATGCACCCGTATTCGTACTCGTACAATACACAGCTTTTAGATGTATGTACTATTGGTATATACACTCCAATGATCAGCTCTTAGCAGCCCATGTGAGTCACCTAACACATGTGGGAACTATCATTTGGCAACTAGCATGAAATATCTCATAAAATTACAAAAATATGAGTAATCATTCATGACTTATTTACATGAAAACAAAATTACATATCCTTTATATCTAATCCATACACCAACGACCAAAAATACCTACAAACACTTTAATTCTTCAATTTTCTTCATCTAATTGATCTCTCTCAAGTTCTATCTTCAAGTTCTAAGTGTTCTTCATATATTCTACAAGTTCTAGTTACATAAAATCAAGAATACTTTCAAGTTTGCTAGCTCACTTCCAATCTTGTAAGGTGATCATCCAACCTCAAGAAATCTTTGTTTCTTACAGTAGGTTATCATTCTAATACAAGGTAATAATCATATTCAAACTTTGGTTCAATTTCTATAACTATAACAATCTTATTTCAAGTGATGATCTTACTTGAACTTGTTTTCGTATCATGATTCTGCTTCAAGAACTTCGAGCCATCCAAGGATCCGTTGAAGCTAGATCCATTTTTCACTTTTCCAGTAGGTTTATCCAAGGAACTTAAGGTAGTAATGATGTTCATAACATCATTCAATTCATACATATAAAGCTATCTTATTCGAAGGTTTAAACTTGTAATCACTAGAGCATAGTTTAGTTAATTCTAAACTTGTTCGCAAACAAAAGTTAATCCTTCTAACTTGACTTTTAAAATCAACTAAACACATGTTCTATATCTATATGATATGCTAACTTAATGATTTAAAACCTGGAAACACGAAAAATACCGTAAAACCGGATTTACGCCGTCGTAGTAACACCGCGGGCTGTTTTGGGTTAGTTAATTAAAAACTATGATAAACTTTGATTTAAAAGTTGTAATTCTGAGAAAATAATTTTTATTATGAACATGAAACTATATCCAAAAATTATGGTTAAACTCAAAGTGGAAGTATGTTTTCTAAAATGGTCATCTAGACGTCGTTCTTTCGACTGAAATGACTACCTTTACAAAAACGACTTGTAACTTATTTTTTCGACTATAAACCTATACTTTTTCTGTTTAGATTCATAAAATAGAGTTCAATATGAAACCATAGCAATTTGATTCACTCAAAACGGATTTAAAATGAAGAAGTTATGGGTAAAACAAGATTGGATAATTTTTCTCTTTTAGCTACGTGAAAATTGGTAACAAATCTATTCCAACCATAACTTAATCAACTTGTATTGTATATTATGTAATCTTGAGATACCATAGACACGTATGCAATGTTTCGACCTATCATGTCGACACATCTATATATATTTCGGAACAACCATAGACACTCTATATGTGAATGTTGGAGTTAGCTATACAGGGTTGAGGTTGATTCCAAAATATATATAGTTTGAGTTGTGATCAATACTGAGATACGTATACACTGGGTCGTGGATTGATTCAAGATAATATTTATCGATTTATTTCTGTACATATAACTGTGGACAACTAGTTGTAGGTTACTAACGAGGACAGCTGACTTAATAAACTTAAAACATCAAAATATATTAAAAGTGTTGTAAATATATTTTGAACATACTTTGATATATATGTATATATTGTTATAGGTTCGTGAATCAACCAGTGGCCAAGTCTTACTTCCCGACGAAGTAAAAATCTGTGAAAGTGAGTTATAGTCCCACTTTTAAAATCTAATATTTTTGGGATGAGAATACATGCAGGTTTTATAAATGATTTACAAAATAGACACAAGTACGTGAAACTACATTCTATGGTTGAATTATCGAAATCGAATATGCCCCTTTTTATTAAGTCTGGTAATCTAAGAATTAGGGAACAGACACCCTAATTGACGCGAATCCTAAAGATAGATCTATTGGGCCTAACAAACCCCATCCAAAGTACCGGATGCTTTAGTACTTCGAAATTTATATCATATCCGAAGGGTGTCCCGGAATGATGGGGATATTCTTATATATGCATCTTGTTAATGTCGGTTACCAGGTGTTCACCATATGAATGATTTTTATCTCTATGTATGGGATGTGTATTGAAATATGAAATCTTGTGGTCTATCATTACGATTTGATATATATAGGTTAAACCTATAACTCACCAACATTTTTGTTGACGTTTAAAGCATGTTTATTCTCAGGTGAATACTAAGAGCTTCCACTGTTGCATACTAAAATAAGGACGAGATTTGGAGTCCATGCTTGTATGATATTGTGTAAAAACTGCATTCAAGAAACTTATTTTGATGTAACATATTTGTATTGTAAACCATTATGTAATGGTCGTGTGTAAACAGGATATTTTAGATTATCATTATTTGATAATCTACGTAAAGCTTTTTAAACCTTTATTGATGAAATAAAGGTTATGGTTTGTTTTAAAATGAATGCAGTCTTTGAAAAACGTCTCATATAGAGGTCAAAACCTCGCAACGAAATCAATTAATATGGAACGTTTTTAATCAATAAGAACGGGACATTTCATATTGGACCATTCAAGATTATTGATCGTGTCGGACCAGTAGCTTACAGACTTGAGTTACCTCAACAACTCGCGGCTGTACATAACACTTTCCACGTCTCGAATTTGAAGAAATGTTTTACTAAAGAAGATCTCACTATTCCGTTAGATGAAATCCAAATCAACGAAAAACTTCAATTTATCGAAGAACCCGTCGAAATAATGGATCGTGAGGTTAAAAGACTTAAGCAAAACAAGATACCAATTGTTAAGGTTTGATGGAATGCTCGTAGAGGACCTGAGTTCACCTGGGAACGAGAAGATCAGATGAAGAAGAAATACCCGCATTAATTTCCAGAAGATACGTCAACACCTCCAACTGCTTAAAATTTCGGGACGAAATTTATTTAACGGGTAGGTACTGTAGTGACCCGAACTTTCCATGTTTATATATATATTAAATGAAATTGTTATTTACATGATTAAGTGTATCCAACATGTTAAGCAATCAAACTTCTTAAGACTTGATTAATTGAAATAGGTTTCATATAGACAATTGACCACCCAAGTTGACAGGTGATTCACGAACGTTAAAACTTGTAAAAAATATACGATGACATATATATGGTTATATATATAGTTAACATGATTTTATTATAAGTATGTATCTCATTAGGTATTTTAACAATGAGTTATATACATAAAAATGAGACTATTAATTTAAGAAACTCGAAAACGATATATATATAACGATTATCGTTATAACAACGTCTTACTAGGTACATATGAATCATATTAAGATATTGATACACTTGGTTAATTATGTTAAATGATAAGTAAATATATTATAAAGTGTATTAACAATGAAATACATATGTAAAAATAAGACTACTAACTTAATGATTTCGAAATGAGACATATATGTAACGATTATCATTGTAACGACATTTAACTGTATATACATCATACTAATATATATTATATATCATAATATCATGATAATATAACAATTTAACATCTCATTTGTTATAATAAACAATGGGTTAACAACATTCAACAAGATCGTTAACCTAAAGGTTTCAAAACAACATTTACATGTAACGACTAACGATGACTTAACGACTCAGTTAAAATGTATATACATGTAGTGTTTTAATATGTATTTATAAACTTTTGAAATACTTCAAGACACTTATCAAAATACTTCTACTTAACAAAAATGCTTACAATTACATCCTCGTTCAGTTTCATCAACAATTCTACTCGTATGCACCCGTATTCGTACTCGTACAATACACAGCTTTTAGATGTATGTAATATTGGTATATACACTCCAATTATCAGCTCTTAGCAGCCCATGTGAGTCACCTAACACATGTGGGAACCATCATTTGGCAAATAGCATGAAATATCTCATAAAATTACAAAAATATGAGTAATCATTCATGACTTATTTACATGAAAACAAAATTACATATCCTTTATATCTAATCCATACACCAACAACCAAAAACACCTACAAATACTTTCATTCTTCAATTTTCTTCATCTAATTGATCTCTCTCAAGTTCTATCTTCAAGTTCTAAGTGTTCTTCATAAATTCCAAAAGTTCTAGTTTCATAAAATCAAGGATACTTCCAAGATTGCAAGTTTACTTCCAAGTTTTCTAAATCCATTCCAAGTAATCATCCAAGATCAAGAAACCTTTGTTACTTACAGTAGGTTATCTTTCTAATACAAGGTAATAATCATATTCAAACTTTAATTCAATTTCTATAACTATAACAATCTTATTTCGAGTGGAAATCTTACTTGAAATTGTTTTCGTGTCATGATTCTGCTTCAAGAACTTTCATGCCATCCAAGGATCCTTTGAAGATAGATCTATTTTTCTCATTTCCAGTAGGTTTATCCAAGGAACTTGAGGTAGTAATGATGTTCATAACATCATTCGATTCATACATATAAAGCTATCTTATTCGAAGGTTTAAACTTGTAATCACTAGAACATAGTTTAGTTAATTCTAAACTTGTTCGCAAATAAAAGTTAATCCTTCTAACTTGACTTTTAAAATCAACTAAACACATGTTCTATATCTATATGATATGCTAACTTAATGATTTAAAACCTGGAAACACGAAAAACACCGTAAAACCGGATTTACGCCGTCGTAGTAATACCGCGGGCTGTTTTGGGTTAGTTAATTAAAAACTATGATAAACTTTGATTTAAAAGTTGTTATTCTGAGAAAATGATTTTTATTATGAACATGAAACTATATCCAAAAATTATGGTTAAACTCAAAGTGAAAGTATGTTTTCTAAAATGGTCATCTAGACGTCGTTCTTTCGACTGAAATGACTACCTTTACAAAAACGACTTGTAACTTATTTTTTAGACTATAAACCTATACTTTTTCTGTTTAGATTCATAAAATAAAGTTCAATATGAAACCATAGCAATTTGATTCACTCAAAACGGATTTAAAATGAAGAAGTTATGGGTAAAACAAGATTGGATAATTTTTCTCATTTTAGCTACGTGAAAATTGGTAACAAATCTATTCCAACCATAGCGTAATCAACTTGTATTATATATTATGTAATCTTGAGATACCATAGACACGTATACAATGTTTCGACCTATCATGTCGACACATCTATATATATTTCGGAACAACCATAGACACTCTATATGTGAATGTTGGAGTTAGCTATATAGGGTTGAGGTTGATTCCAAAATATATATAGTTTGAGTTGTGATCAATACTGAGATACGTATACACTGGGTCGTGGATTGATTCAAGATAATATTTATCGATTTATTTCTGTACATCTAACTGTGGACAACTTGTTGTAGGTTACTAACGAGGACAGCTGACTTAATAAACTTAAAACATCAAAATATATTAAAAGTGTTGTAAATATATTTTGAACATACTTTGATATATATGTATATATTGTTATAGGTTCGTGAATCAACCAGTGGCCAAGTCTTACTTCCCGACGAAGTAAAAATCTGTGAAAGTGAGTTATAGTCCCACTTTTAAAATCAAATATTTTTGGGATGAGAATACATGCAGGTTTTATAAATGATTTACAAAATAGACACAAGTACGTGAAACTACATTCTATGGTTGAATTATCGAAATCGAATATGCCCCTTTTTATTAAGTCTGGTAATCTAAGAATTAGGGAACAGACACCCTAATTGACGCGAATCCTAAAGATAGATCTATTGGGCCTAACAAACCCCATCCAAAGTACCGGATGCTTTAGTACTTCGAAATTTATATCATATCCGAAGGGTGTCCCAGAATGATGGGGATATTCTTATATATGCATCTTGTTAATGTCGGTTACCAGTTGTTCACCATATGAATGATTTTTATCTCTATGTATGGGATGTGTATTGAAATATGAAATCTTGTGGTCTATTGTTACGATTTGATATATATAGGTTAAACCTATAACTCACCAACATTTTTGTTGACGTTTAAAGCATGTTTATTCTCAGGTGAATACTAAGAGCTTCCGCTGTTGCATACTAAAATAAGGACAAGATTTGGAGTCCATGTTTGTATGATATTGTGTAAAAACTGCATTCAAGAAACTGATTTCGATGTAACATATTTGTATTGTAAACCATTATGTAATGGTCGTGTGTAAACAGGATATTTTAGATTATCATTATTTGATAATCTACGTAAAGCTTTTTAAACCTTTATTTATGAAATAAAGGTTATGGTTTGTTTTAAAAATGAATGCAGTCTTTGAAAAATGTCTCATATAGAGGTCAAAACCTCGCAACAAAATCAATTAATATGGAACGTTTTTAATCAATAAGAACGGGACATTTCACTTATGATAGGAAACACCATCTTGCTTAATGTAACTGTAACGACCCGCACTTTTTCGATCGTTCTATACTTATAAGATTAATATTTACATAAATTAAACCTTACCAACATGATAAGCAATCCAAATTGTCAAGATTTATATTTCCGAAAAGAGTTTACACAACGTTTGACCGTCTAGTTTGACCGATGATATCACGAACTATATAACATATGATAATTATACGTTTGTGTATATATATGTATATATACATATTTAACATGATCTAAGAATGTTTTAATATCTCATTTTGTATTAATAACAATAAGTTATAAGTATATTTTAAAACTACTAACTTAAGTTTTCAAAACGATAACTATACGTAATGTTTTTCGACGTAAATACTTATAACCTATATTACTTATACATGCATCGTATAGATATGTATTTTATCACTTTTAAAGGGCTTACATACATAAAACAATATAAGTATATTTACAAAAGATAGCTATATTTGAATCCTCGTTCCGTTTCCTCAAAGATTTCTATACGTATACCTAGAGTATATGTACCCGTATCATACGCAGCTTCTAGATGTATTTACTATTGGTATATACCAATAAAAATCTGCTCCTTAGCAGCCTTAAATGATTAAGAAACATGTGGAACCAACCATTTGTCAAGTAGCATGAATTATTTAGCAAGAAAACAAAGTTAGGTATCTTTTTTTTCCTTTATAACCTAAAAACGTTTTTATGCATGCACACCATTTCTTCACCCCATTTTCTCATACTTACACTTCCATTTCTCTCTCAAAATACTCTTAACTTCATACTTGATCATCTCCAAGCATTTTCCCCATCATTTAGCTTCAAAAACCTTACTTAATCACCATAAGAAAACCATACAAAAACACTTCAAGAAATCCTTCCAAGAACACAAACTTACTTCCAATCTTTCATCCAATTCCATCACCCTTTTGGTTCTAGCTTTTTACTCCTCTTTTACAGCAACCTTGTCCAAGGAACTTGAGGTAGAATCTATGTTCATAACCTTATTCGATTCATATATATATAGCTATCTTATTTTGTGGTATAAAATTTTAACAACAAGAACATAGTTTGAATGTTTTCAAACTTGTTTGCAAACTAAATAGATCCTTCTAACTTAACTTTTAAAATACTTCAAGACCTGTAATATATCATAAATATATGCTAATTTAACAAGGTATAACTTGGTTTTTCAAAGAACACCTTAAAAACTGAATTTACGACGTCGGAGTGCAACCGGGGGCTGTTTTGGGTTGGATAATTAAAAACCATCTTAAACTTTGAATTGGAGGTTTATTTTCTGGAAAAATGATTTTTACTATGAATATGATAACACATAAAAATTTCATGATTTAACTCAAAGTATAAGTATTTTTAGAAAAATAATCATTTAAGGTTGTTTACATGATGGAAAATGATTAACTTCATAAGTTTCACTAAAGTTTGACCTATGACCTGTGATTTCGAATACAAACTAAGGTATTTACAGTTCATAGTCTTAAAGAGGGACTCGATCCAAGGAAGTGGCAAGTTGAATCAACGAAAATGGAGTTGTAACGAAGAAACTATGACCAAAACGAGATCGGATATCTAAGACTAGTTTGGCTACGAAAATAATTGGAGAAAATTAAATAAATCACATCTTTTTAAAATAACATGATATTTTATATATATGTACTCATAATTTAATTTTATATGGTTCAGGATCACCCGTAAACAATACGAGAAGATTAATCATAAGATCCCATGATTGTACGCAACACGTCATTTGACAACACCGGTACTTTATGTACGCAACACGTCATTTGACAACACCGGTACCATGGGTCAAGATTAATCTCGACCAATACATATACGATGGGGGTTTTTATTTATTTCATTGGGGGTTTATTAAACACCTAAAAATGAACCATTAAAATTGAATTACTAACATCGGACTGCTAACTACGGACTAAGAAATTATTAAAACTATTAAAAGTATAAAAAGTATATATATGTGACGATTGTTTAAAATAGAAATATATTGATAAACTATATATGGATAGGTTCGTGATATCAATCGGAGACCAAGTCGAAATTACATATCTTCAAGACGAAAGTGAGTATATAGTCCCACTTTTAAACTCTAAATATTTCGGGATGAGAATACATGTATTTTATGTTTTACGTTATGGACACAAGTAACTGAAAAATATATTCTACGTTGAGTTGTACCACTGGCATACTTCCCTGTAGCTTGGTAACTAATATTTACAGCGGTATTGTAAACGCGAATCCTGTTGATAGATCTATCGGGCCTGACAACCCCAACCGGACTGGACGACCAGTATTCAACGGTTGCACAGTACTTCGTTTCGTGACTACACTTGGTACGGTGTATTAAGATTTCATAATAAAGGGAATATGCGACGTGATTAAATGTTAAGTATGGTTACCAAGTGCTCAACCACTTAGAATATTTTTATTAAACTGTTTATATATGAAATCTTGTGGTCTATATATATATTGCTGCCGGCACTAAACCTATATCTCACCAACTTTATGTTGACGTTTTAAACATGTTTATTCTCAGGTGATAATTAGAAGTTTCCGCTGCATTATGTTGAATTTGAGCAGGATCTTGCGTACGCATATTTGTGTCAAAAATAAGACTGCATATCCAAGAACTTGTGTTGTAAAATATGCTAGAAACCGTGTTGTTATCATTATATGTAAAGTTTGTAAGTCGAAGATTATCGCTAAACGATAATCATTTTTATGTTGTCCAAAGCTTGTATCAAAAATAAGGATCATGGTTTGTAATGTATAATATATGCAGTTTTTCTTTAAAAAAATGTCGCATATAGAGGTCAATACCTCGCAATGAAATCATACGTTATCTAACACGTTCTTATGGTTAAGGACGGGTTATGACAGTAACAACCCTGCTTTTTCCGTTACTTCCGTTAGTTTATTTTACGACGATTACTTGACGTTTATGTGTTTATGTGTAATAAATGCATACATGATCTTTGGAGGATTACAATAATTAATATGGGTTGATATTAATTCAAATAAAGATTTCGGATAATGAAATACGATAAAAACGATACGATTTTGATAATTGCTTTTTTTGAGCAACGTAACGCTCGGGTTTATATTAATAATTAATTTTATTAATTTTTAACTTTTTAAAATATTTAATTTATTGGGTTTTTAATAAATTAACGTTTGGTTGCGTTTAACGATCGGTTTAGCGTTCCGGGCCTTCGGTACGACTAAACGGCACTTAAAACGGACGACGAATATGCGTTTTTGCAAAACACGAGCCCGGGAACACCCATTGGGCCATGTTCGGCCGATTGCCCCACCCCAACCCATCTTATTTTTATTTTGGGCTAACTTATGGACTTATGTGTAACTTAAGGGAGTTTAGGGCCTATGTGTAAGTATTAGACTAGTTAACCTAACACTACACAAACTCTAAACCTAATTAAAAAAAACGCAGCTCTCCCTCCTCCCTTTGCTCTGCTCGTCGACCACAACCCCACCAACAACACCATCAATTTTTGCTCTTTGATCAATCTTCAAACGACGTAATACCCTTCGTGCTCTACGCGTTGATATAATTCTTTTTGTGATCTAAGGTATATTTACATGAACCCTAATTCTTAAAAATCTGATTTTATGAGAGTTTCATAGTTATGTTGTCAATTGCTCAAGTCTATACGCGTACGTGTTAATCGTTATCGTTATTTTGATTGTTTGATGCGCTAGGGTTTAAAAACGAACTTGTTTTTGCTTGATCAGAAAAATTAAGTCCTTCAAATGTTAATTTTTATTTTATAATCAGATTCCTTGCGAAAAACTATTGAGTTTAGGCTTTTGATTCGCTTGATTTTGTTTTCGTATGATTAAGTTATGTCAATTTGAATTATCGTTGTGTTTTTGTTGCTTGATCAGAAATCTGGAATTGTTAGACAACGAATTGGCATGTGAGACTTATACCACTGGAAATATAATTTAAAAACACTCAATTTAAACTAGGATATCATGTCGTTTGCTTATGTATAGCTCGAGATATGCTTGAATTAGTGTAAAAGTAGTTTTATACAGCACTTGCATGAAAATAACCTTGTATGATAAAATGTGTTAATCTCTGTGATTAAAACTTTGCATATTTCAAAAGTAGACAAAAATCTTTCATGTGGATATCATAGGCTAATTGTATCTAGATCTTCGGATAATCGCGTGCGAATGTGTCTAACTAAATGAGAATCGAATCTGTAACTTGCTCACGGTTTTGTACTATGTGGATTGTGTGTATTGATTGAGCATGTATTCTTCTGGAAAATGAAACTTAACATGATATTTGACTTATTGTTAGTTTATGTCAATCTCTGAAGCCTTATGAATTGGGCACAATAGAGCCATACTTTATGTGAATTCTGATTTGAGCTGAAAACTGAATGATTCAACTTGCACGATTAAACTGTACAAATTGGCTAAACAAAAGTTGCTAGATTTTTTATATGTGTTACTTTGATTTGTCCTTGAAATATGGCCACTGGTATTGTATCAATTGCATGTTCCTAACTCCGGTTATAGCCAAAATGAAATCAGTGCGCGGTCAGAAACTGACTTGGCAAACCCCAAATGTATCCCTTCTGATTCCTGACTTTTAATTGTCGTATGAGTCCCTGGCCAGACTTTTTGGAATCGATTTTAAGTATATTTATGATCTGGAGTTTGTCATGTTTACTTGAATTTTGTACTATGAGATAATGTGCTAAGTATGCTACGTGTTCATGAACTTTGTGCATAATGATAAACTGAAATTGTGAAAATGATTATTCATGACCTAAAACGTATTGTTTGACTTAGGTTTGACATGTTGACCAATATTTGACATGAACCTACTGATGTTGACTTTAGTTGACCACATTGACCAAGTTTGACTTTCGGGTTGACTTTGTTTGACTTGCATGATATAGTTGACTTTTACTTTGAAACGCGTCGAGTCGAGTAATAAGACAACGTACACTATGAAACCACACTTATTTAAGATACATATATTGACCAACCTAAATACGTATACTTAGGTTACATTACTCGGCTATAAACCGTACAAGTTAATTGTCCACTTTTCAATCCGAGCTTTATTCGAAGGTGAGTCTATAGTCTCGCTTTTTACATGTTTTCAGGGATGAGAATACACGCTGTTATACTTACATTTTCAAATACTTTTGTATTGACATGGGTACTATATATATGCATATTGAGTTTTGTGAAGACCCGTCCTAATCCATCCGAACGAAGTCCGTATCGATTATAAACGATTCACAACAGTTGCTTACATCGCGAGGTACTTGACCTCTATATGATACATTTTACAAACATTGCATTCGTTTTTGAAAAGACAATCTTTCATTACATCGAAGGTTGATGGCATGCATACCATTTCATAAATATCTAACTATAATTGACTTAATAATAATCTTGATGAACTCGACGACTCGAATGCAACGTCTTTTGAAATATGTCATGAATGACTCCAAGTAATATCTCTAGTATGAGTAAATGCACAGCGGAAGATTTCTTTCATACCTGAGAATAAACATGCTTTAAAGTATCAACCAAAAGGTTGGTGAGTTCATTAGTTTATCATAAATAATCATTTCATAATTTTAATAGACCACAAGATTTCATATTTCCATTTCTCATAAACATACGTCCCATGCATAGAGACAAAATATCATTCATATGGATTGAACACCTGGTAATCGACATTCACAATTTATATATAAGAATATCCCCATCATTCCGGGATCCTCCTTCAGACATGATATAAATTTCGAAGTACTAAAGCATCCGGTACTTTGGATGGGGCTTGTTGGGCCCGATAGATCTATCTTTAGAGTTCGCGTCAATTAGGGTGTCTGTTCCCTAATTCTTAGATTACCAGACTTAATAAAAAGGGCATATTCGATTAGATAATCCAACCATAGAATGTAGTTTCGATTACTTGTGTCTATTTCGTAAAGCATTTATAAAAATTGCGCATGTATTCTCAGCCCAAAAATATAAAGGGTAAAAAGGCAAATGAAACTCACGCATATAAGTATTGTAAAACAGTTAATAAAGCATTTGCATGTATCTCAGCCCAAAAACGTAAAGAGTAAAAAGGGCAAATGAAACTCACGCATATAAGTATTGTAAAACAGTTAATAAAGCATTTGCATGTATCTCAGCCCAAAAACGTAAAGAGTAAAAAGGGCAAATGAAACTCACCTAATGTATTTTGTAGTAAAAATACATATTATAAAACTGAACAATGCAGGGTTGGCCTCGGATTCACGAACCTATATTATTCATATATATATGTTAATACACATAATCGTAATCGAGCAGATTTATATGTTACTAGTGATATAAATGTTATTGTAATAATTTTTATCTTTATTTTTCAATATTAGTATTAACATATTAAAAGTTTTGGTTATATAATATTTATTATATCATTACATTAATAATTTTAATAGCTAATATTTATATTTGAATTATCATAATACATTTATTAATATAAATGTAGTAAGTTTCTGTGAAAATATTTTTAATACATAATTTATATCGATATGTTATGAATATTCCAAGTTTTTAATATGATAATATTTTAAGTAAATACAAATTATATAGTTATATGTAAACGTAATATATTATACTATTAATAAATATTTATATACATATTAATATGTCATTTAAAAATATATACATATATATATATATACAGAAAATTATAATGAGTATATATTGTATTTATTACTAATATTTATATAAAACAAGCTATATACTTATTTTCCATTAAAACCATGTTTATAGTGTTTACTTATTCGTATATACATCGTTTTAAATATAATTTTTATATCATTACGTATCTATACTTCTACGTATGTTGTGTTAGTATTTATCATACATATCGTGATTATATTCATAGTACTATTTTAATATATCATAACTTTAATCATACTTAATTCAATCACAATCATATATTACCTTATACTTAATTTTTTAATCATGATAATTATAATAATAACAAGTAATAATAGTACTTATAATGCTCTAATAATAATAACTAATTGTTAATAATAATAATAATTTTAATTATATGACAATCAACAATAAATAATAATAATAATAATAATAATAATAATTTTAATTATATGACAATCAACAATAATAACAATAATAATGATCAAAATAACAATAATGATAATAATAATAATAATAATAATAATAATAATAATAATAATAATAATAATAATAGGGATGATAGTAATAATAATAATAATAATAATAATAATAATAATAATAATAATAATAATAATAATAATAATAATAAAGGAAAAAAATAAAATGAAGATTAGGTAACTACCTCAAGTGAAATTGGTTTCCCAAAAAAAATGTGACAGCCCCCTGGAGTCGAACCCATGATCACTAGCTAACCCGACACCACACTTAACCATTGAACCATTACCTTTTTCCTGGAATAATCCCCACCCAAATTTATTTAAACCCCACTTCTGATTCTCCCTTATTTCTTCTTCTTCATTAATTTGATCGACAAAAAAAAAAAAAATCAAAAAAAAAAATCAATTCGTAAAACATAATAGATATGTGATATTTAATTATAATAATAGAAGCAAATATTAATTGTGTTTTGGTGAATTAAATCAACGAATCATAAAATATATATATATATATATATATATATATATATATATATATATATATATATATATATATATATATATATATATATATATATATATATATATATATATATATATCAAGCAGTAGCTGCTGCTGCTCGAAAATAAATGAAGAACATGAATTAGATTTTTGAGTTCGAAGTCATTTTACATAATATTTATAACATGAAAGTTATTTTAAATCATCTTTAGAACCTTTATGGATCGTTAATTGTAAAAGAAACATCACAACGATTACTAATTGTTGGATGAACAAAACTTTGACTTTCTAAATCCAAATCTTTGACTCCAAAATTCATCTTTGATATTAGAAGTTAGGGTATGAAACTTTGCAGAAAGTTTAAGTGAATGATTCTCAACACAACTGCAATTCTAGTTTTTTTTTTTTTAAATTGGGTTCGGATTCAAGTTTAAAAAAAAATATACGCGTACAGGACTTCCTGTTCTTCATCGTTCCTCTGCTTTAAATTCTATAATTTATGGGATTTGAAGGCGATTGCAAATGAAAAAGGTGAGGTATCAATCAAGGGTTCGTTATAAATCAATTGTCTGATTGATAAAAGAGAGGAGGGATTCGACAACTTCCATTGTGCAGATACGAAGGACAAATAAAAAAAATAAAATAAAAAGAAAAAGATGTCGATGCATAACAGACTTTTGGATATATCTGTTTGTATTTGATTCGATTTTGGAGACAACAAAATATTGCTTAGCTGGAAAGTAAACTATATCAGAATGCATATCTCCTAAAATTTCTATATGTATTAATTCGTGTATATATATATATATATATATATATATATATATATATATATATATATATATATATATATATATATCTTGATTATATATAACTCTAATTATATTTGCATATGTTTTTATACATATTTAGAACTGTAATTTGTGTATGTATATATATATATATTCTTTATCTGTATAACTATATATTTACTTGTAAAATAAATATATAATGAAACATAATAATAATATTAATTATACCATTATTAATAATAACTATTAGTTTTTAAAAAAAAGACAAACATCATAATTTACCACTATATATAATAATAATTATATTAATAATAGTGACACTAATGTTAGTAACAACTATAACAATTTTTAATGTATCAAATTTCATATCTATATAATAATATTAATAATACTATCGATACTGATATTAATATAAATCTTTATTTTTAAAAAAATACAGATATTATGAATATAGCAATTATATTTTATCTTTTAATAATTTTATATATTGATATTACATTTTTATTAATTATGTAATATTTAATAATTATATAATATGTTATATAATAACAATTATTGAATTCTTAATTACAATATAATAATTATTGATAGCAATCGCCTATATATATAAATAATATTATCATATGTATATTTATAACTTAATCATTCCATTTATTATATTATATGATTAACTCTAATTTACTAGAGGTATTTTATTAATTCACAGTATTATGTACATATATACTTATATTTATATTTCTACATATTTGTTATACACAATTGTTCGTGAATCATCGGGATTAGTCAAAGGGCAATTGATTATGTGAACATAGTTCCAAAAATTTGGGGACTCAACATTACAGACTTTGCTTATCGTGTCAGGAATATATAAAGATTAAAGTTTAAATTTGGTCGGAAATTCCCGGGTCATCACAGTACCTACCCGTTAAAGAAATTTCGTCCCGAAATTTGAGTGAGGTGGTCATGACTAACAATAAAAATGTTTTCATGACAAATACGAGTTGATAATCTTGAGTTTTATCATCATTGAGTAATATAGATAAAATGATTTGATTAATCGAAGCGTATGAATAAAGCTATTACAAAAGATCGAGATGAAGAAATGGAGATTTTCCATAACTTTTGACGTAGTTGCGATTGAATTCCGGAATTCAAGGGATTTAAAGAAAATCTTCAAAATCTAAAGATTTGATTCTTCGGCGAGTAAGGAATTTAAGATCTCTATGGCTAAATACTGTGATCTGCTTCGATTGCTTTGTCTAGTATTCCCACTATAAATGAACTTCTTTCGTTCCATCATTTTCCTCATTCATATACTTTCATTCTTAATTTTTACTTCTAAAAGATTGTGAAAATGCTTCATCTAGTTCTAATCCTTGATATTTTCTAATTATCATTTCTGTCATCCTTCTTTTCAACCTTCCATCAGAAGAATCTGTTTACTTCTACTATTACCTTGGGGTGATACTATTCTTAATTATACCGTGTCTTTATATTGCTATTTGTATTAATATCCATGGTTTGTAACCTCCGTGTTGTTATTGGGCTTTATATTTTCTCTTATATTTCGATGTCCTTGCTTCTGTCTCCTATAATCATTGTCATCTACCGTTAATGCTCTCTCCTATTTACTATGATTTATACCTCCTTTCTATTTCGGAGCTTCATGCTTTTGTTTTCTTTTCGCAAATAATGGTCCGGAATTCATAGGTATGGAGTTTTGAATGAACTTAATGTTCTAAACAAGAAAGAACGTAATAGCACGATTTGATTTGTCAAAATACCAGAATTATTGAAAATAGAACAATCAAGAATATATTTTCTTGATATGTTCATAAGTTAAGTAGAATGAAAGAGTTATGTAACATGGCACATGATGACGGTAGGGTCTGTGAATCATCATGTTCCATTTAGAAACTCAGCATGACTTACTGTAATATAATCACGTTGATCAAGTGTCATTATATTATACTAACTCATGCATCAGTTCCCAACACTACCTCAAAAACATTCATATTTTAAATTCGAAGATTCGCATAATATAGAAACTAATAGTTTCTCATATGATGTAACATTGATATCTCAAAGAGATAAATGATTTCAGATAAGATTAGTTATGAAAATATATTCAAAAATATCGAGGATATTTATAATGAAAGATACGATAATATCTTTGAATATTTAAAATCAAAGGATGATAGAAACTATTATCTGCAAGGGTTTAGAGTAAGGAGCAAGATATTCACTAAAGACTTTAGTAGACATTGAATCATTTGGATTCTTTGAAGTCAAACTTATTCTTTGTGATTTGTCCACGACTTTCTTCCTAGTTTCGCATAATCTGCTTTTCGGTACTAAATTTTTCTACTGAATGTTTCCAATATAATGATACACAGGAAGTATGAGGAGGTATATAATTTCGGATGAGAATATTTATGAAAATATCCTCAGAAATATCGAAGATATTGATGATGATATTTTGGAATTTCTAAGTTCGATGGTTGATGGAGAAAGATTTTTCGTAAGATTTTAACATGACTTCGGAGTATGATATTCTCTAAAGATTTCAACGGATCCAGAATTACCTGGATCCTTTGAATATAGGGTTTGGTCCTTGTATTTTTTTTTCCTTGATCTCTTTCATGAGTAGCTCAATCTGTTTTTTTTTTAAATACCCAATTTTCTATCGAGCGTTCCTAACACTCCTTTCTTTATCATCAAACTTTTGGTCGTTTAGACCATCTACCATTTTTCTGTTTCCTCTGTATTTAATGCTATGAAATCTGAATCATCGGTTATTAATCCGAGGTGGTTTCAGGAAAATGGTGTTTTTAGATGATTAAACGCTGATGGTAATATGGTGGAATATGAAATGTTCCCTGGTAACAATAAAAGAGCACACATATATATCAAGGTTATAATAAGGCTAATTCGAATGAAAAGTCAAAGTTGATTTGTTGGAGCTGTGACAAAATTGGCTACTTTGGAAAGGAATTGTAAAGTTATTTTCGGTAATAACAATGCCAAAGGAGCTAACACAGATACGTGTTAAATATTTACTCAGGTTTCGAGTGTTTTTCAGATGCATAGCTATATGCATCAATCTTTTCTTCCGTAGATGAAGTGCGGTTGGTTCATCCTCTCGATTGAGGCATTTTCAAGAATCATGAAAGGTTTGAACGCAGATTGTAATTGTCAAGATACAACGAGGTTTAAGATGAAATCAAGTGGAAAACTTGAAGAATTGTTTAGTTTCATATGTTATAATCAATATTTTAATTCATTTTAATTATCCAATGTCGACGGTCCACAGTTGATAGTCCACAATTAACAGTCCAATAATTCATATATAGTTTAATATATAATATTCGAATTAATTAACATGTGTCGTGACCCGTATACATCTCAGACTCGATCACAACTCAAACTATATATATTATTGTAGAATAAACCTCAACCCTGTATAGAGAACTCGATCATTACTGCATATAGAGTGTCTATGGTGATTCCAAATAATATATATAGATGCGTCGATATGATATGTCAAAACCTTGTATACGTGTTCCGATATTTAAAGTGCGTAAAATAAATAACAGAAAATTAAATAACGATAAATAAAGTGCGTAAAGTAAATAATAGAAATTTAATGACGATAAATAAAATTGCGAGAATATAAATTGCGATAAAATAAATTGCGATAAACAAAATGTAATCAGTTAGCTAGGAACAGTTAGCTAGGATTTTGTTAACGTGGATTCTTAACAAAATTTCTCATAGTTAATTTGTTTGTTTCTAGCAAATTTTATTTTGTCCAATGTTTTCTTCATTATGCCACTTGTCGGATTCTGATAGGTCAAAATCCAAATATGAAATTGAATGAAAATGGTTATTCTGTGATGAACGGATTCGTATAGCTGTGGTTGCAAGTAGGATAGTAAATGACTGTTGAATCAGATTCGAAGAATGTACAGTGTAACTTATTAATGCGAAATCTAAATATTCCTCGGGTATTACCTACCCGTTAAAATATTTTCACCATTAACAGTTTGTACAATAAAATTTTTAATTACAATCTTTATGAAAACATATATACATATTTATTTTCTTCAGACGTAATTATGGATTTAATGAGTCAATGTGATATTAAACCCATCAGATTTACGGCTAAAACTAGAGTACATAATCTCTAAAATATTATAGATTACATAATCACCATGAAGGACGAAGATAGTTTATGTAGAACGATTCGTAAAGCGATTCGTAGAATGATGATTATGCTTGAGGTATAGATTGCGAGGTTGAGACATGTGATGATGTTGTTGTTGTTGGTACTCCTTGGTATCCATGGTGCGTATGACGTTGATGTTCGAGGTATAGATTAAGATGTTGAGGTGTGGGATGCGGATGTTAATGTTGGTGGTGGTGATGGTACTGTTGACATTGGTGGTGGTACTGGTTATGCTGATGGTGCTGCTGCTAGTGTTTGTAACCTTCGCACCATATTCTCTAAAGCCACTACCCGAGCGCGAAGCTCGTTGACTTCTTCTATTACACCGGGGTGATTTTCAGTTCGGACTAGCGAATAAATATAATCTAGAATTTGGTAGAGTATATAATCGTGGCGAGATACTCTGGAAATGATAGAAAAGATGGTGTTTTGAACAGGTTCACCGGTAAGTGCTTCAGGTTCTTCGCCAATAGGGCAATGTGGCGGATGGAAAGGATCACCTTCTTCTTGTCTCCAATGATTGAGAAGGTTACGAACCCATCAGATGAATTGGGGATGGTTGATTGATTGATTCATTCTGGTGACACCGCTCTCAGAGCTTAGGTGAATATCCATGTCGAAATAGCTGTCGGAATAACTATCAGAATAGCTATCAGAATCTGAGGGACTCGAACTGGTTGAGGGATTCATATCGTACGATCAAATTAAGGATTTTTGATAAGAAATAGATTATAGGATATAGATTAGTACCCTGCAATACATAATTTACATATGCATATATCATACTAAAATCTCATAAGCTACGGAAGAATCTACGGAAGCTGACAGGCAAAGTCTACGGTAACAGATACGCTAAGATATGAATAATCAGATACGCTAAGATATGAATAATCAGATACGCTAAGATATGAATAATCAGATACGCTAAAATATGAATTTATCTATACACTGTCTATGCAAGTCAAGGTAGTAAGACATGTCTAGACTAAGAATGATAAGCAGGTAATTTCCTAAAGATGATAAACAGATGATTCTCGACAAAAATGATAAGCAAAACTTTTGACATGCAGACACGGTCGAAGTCCAGACTTACTAATGCATCCTAACGACTTATCAGTTATACACACTAATACAGACCTGGTTCGCTAAGACCACCGCTCTGATACCAACTGTGAAGACCCGCCCTAATCCATCCGGACGAAGTCTGTATCGATTATAAACGATTCACAACAGTTGCTTACATCGCGAGGTATTTGACCTCTATATGATACATTTTACAAACATTGCATTCGTTTTTGAAAAGACAATCTTTCATTACATCGAAGGTTGATGGCATGCATACCATTTCATAATATATCTAACTATAATTGACTTAATAATAATCTTGATGAACTCGACGACTCGAATGCAACGTCTTTTGAAATATGTCATGAATGACTCCAAGTAATATCTCTAGTATGAGTAAATGCACAGCGGAAGATTTCTTTCATACCTGAGAATAAACATGCTTTAAAGTGTCAACCAAAAGGTTGGTGAGTTCATTAGTTTATCATAAATAATCATTTCATAATTTTAATAGACCACAAGATTTCATATTTCCATTTCTCATAAACATACATCCCATGCATAGAGACAAAATATCATTCATATGGATTGAACACCTGGTAATCGACATTCACAATTTGTATATAAGAATATCCCCATCATTCCGGGATCCTCCTTCGGACATGATATAAATTTCAAAGTACTAAAGCATCCGGTACTTTGGATGGGGCTTGTTGGGCCCGATAGATCTATCTTTAGAGTTCGCGTCAATTAGGGTGTCTGTTCCCTAATTCTTAGATTACCAGACTTAATAAAAAGGGCATATTCGATTAGATAATCCAACCATAGAATGTAGTTTCGATTACTTGTGTCTATTTCGTAAAGCATTTATAAAAATTGCGCATGTATTCTCAGCCCAAAAATATAAAGGGTAAAAAGGCAAATGAAACTCACGCATATAAGTATTGTAAAACAGTTAATAAAGCATTTGCATGTATCTCAGCCCAAAAACGTAAAGAGTAAAAAGGGCAAATGAAACTCACGCATATAAGTATTGTAAAACAGTTAATAAAGCATTTGCATGTATCTCAGCCCAAAAACGTAAAGAGTAAAAAGGGCAAATGAAACTCACCTAATGTATTTTGTAGTAAAAATACATATTATAAAACTGAACAATGCAGGGTTGGCCTCGGATTCACGAACCTATATTATTCATATATATATGTTAATACACATAATCGTAATCGAGCAGATTTATATGTTACTAGTGATATAAATGTTATTGTAATAATTTTTATCTTTATTTTTCAATATTAGTATTAACATATTAAAAGTTTTGGTTATATAATATTTATTATATCATTACATTAATAATTTTAATAGCTAATATTTATATTTGAATTATCATAATACATTTATTAATATAAATGTAGTAAGTTTCTGTGAAAATATTTTTAATACATAATTTATATCGATATGTTATGAATATTCCAAGTTTTTAATATGATAATATTTTAAGTAAATACAAATTATATAGTTATATGTAAACGTAATATATTATACTATTAATAAATATTTATATACATATTAATATGTCATTTAAAAATATATACATATATATATATATACAGAAAATTATAATGAGTATATATTGTATTTATTACTAATATTTATATAAAACAAGCTATATACTTATTTTCCATTAAAACCATGTTTATAGTGTTTACTTATTCGTATATACATCGTTTTAAATATAATTTTTATATCATTACGTATCTATACTTCTACGTATGTTGTGTTAGTATTTATCATACATATCGTGATTATATTCATAGTACTATTTTAATATATCATAACTTTAATCATACTTAATTCAATCACAATCATATATTACCTTATACTTAATTTTTTAATCATGATAATTATAATAATAACAAGTAATAATAGTACTTATAATGCTCTAATAATAATAACTAATTGTTAATAATAATAATAATTTTAATTATATGACAATCAACAATAAATAATAATAATAATAATAATAATAATAATTTTAATTATATGACAATCAACAATAATAACAATAATAATGATCAAAATAACAATAATGATAATAATAATAATAATAATAATAATAATAATAATAATAATAATAATAGGGATGATAGTAATAATAATAATAATAATAATAATAATAATAATAATAATAATAATAATAATAATAATAATAATAATAATAATAAAGGAAAAAAATAAAATGAAGATTAGGTAACTACCTCAAGTGAAATTGGTTTCCCAAAAAAAATGTGACAGCCCCCTGGAGTCGAACCCATGATCACTAGCTAACCCGACACCACACTTAACCATTGAACCATTACCTTTTTCCTGGAATAATCCCCACCCAAATTTATTTAAACCCCACTTCTGATTCTCCCTTATTTCTTCTTCTTCATTAATTTGATCGACAAAAAAAAAAAAAATCAAAAAAAAAAATCAATTCGTAAAACATAATAGATATGTGATATTTAATTATAATAATAGAAGCAAATATTAATTGTGTTTTGGTGAATTAAATCAACGAATGATAAAATATATATATATATATATATATATATATATATATATATATATATATATATATATATATATATATATATATATATATATATATATATATATATATATATATATATATATATATATATATATATATATATATATATATATATATATATATATATATCAAGCAGTAGCTGCTGCTGCTCGAAAATAAATGAAGAACATGAATTAGATTTTTGAGTTCGAAGTCATTTTACATAATATTTATAACATGAAAGTTATTTTAAATCATCTTTAGAACCTTTATGGATCGTTAATTGTAAAAGAAACATCACAACGATTACTAATTGTTGGATGAACAAAACTTTGACTTTCTAAATCCAAATCTTTGACTCCAAAATTCATCTTTGATATTAGAAGTTAGGGTATGAAACTTTGCAGAAAGTTTAAGTGAATGATTCTCAACACAACTGCAATTCTAGTTTTTTTTTTTTTAAATTGGGTTCGGATTCAAGTTTAAAAAAAAATATACGCGTACAGCACTTCCTGTTCTTCATCGTTCCTCTGCTTTAAATTATAATTTATGGGATTTGAAGGCGATTGCAAATGAAAAAGGTGAGGTATCAATCAAGGGTTCGTTATAAATCAATTGTCTGATTGATAAAAGAGAGGAGGGATTCGACAACTTCCATTGTGCAGATACGAAGGACAAATAAAAAAAATAAAATAAAAAGAAAAAGATGTCGATGCATAACAGACTTTTGGATATATCTGTTTGTATTTGATTCGATTTTGGAGACAACAAAATATTGCTTAGCTGGAAAGTAAACTATATCAGAATGCATATCTCCTAAAATTTCTATATGTATTAATTCGTGTATATATATATATATATATATATATATATATATATATATATATATATATATATATATATATCTTGATTATATATAACTCTAATTATATTTGCATATGTTTTTATACATATTTAGAACTGTAATTTGTGTATGTATATATATATATATATTCTTTATCTGTATAACTATATATTTACTTGTAAAATAAATATATAATGAAACATAATAATAATATTAATTATACCATTATTAATAATAACTATTAGTTTTTAAAAAAAAGACAAACATCATAATTTACCACTATATATAATAATAATTATATTAATAATAGTGACACTAATGTTAGTAACAACTATAACAATTTTTAATGTATCAAATTTCATATCTATATAATAATATTAATAATACTATCGATACTGATATTAATATAAATCTTTATTTTTAAAAAAAATACAGATATTATGAATATAGCAATTATATTTTATCTTTTAATAATTTTATATATTGATATTACATTTTTATTAATTATGTAATATTTAATAATTATATAATATGTTATATAATAACAATTATTGAATTCTTAATTACAATATAATAATTATTGATAGCAATCGCCTATATATATAAATAATATTATCATATGTATATTTATAACTTAATCATTCCATTTATTATATTATATGATTAACTCTAATTTACTAGAGGTATTTTATTAATTCACAGTATTATGTACATATATACTTATATTTATATTTCTACATATTTGTTATACACAATTGTTCGTGAATCATCGGGATTAGTCAAAGGGCAATTGATTATGTGAACATAGTTCCAAAAATTTGGGGACTCAACATTACAGACTTTGCTTATCGTGTCAGGAATATATAAAGATTAAAGTTTAAATTTGGTCGGAAATTCCCGGGTCATCACAGTACCTACCCGTTAAAGAAATTTCGTCCCGAAATTTGAGTGAGGTGGTCATGACTAACAATAAAAATGTTTTCATGACAAATACGAGTTGATAATCTTGAGTTTTATCATCATTGAGTAATATAGATAAAATGATTTGATTAATCGAAGCGTATGAATAAAGCTATTACAAAAGATCGAGATGAAGAAATGGAGATTTTCCATAACTTTTGACGTAGTTGCGATTGAATTCCGGAATTCAAGGGATTTAAAGAAAATCTTCAAAATCTAAAGATTTGATTCTTCGGCGAGTAAGGAATTTAAGATCTCTATGGCTAAATACTGTGATCTGCTTCGATTGCTTTGTCTAGTATTCCCACTATAAATGAACTTCTTTCGTTCCATCATTTTCCTCATTCATATACTTTCATTCTTAATTTTTACTTCTAAAAGATTGTGAAAATGCTTCATCTAGTTCTAATCCTTGATATTTTCTAATTATCATTTCTGTCATCCTTCTTTTCAACCTTCCATCAGAAGAATCTGTTTACTTCTACTATTACCTTGGGGTGATACTATTCTTAATTATACCGTGTCTTTATATTGCTATTTGTATTAATATCCATGGTTTGTAACCTCCGTGTTGTTATTGGGCTTTATATTTTCTCTTATATTTCGATGTCCTTGCTTCTGTCTCCTATAATCATTGTCATCTACCGTTAATGCTCTCTCCTATTTACTATGATTTATACCTCCTTTCTATTTCGGAGCTTCATGCTTTTGTTTTCTTTTCGCAAATAATGGTCCGGAATTCATAGGTATGGAGTTTTGAATGAACTTAATGTTCTAAACAAGAAAGAACGTAATAGCACGATTTGATTTGTCAAAATACCAGAATTATTGAAAATAGAACAATCAAGAATATATTTTCTTGATATGTTCATAAGTTAAGTAGAATGAAAGAGTTATGTAACATGGCACATGATGACGGTAGGGTCTGTGAATCATCATGTTCCATTTAGAAACTCAGCATGACTTACTGTAATATAATCACGTTGATCAAGTGTCATTATATTATACTAACTCATGCATCAGTTCCCAACACTACCTCAAAAACATTCATATTTTAAATTCGAAGATTCGCATAATATAGAAACTAATAGTTTCTCATATGATGTAACATTGATATCTCAAAGAGATAAATGATTTCAGATAAGATTAGTTATGAAAATATATTCAAAAATATCGAGGATATTTATAATGAAAGATACGATAATATCTTTGAATATTTAAAATCAAAGGATGATAGAAACTATTATCTGCAAGGGTTTAGAGTAAGGAGCAAGATATTCACTAAAGACTTTAGTAGACATTGAATCATTTGGATTCTTTGAAGTCAAACTTATTCTTTGTGATTTGTCCACGACTTTCTTCCTAGTTTCGCATAATCTGCTTTTCGGTACTAAATTTTTCTACTGAATGTTTCCAATATAATGATACACAGGAAGTATGAGGAGGTATATAATTTCGGATGAGAATATTTATGAAAATATCCTCAGAAATATCGAAGATATTGATGATGATATTTTGGAATTTCTAAGTTCGATGGTTGATGGAGAAAGATTTTTCGTAAGATTTTAACATGACTTCGGAGTATGATATTCTCTAAAGATTTCAACGGATCCAGAATTACCTGGATCCTTTGAATATAGGGTTTGGTCCTTGTATTTTTTTTTCCTTGATCTCTTTCATGGGTAGCTCAATCTGTTTTTTTTTTCAATACCCAATTTTCTATCGAGCGTTCCTAACACTCCTTTCTTTATCATCAAACTTTTGGTCGTTTAGACCATCTACCATTTTTCTGTTTCCTCTGTATTTAATGCTATGAAATCTGAATCATCGGTTATTAATCCGAGGTGGTTTCAGGAAAATGGTGTTTTTAGATGATTAAACGCTGATGGTAATATGGTGGAATATGAAATGTTCCCTGGTAACAATAAAAGAGCACACATATATATCAAGGTTATAATAAGGCTAATTCGAATGAAAAGTCAAAGTTGATTTGTTGGAGCTGTGACAAAATTGGCTACTTTGGAAAGGAATTGTAAAGTTATTTTCGGTAATAACAATGCCAAAGGAGCTAACACAGATACGTGTTAAATATTTACTCAGGTTTCGAGTGTTTTTCAGATGCATAGCTATATGCATCAATCTTTTCTTCCGTAGATGAAGTGCGGTTGGTTCATCCTCTCGATTGAGGCATTTTCAAGAATCATGAAAGGTTTGAACGCAGATTGTAATTGTCAAGATACAACGAGGTTTAAGATGAAATCAAGTGGAAAACTTGAAGAATTGTTTAGTTTCATATGTTATAATCAATATTTTAATTCATTTTAATTATCCAATGTCGACGGTCCACAGTTGATAGTCCACAATTAACAGTCCAATAATTCATATATAGTTTAATATATAATATTCGAATTAATTAACATGTGTCGTGACCCGTATACATCTCAGACTCGATCACAACTCAAACTATATATATTATTGTAGAATAAACCTCAACCCTGTATAGAGAACTCGATCATTACTGCATATAGAGTGTCTATGGTGATTCCAAATAATATATATAGATGCGTCGATATGATATGTCAAAACCTTGTATACGTGTTCCGATATTTAAAGTGCGTAAAATAAATAACAGAAAATTAAATAACGATAAATAAAGTGCGTAAAGTAAATAATAGAAATTTAATGACGATAAATAAAATTGCGAGAATATAAATTGCGATAAAATAAATTGCGATAAACAAAATGTAATCAGTTAGCTAGGAACAGTTAGCTAGGATTTTGTTAACGTGGATTCTTAACAAAATTTCTCATAGTTAATTTGTTTGTTTCTAGCAAATTTTATTTTGTCCAATGTTTTCTTCATTATGCCACTTGTCGGATTCTGATAGGTCAAAATCCAAATATGAAATTGAATGAAAATGGTTATTCTGTGATGAACGGATTCGTATAGCTGTGGTTGCAAGTAGGATAGTAAATGACTGTTGAATCAGATTCGAAGAATGTACAGTGTAACTTATTAATGCGAAATCTAAATATTCCTCGGGTATTACCTACCCGTTAAAATATTTTCACCATTAACAGTTTGTACAATAAAATTTTTAATTACAATCTTTATGAAAACATATATACATATTTATTTTCTTCAGACGTAATTATGGATTTAATGAGTCAATGTGATATTAAACCCATCAGATTTACGGCTAAAACTAGAGTACATAATCTCTAAAATATTATAGATTACATAATCACCATGAAGGACGAAGATAGTTTATGTAGAACGATTCGTAAAGCGATTCGTAGAATGATGATTATGCTTGAGGTATAGATTGCGAGGTTGAGACATGTGATGATGTTGTTGTTGTTGGTACTCCTTGGTATCCATGGTGCGTATGACGTTGATGTTCGAGGTATAGATTAAGATGTTGAGGTGTGGGATGCGGATGTTAATGTTGGTGGTGGTGATGGTACTGTTGACATTGGTGGTGGTACTGGTTATGCTGATGGTGCTGCTGCTAGTGTTTGTAACCTTCGCACCATATTCTCTAAAGCCACTACCCGAGCGCGAAGCTCGTTGACTTCTTCTATTACACCGGGGTGATTTTCAGTTCGGACTAGCGAATAAATATAATCTAGAATTTGGTAGAGTATATAATCGTGGCGAGATACTCTGGAAATGATAGAAAAGATGGTGTTTTGAACAGGTTCACCGGTAAGTGCTTCAGGTTCTTCGCCAATAGGGCAATGTGGCGGATGGAAAGGATCACCTTCTTCTTGTCTCCAATGATTGAGAAGGTTACGAACCCATCAGATGAATTGGGGATGGTTGATTGATTGATTCATTCTGGTGACACCGCTCTCAGAGCTTAGGTGAATATCCATGTCGAAATAGCTGTCGGAATAACTATCAGAATAGCTATCAGAATCTGAGGGACTCGAACTGGTTGAGGGATTCATATCGTACGATCAAATTAAGGATTTTTGATAAGAAATAGATTATAGGATATAGATTAGTACCCTGCAATACATAATTTACATATGCATATATCATACTAAAATCTCATAAGCTACGGAAGAATCTACGGAAGCTGACAGGCAAAGTCTACGGTAACAGATACGCTAAGATATGAATAATCAGATACGCTAAGATATGAATAATCAGATACGCTAAGATATGAATAATCAGATACGCTAAAATATGAATTTATCTATACACTGTCTATGCAAGTCAAGGTAGTAAGACATGTCTAGACTAAGAATGATAAGCAGGTAATTTCCTAAAGATGATAAACAGATGATTCTCGACAAAAATGATAAGCAAAACTTTTGACATGCAGACACGGTCGAAGTCCAGACTTACTAATGCATCCTAACGACTTATCAGTTATACACACTAATACAGACCTGGTTCGCTAAGACCACCGCTCTGATACCAACTGTGAAGACCCGCCCTAATCCATCCGGACGAAGTCTGTATCGATTATAAACGATTCACAACAGTTGCTTACATCGCGAGGTATTTGACCTCTATATGATACATTTTACAAACATTGCATTCGTTTTTGAAAAGACAATCTTTCATTACATCGAAGGTTGATGGCATGCATACCATTTCATAATATATCTAACTATAATTGACTTAATAATAATCTTGATGAACTCGACGACTCGAATGCAACGTCTTTTGAAATATGTCATGAATGACTCCAAGTAATATCTCTAGTATGAGTAAATGCACAGCGGAAGATTTCTTTCATACCTGAGAATAAACATGCTTTAAAGTGTCAACCAAAAGGTTGGTGAGTTCATTAGTTTATCATAAATAATCATTTCATAATTTTAATAGACCACAAGATTTCATATTTCCATTTCTCATAAACATACATCCCATGCATAGAGACAAAATATCATTCATATGGATTGAACACCTGGTAATCGACATTCACAATTTGTATATAAGAATATCCCCATCATTCCGGGATCCTCCTTCGGACATGATATAAATTTCAAAGTACTAAAGCATCCGGTACTTTGGATGGGGCTTGTTGGGCCCGATAGATCTATCTTTAGAGTTCGCGTCAATTAGGGTGTCTGTTCCCTAATTCTTAGATTACCAGACTTAATAAAAAGGGCATATTCGATTAGATAATCCAACCATAGAATGTAGTTTCGATTACTTGTGTCTATTTCGTAAAGCATTTATAAAAATTGCGCATGTATTCTCAGCCCAAAAATATAAAGGGTAAAAAGGCAAATGAAACTCACGCATATAAGTATTGTAAAACAGTTAATAAAGCATTTGCATGTATCTCAGCCCAAAAACGTAAAGAGTAAAAAGGGCAAATGAAACTCACGCATATAAGTATTGTAAAACAGTTAATAAAGCATTTGCATGTATCTCAGCCCAAAAACGTAAAGAGTAAAAAGGGCAAATGAAACTCACCTAATGTATTTTGTAGTAAAAATACATATTATAAAACTGAACAATGCAGGGTTGGCCTCGGATTCACGAACCTATATTATTCATATATATATGTTAATACACATAATCGTAATCGAGCAGATTTATATGTTACTAGTGATATAAATGTTATTGTAATAATTTTTATGTTTATTTTTCAATATTAGTATTAACATAATAAAAGTTTTGGTTATATAATATTTATTATATCATTACATTAATAATTTTAATAGCTAATATTTATATTTAAATTATCATAATACATTTATTAATATAAATGTAGTAAGTTTCTGTGAAAATATTTTTAATACATAATTTATATCGATATGTTATGAATATTCCAAGTTTTTAATATGATAATATTTTAAGTAAATACAAATTATATAGTTATATGTAAACGTAATATATTATACTATTAATAAATATTTATATACATATTAATATGTCATTTAAATATATATATATATATATATATATATATATATATATATACAGAAAATTATAATGAGTATATATTGTATTTATTACTAATATTTATATAAAACAAGCTATATACTTATTTTCCATTAAAACCATGTTTATAGTGTTTACTTATTCGTATATGCATCATTTTAAATATAATTTTTATATCATTACGTATCTATACTTCTACGTATGTTGTGTTAGTATTTATCATACATATCGTGATTATATTCATAGTACTATTTTAATATATCATAACTTTAATCATACTTAATTCAATCACAATCATATATTACCTTATACTTAATTTTGTAATCATGATAATTATAATAATAACAAGTAATAATAGTACTTATAATGCTCTAATAATAATAACTAATTGTTAATAATAATAATAATTTTAATTATATGACAATCAACAATAAATAATAATAATAACAATAATAATGATCAAAATAACAATAATGATAATAATAATAATAATAGGGATGATAGTAATAATAATAATAATAATAATAATAATAATAATAATAATAATAATAATAATAATAATAATAATAATAATAATAATAATAATAAAGGAAAAAAAATAAAATGAAGATTAGGTAACTACCTCAAGTGAAATTGGTTTCCCAAAAAAAATGTGACAGCCCCCTGGACTCGAACCCATGATCACTAGCTAACCCGACACCACACTTAACCATTGAACCGTTACCTTTTTCCTGAAATAATTCCTACCCAAATTTATTTAAACCCCACTTCTGATTCTCCCCCTTCATTAATTTGATCGACAAAAAAAAAAAATCAAAAAAAAAATCAATTTGTAAAACATAATAGATATTTGATATTTAATTATAATAATAGAAGCAAATATTACATGTGTTTTGGTGAATTAAATCAAAGAATGAAAATATATATATATATATATATATATATATATATATATATATATATATATATATATATATATATATATATATATATCAAGCAGTAGCTGCTGCTGCTCGAAAATAAATGAAGAACATGAATTTGATTTTTGAGTTCGAAGTCGTTTTACATAATATTAATAACATGAAAGTTATTTTAAATCATCTTTAGAACCTTTATGGATCGTTAATTGTAAAACAAACATCACAACGATTACTAATTGCTGGATGAATAAAACTTTGACTTTCTAAATCCAAATCTTTGACTCCAAAATTCATCTTTGAAATTAGAAGTTAGGGTATGAAACTTTGCAGAAAGTTTGAGTGAATGATTCTCAACACAACTGCAATTCTAGTTTTTTTTTTAAAATTGGGTTCGGATTCAAGTTTAAAAAAAAATATACGCGTACAGGACTTCCTGTTCTTCATCGTTCCTCTGCTTTAAATTCTATAATTTATGGGATTTGAAGGCGATTGCAAATGAAAAAGGTGAGGTATCAATCAAGGGTTCGTTATAAATTAATTGTCTGATTGATAAAAGAGAGGAGGGATTCGACAACTTCCATTGTGCAAATACGAAGGACAAATAAAAAAAGTAAAATAAAAAGAAAAAGATGTCGATGCATAACAGACTTTTGGATATATCTGTTTGTATTTGATTCGATTTTGGAGACAACAAAATATTGCTTAGCTGGAAAGTAAACTATATCAGAATGCTTATCTCCTAAAATTTCTATATGTATTAATTCGTGTATATATTTATATATATATATATATATATATATATATATATATATATATATATATATATATATATATATTTATATCTTGATTATATATAACTCTAATTATATTTGCATATGTTTTTATACATATTTAGAACTGTAATTTGTGTATGTATATATATATATATATATTCTTTATCTGTATAACTATATATTTACTTGTAAAATAAATATATAATGAAAAATAATAATAATATTAATTATACCATTATTAATAATAACTATTAGTTTTTTAAAAAAAGACAAACATCATAATTTACCACTATATATAATAATAATTATATTAATAATAGTGACACTAATGTTAGTAACAACTATAACAATTTTTAATGTATCAAATTTCATATCTATATAATAATATTAATAATACTATCGAAACTGATATTAATATAAATCTTTATTTTAACAAAAAATACAGATATTATGAATATAGCAATTATATTTTATCTTTTAATAATTTTATATATTGATATTACATTTTTATTAATTATGTAATATTTAATAATTATATCATATGTTATATAATAACAATTATTGAATACTTAATTACAATATAATAATTATTGATAGCAATCGCCTATATATATAAATAATATTATCATATGTATATTTATAACTTAATCATTCCATTTATTATATTATATGATTAACTCTAATTTACTAGAGGTATTTTATTAATTCACAGTATTATGTATATATATACTTATATTTATATTTCTACATATTTGTTATACACAATTGTTCGTGAATCGTCGGGATTAGTCAAAGGGCAATTGATTATGTGAACATAGTTCCAAAAATTTGGGGGCTCAACATTACAGACTTTGCTTATCTTGTCGGGAATATATAAAGATTAAAGTTTAAATTTGGTCGGAAATTCCCGGGTCATCACAAGTTTATTCAAAAAGCCTCTAGCTTGAATACTTTTAATACCATCGGTGTAAGCACAATTTAGATGGACGGATCCGTTAGGTTGACAACCTCACCCACTATAAAAATGGTGGTGCATTTACTTTGAACATTAAATACATTTGAACAAGTTTATAATATTTTAGGAGGTAAAGGCGGGTATAGTGGCTTCTATACTCGGGTCATTGCTAGTATTCAGGTGCTCAGATTATGCAAACGTTAAAATCTCGTGGTCAAGGAAATTAAACTATTTTTCTGATAACTATTTTTCAGATACTATAGAACGTTATTTAAAATTGTGGTTTATGAACAAATGAGATAGAAATTTGACATGGTATTGTCTATAAATATTTGAAACTTGACATGGTATTGTCTACAAATATTTGAAGCTTGACATGATAGTGTCAACAAACTTTTGAAAAGGGACATGGTGTTGTCTACAAACTTTTAACATTATACATTGGTGGTCTTCTACTAATAAACGTTTTAGGAATATTGTTTCTCAAACATACCGTATTGTTTACCTAAAACCTGTAGATTCACTCAACATTATTATTGATCCGTTTTGCGTGTTTTATTCTCAGGTATTAATTGCTTCCGCTGTAAATTGTTGCCGTTACGTAGAAGTCAAGCCAAGCACTGGGACCAGAGTTAACGTTCCGTCAAAGAGATTTTTGACGGGGTGTTATATATGGTATCAGAGCTTTGGCTATAGGGAACTAGGATACATTAGTTTGTCTAACCGTAGGGCGCATTAGTGAAGTTTAGTCTATAGCCGTGTGTCTTGGATGACTTTTATACACCATACCTGCACTATTTGCTTCACAATGCTACATGTAGGGCTACACGTTACACCACATACATATACACCTTATACCATACGATATGGACTTGGACTAAATATACTATATCACGAAACACATACGTATACACGAAGCCAGATTTAACTGAATTAAGTTGACTACGCCATCTTAAACTTATGGAGCGATGTCGAATGGAAATGCGAGATAGCGTAATGTGATGACCGAGATTACATTACGGTAACTCATATAGAAGTTCCGACATCGCAAAATAAGGAATTGGGGTCGAGTCAAGTAGGTTACTTGGATGAACAACGTTTAGAACACAAACCGTATAACCTCAAATGTGAGTAGAAACTTACACTGTGCAAATTAATTGTTATTATAACTTATAAGTAACTTATAATCATGACACAACTTGTCACTGTGCGACACTGTCTGTCACCACCGATCACTACTTGTCACTACAAAGACACTACTTGAACACACTCGTCATCTCATACCACTACTCAGTACTATTTATCACTGTCAACTACAACTGCCGCCTCTCACTGCCAGTCACGACTGATCACTACTTCTCACTGCTTGTCATTACTAAATACTACTTACTGCTACCTCTTGCTATTTGCTACTACTCAATACTACACATTACTACTTACCACTACTAAGTACTACTCGTTACTACAAACACCTACACGCTTTACTACTCACTACTGTGCATCACAACTCAATTCTGATACGTCTTTAGAGGAGGAATTCCTGATAACAGCCCGCACAATACGTAGTAGATATTGTGTACTCTATTTCCAACTTACCTATCATTCAGCCACCCGCTGTTCATGATTCTGCCTCCCAACACGAGTCTACCAACTGATAACTATTATGCCTCACTGAGTATAATTGGTATACATGTGTATATATACTTATGATGCGAGCATGCGATCTAACAACTTATACGTCACTACTATCATCACTGCTAATCACAACACATCGCTACTTATCGATAACACCACCACCCATTGCCACTAGTAAGTACTACTTATCACCATATCCTTTCTTATCCTGATCTAACGCACTTTTCTTAAGTGGCAATCATTTTCATTATACCCACAAGCGTTACCAACCAACTTTGAACAAATCGACGCGAACTACACCTCATCTATTTCTCGCGAGACACATACGTCTGGAAGTTTGTACCAACCCTTTTTGATTAAATACCAAATTTTGTTTGTGTTGCCATTACGCCTTGTTCATTTTCGTTTTCCATGAAATTCGTCACGTTCTTACTCATCAACCATAATGTTTATATATGCTGTCAACACCGGTGCTGAGAGAAGCTTTAACGCTAGAGGATTTGGTCGCAATGTTTATAATCCTGTACCATCCTTAGACAACGTGTACTCTATAGAACTATTAAACTGGGAAGTTTTAAACTCGTGATTGAAACAAACTGGTTATCTGACGATACAACTGAGGCAGCTATGACCAAAAGGCTATTCGAATCCCTTTCACCAATGATAATGGTGTACGGAGAGAAGATCAGTACACCATCATGTTACATTAATTACTCGAAGGTCCAGAAGTACATGAGATGAGAATGTCTCGCGATTCTAGCACATGTGAATAAAGATGAATCAACTTTTAAGAAACTCCAATATGTCCCAACTATTAGAGATTGTCCTGGGGTTACACGTCCACCCCACCGTGAAGTCGAATTTTGGATTGATTTGGTGCCAGCAGCCGCTCCCGTTACGCTTACGATATACGGACTTGCACCTTTAGAACTACAATAACTCCCCATGGCGAAGAACATTAGGTTTGTAATGCCCTAATTTGTGACAGGTACTAGAAGGTGGGTCACATAACCATGAATTTCCAAGTTGGAGCTCCGGTCTTGTTTGTTAAGAAGAAGGATGGGTCGATGAGATTGTGTATCGGCTACAGAGAATTGAACAAGTTGACAATCAAGAATCAGTATCCGTTACCGAGGATTGATGACTTATTTGATCAAATGAAGGGATCCAGTTGTTATTCGAAGATTGATTTGAGATCCGGGTATCAACAATTAAGAGTCAAAGAAGCTGATGTCCCGAAGATAGCATTTAGAACACGTTATGGACATTATGAGTTTACAGTGATGTCATTTGGTTTGACGAACGCACCGACAGTGTTCATAGACCTCATGAACCGTGTGTGTAAGCCATACCTAGATAAATTTGTCATTGTGTTTATTGATGATATATTGGTGTACTCCAAGAACATAGAAGAGCACGAGCAGCATCTACATTCGATATTGACTATGCTTAGAGAAGAGCAGTTGTATGCAAAGTTCTCTAAGTGTGACTTTTGGTTACCAGAAGTACAATTTCTTGGCCATGTTGTAGGGGCCAATGGAATACAGGTCGGTCCAGCAAAGATTGAGTCGATTAAGAATTGGGAAACTCAAAAGACGCCAACGCAGATTAGGCAATTTTTGGGTCTAGCTGGTTACTACAGGAGATTCATTAAAGGATTCTCTAAGATCGCCCTACCATTAACCGCGTTGACTCATAAGGGCAAGAAGTTTGAGTGGTCAGAATCGCAAAAGACTGCATTTCAGTTGTTGAAGGAGAAGTTAACAACTGCACTAATATTGTCTCTACCCGAGAGAAGTGAAGATTTTGTTGTCTACTGTGATGCCTCACGTCAAGGAATGGGTTGCATGCTTATGCAACGAAACAAGGTTATTGCTTATGGATCGTGTCAGTTAAAGATTCACAAGCAGAACTACACTACGCACGACCTTGAGTTAGGAGCTGTTGTCTTTGCACTTAAAATGTGGAGACACTACCTGTTTGGAACCAAGTTCACTATCTTCACTGAGCATAAGAGTTTACAGCACATATTCGATCAGAAACAGCTCAACATGAGACAACGACGTTGAATGGAACTACTTAACGATTATAACTGCGAACTTCAATACCATCCGGGTAAGGTGAATGTTGTGGCGGATGCCTTAAGCAGAAAGGAACGAGAGAAACCTCTTAGGGTTAAAGCTCTTAACAAAGTTGTCCGTACGAATCTCACGTCACAAATCCGCGAAGCACAACAAGAAGCCACGAAACAAGAAAATGTCGATGTTGAATTTCTCAGAGGAATGGATAAGAAGTTTGACATCAAGGAGGACGGAACACGGTACTTTGCTAACTGAATTTGGGTACCAAAGTTTGGTGGATTGAGAGAACTAGTGTTGGAAGAAGCACACAAGTCGAGATACTCAATTCATCCGGGATCAGATAAAATGTACCAAGATTTGAAGGCATTTTATTGGTGGCCAAATTTGAAAGCTGACATTGCTACCTATGTCGGGAAGTGCTTGACTTGTGCTAAGGTCAAGGCTGAACATCAGAAGCAATCAGGATTATTAACTCAACCAGAGATTCCCCAGTGGAAGTGGGAAGGAATTTCCATGGACTTCATTACGAAATTGCCGAGAATGGCGGGAGGTCACGATACTATTTGGGTTATCGTGGATCATCTCACTAAGTCTGCACACTTCTTACCGATAAGGGAAACTGATAAAATGGAAAAGTTGGCTCAGATCTACATTAAAGAAGTCATCTCTAGGCATGGAGTGCCTATATCTATTATATCCGACCGTGACAGCAGATTTACTTCCAGGTTTTGGCAATCATTACAGAAAGTAATGGGAACCCGTCTAGATATGAGTACAGTATATCACCCCAGACGGATGGCCAGAGCGAACGAACTATTCAGACTTTTGAGGACATGTTGAGAGTGTGTGTCATTGATTTCGGAAATGGATGAGATAAGTATTTACCACTAGCTGAGTTCTCATATAATAACAGCTACCATGCGAGCATCAAAGCTGCACCTTTCGAAGCGTTGTATGGAAGGAAGTGTAGATCTCCCGTTTGTTGGAGCGAATTGGGAGATAGTCAGTTGACAGGTCCTGAGATTATTCAGGAGACAACTGAGAAAGTCCTACATATTCAGGAACGATTGAGAACGGCTCGAAGTCATCAAAAGAGTTACGTCGATGTTAGACGGAAGGACATAGAGTTCCAGGTTGGTGATAGAGTTATGCTTAAGGTATCACCTTGGAAAGGTGTTGTACAATTTGGGAAGCGAGGTAAACTGAGCCCCAGATATGTTGGGCCGTTCGAGATAACTGAAAGAGTTGGACCGGTAGCTTACAGATTGGAACTACCACAAGCACTTAGCGGTATTCATGACGTTTTTCATGTATCCAATCTAAAGAAGTGCCTAGCCGGTGATAATTTGATTAATCCTTTGGAGGAACTACGTATCGACGATAAACTTCATTTGATTGAGGAACCTGTCAAAATCTTGGGTCGTGAGGTCAAACAGTTGAAACAAAGAAGAATTCCTATCGTTAAAGTTTGGTGGAACGCGAGAAGAGGACCAGAGTTCACGTGGGAGCGTGAAGACCAGATGAGACTGAAAAACCCGCAACTGTTTCCCGAGGAAACTACTTCAGCAGACGTTCACTAAAATTTTGGGACGAAATTTTCAATAACAAGTGGGTAATGTAACAACCCTGCTTTTTCCTTTACTTCCGTTAACCTTCCGTTAGTTTATTTTACGACGATTACTTGACGTTTTTGTGTTTATGTGTAATAAATTCATACTTGATCTTTGGAGGGTTACAATAATTAAGATGGGTTGATATTAATTCAAATAAAGATTTCGGATAATGAAAAACGATAAAAACGATACGATTTTGATAATTGCTTTTTTTGAGCAACGTAACGCTCGGGTTTATATTAATAATTAATTTTATTAATTTTTAACTTTTTAAAATATTTAATTTATTGGGTTTTTAATAAATTAACGTTTGGTTGCGTTTAACGATCGGTTTAGCGTTCCGGGCCTTCGGTACGACTAAACGGCACTTAAAACGGACCACGAATACGCGTTTTTGCAAAACACGAGCCCGGGAACACCCATTGGGCCATGTTCGGCCGATTGCCCCACCCCACCCCATCTTATTTTTATTTTGGGCTAACTTATGGACTTATGTATAACTTAAGGGAGTTTAGGGCCTAAGTGTAAGTATTAGACTAGTTAACCTAACACTACACAAACTCTAAACCTAATTAAAAAAAAACGCAGCTCTCCCTCCTCCCTTTGCTCTGCTTGTCGACCACAACCCCACCAACAACACCATCAATTTTTGCTCTTTGATCAATCTTGCTTCACAAACGTTGTAATTCCCTTCGTGCTCTACGCGTTGATATAATTCTTTTTGTGATCTAAGGTATATTTACATGAACCCTAATTCTTAAAAATCTGATTTTATGAGAGTTTCATAGTTATGTTGTCAATTGCTCAAGTCTATACGCGTACGTGTTAATCGTTATCGTTATTTTGATTGTTTGATGCGCTAGGGTTTAAAAACGAATTTGTTTTTGCTTGATCAAAAAAATTAAGTCCTTCAAATGTTAATTATTATGTTATAATCAGATTCCTTGCGAAAAACTATTGAGTTTAGGCTTTGGATTCGCTTGATTTCGTTTTCGTATGATTAAGTTATGCCAATTTGAATTATCGTTGTGTTTTTGTTGCTTGATCAGAAATCTTGAATTGTTAGAAAACTAATTGGCATGTGAGACATATACCACTGGAAATATAATTTAAAAACACTCAATTTAGACTAGGATATCATGTCATTTGCTTATGTATAGCCCGAGATATGCTTGAATTAGTGTAAAAGTAGTTTTATACAGCACTTGCATAAAAATAACCTTGTATGATAAAATGTGTTAATCTCTGTGATTAAAGCTTTGCATATTTGAAAATAGACAAAAAGTACTTCATCTTTCAAGTGGATATCATGGTCTAATTGTATCTAGATCTTCGGATAATCGCTTGCGAATGTGTCTAACTAAATGAGAATCGAATCTGTAACTTGCTCACGGTTTTGTACTCTGTGAATTGTGTGTATTGATTGAGCATGTATGCTTCTGGAAAATGTAACTTAACATGATATGTGACTTATTGTTAGTTTATATCAATCTCTGAAACCTTATGAATTGGGCACAATAGAGCCATACTTTATGTGAATTCTGATTTGAGCTGAAAACTGAATAATTCAACTTGCAAGAATAAACTGTACAAATTGGCTAAACAAAAGTTGCTAGATTTTTGATATGTGTTACTTTGATTTGTTCTTGAACTATATCCACTGGTCTTGTATCAATTTCATGTTCCTAACTTGGCAAAATGAAATCAGTGCGCGGTCAGAAACTGACTTGGCAAACCCCAAATGTATCCCTTCTGATTCCTGACTTTTAATTGTCGTATGAGTCCCTGGCCAGACTTTTTGGAATCTATTTTAAGTATATTTATGATCTGGAGTTTTTCATGTTTACTTGAATTTTTTACTATGAGATAATGTGCTAAGTATGCTACGTGTTCATGAACTTTGTGCATAACGATAAACTGAAATTGTGAAAATGATTATTCATGACCTAAAATGTATTGTTTGACTTAGGTTTGACATGTTGACTGATATTTGACATGAACCTACTGATGTTGACTTTAGTTGACCACATTGACCAAGTTTGACTTTTGATTTGACTTCGGTTGACTTTGTTTGACTTGCATGATATAGTTGACTTTTACTTTGAAACGCGTCGAGTCGAGCAATAAGACAACGTTGTAGTGACCCGAACTTTTCCATGTTTATATATATTAATTGAGATTGATATTTACATGATTAAATGTTTCCAACATGTTAAACAATCAAACTTGTTAAGACTTGATTAATTGAAATATGTTTCATATAGACAATTGACCACCCAAGTTGACCGGTGATTCACGAACGTTAAAACTTGTAAAAACTATATGATGACATATATATGGATATATATATATATAGTTAACATGATACTATGATAAGTAAACATATCATTAAGTATATTAACAATGAACTACATATGTAAAAACAAGACTACTAACTTAATGATTTTTAAACGAGACATATATGTAACGATTATCGTTGTAAAGACATTTAATGTATATATATCATATTAAGAGATATTCATACATGATAATATCATGATAATATAATAATTTAAAATCTCATTTGATATTATAAACATTGGGTTAACAACATTTAACAAGATCGTTAACCTAAAGGTTTCAGAACAACACTTACATGTAACGACTAACGATGACTTAACGACTCAGTTAAAATGTATATACATGTAGTGTTTTAATATGTATTTATACACTTTTGAAAGACTTCAATACACTTATCAAAATACTTCTACTTAACAAAAATGCTTGCAATTACATTCTCGTTTAATTTCATCAACAATTCTACTCGTATGCACCCGTATTCGTACTCGTACAATACACAGCTTTTAGATGTATGTACTATTGGTATATACAATCCAATGATCAGCTATTAGAAGCCCATGTGAGTCACCTAACACATGTGGGAACCATCATTTGGCAACTAGCATGAAATATCTCATAAAATTACAAAAATATGACTAATCATTCATGACTTATTTACATGAAAACAAAATTACATATCCTTTATATCTAATCCATACACCAACGACCAAAAACACCTACAAACACTTTCATTCTTCAATTTTATTCATCTAATTGATCTCTCTCAAGTTCTATCTTCAAGTTCTAAGTATTCTTCATATATTCTACAAGTTCTAGTTACATAAAATCAAGAATACTTTCAAGTTTGCTAGCTCACTTCCAATCTTGTAAGGTGATCATCCAACTTCAAGAAATCTTTGTTTCTTACAGTAGGTTATCATTCTAATACAAGGTAATAATCATATTCAAACTTTGGTTCAATTTCTATAACTATAACAATCTTATTTCAAGTGATGATCTTACTTGAACTTGTTTTCGTGTCATGATTCCGCTTCAAGAACTTCGAGCCATCCAAGGATCCGTTGAAGCTAGATCCATTTTTCTCTTTTCCAGTAGGTTTATCCAAGGAACTTAAGGTAGTAATGATGTTCATAACATCATTCGATTCATACATATAAAGCTATCTTATTCGAAGGTTTAAACTTGTAATCACTAGAACATAGTTTAGTTAATTCTAAACTTGTTCGCAAACAAAAGTTAATACTTCTAACTTGACTTTTAAAATCAACTAAACACATGTTCTATATCTATATGATATGCTAACTCAATGATTTAAAACCTGGAAACACGAAAAACACCGTAAAACCGGATTTACGCCGTCGTAGTAACACCGCGGGCTGTTTTGGGTTAGTTAATTAAAAACTATGATAAACTTTGATTTAAAAGTTGTTATTCTGAGAAAATGATTTTTATTATGAACATGAAACTATATCCAAAAATTATGGTTAAACTCAAAGTGGAAGTATGTTTTCTAAAATGGTCATCTAGACGTCGTTCTTTCGACTGAAATGACTACCTTTAAAAAAAACGACTTGTAACTTATTTTTCCGACTATAAACCTATACTTTTTCTGTTTAGATTCATAAAATAGAGTTCAATATGAAACCATAGCAATTTGATTCACTCAAAACGGATTTAAAATGAAGAAGTTATGGGTAAAACAAGATTGGATAATTTTTCTCATTTTAGCTACGTGAAAATTGGTAACAAATCTATTCCAACCATAACTTAATCAACTTGTATTGTATATTATGTAATCTTGAGATACCATAGACACGTATACAATGTTTCGACCTATCATGTCGACACATCTATATATATTTCGGAACAACCATAGACACTCTATATGTGAATGTTGGAGTTAGCTATACAGGGTTGAGGTTGATTCCAAAATATATATAGTTTGAGTTGTGATCAATACTGAGATACGTATACACTGGGTCGTGGATTGATTCAAGATAATATTTATCGATTTATTTCTGTACATCTAACTGTGGACAACTAGTTGTAGGTTACTAACGAGGACAGCTGACTTAATAAACTTAAAACATCAAAATATATTAAAAGTGTTGTAAATATATTTTGAACATACTTTGATATATATGTATATATTGTTATAGGTTTATGAATCAACCAGTGGCCAAGTCTTACTTCCCGACGAAGTAAAAAATCTGTGAAAGTGAGTTTCATTTGCCTTTTTACCCTTTATATTTTTGGGAATGAGAATACATGCGCTTTTATAAATGTTTGACGAAATAGACACAAGTAATTGAAACTACATTCTATGGTTGAATTATCGAAATCGAATATGCCCCTTTTTATTAAGTCTGGTAATCTAAGAATTAGGGAACAGACACCCTAATTGACGCGAATCCTAAAGATAGATCTATTGGGCCTAACAAACCCCATCCAAAGTACCGGATGCTTTAGTACTTCGAAATTTATATCATATCCGAAGGGTGTCCCGGAATGATGGGGATATTCTTATATATGCATCTTGTTAATGTCGGTTACCAGGTGTTCACCATATGAATGATTTTTATCTCTATGTATGGGATGTGTATTGAAATATGAAATCTTGTGGTCTATTATTATGATTTGATATATATAGGTTAAACCTATAACTCACCAACATTTTTGTTGACGTTTTAAGCATGTTTATTCTCAGGTGATTATTAAGAGCTTCCGCTATCACATACTTAAATAAGGACGAGATTTGGAGTCCATGCTTGTATGATATTGTGTAAAAACTGCATTCAAGAAACTTATTTTGTTGTAACATATTTGTATTGTAAACCATTATGTAATGGTCGTGTGTAAACAGGATATTTTAGATTATCATTATTTGATAATCTACGTAAAGCTTTTTAAACCTTTATTGATGAAATAAAGGTTATGGTTTGTTTTAAAATGAATGCAGTCTTTGAAAAACGTCTCATATGGAGGTCAAAACCTCGCAACGAAATCAATTAATATGGAACGTTTTTAATCAATAAGAACGGGACATTTCAGTTGGTATCCGAGCGTTGGTCTTAGAGAACCAGAATTTTGCATTAGTGTGTCTTATCGAGTTTATTAGGATGCATTAGTGAGTCTGGACTTCGACCGTGTTTACTTGAAAAATGATTGCTTAACAAATTTTGTTGGAAATTATATATTTTTAACATGTGAATATTATGTGATATATTAATCTCTTAACGCGTTTGATATTATGTGATAGATGTCTACCTCTAGAACAAGTCCCATTGACTCACCTAATAATAATGAAGAGTCAAATGTAAATTGGAATGATTCGTGGACTGATTCACAAGTTCCCGAAGAGGAACCGGAAGAAGAGTCGGAACCGGAAGAAGAATCGGAACCGGAAGAAGAATCGGAACCGGATGAAGAAATAGAACCGGTGGGGGAAATAATAAAACGGTTAAGTAAAAGAAAATTCTCAACCAACCGACCAAGGTTAATTATGGTCAATGGTGTTTCCGCCAAGGAAGCAAAATATTGGGAGGATTACCAATTCTCCGATGAATCGGATTCCGACGAGAATTCCGATGATGTTATAGAAATTACCCCAACTAAATTTAAAAAAGCAAAAGAAAATAATAAGGGAAAGGGCATAAAAATAGAGAAATCTAATTCCAACCCCGATGAACTTTATATGTATCGTCAACCCCCGAAGTCCTTAAGTTGTAACAATGACCCGGGAACCTCTAAACCACCAGGTTTTTCTAAACCAATGTGGAAAACGACGGCTTGTATTAGGGGAACATCATATATCCCTAGAAACTTGGCAAAACGAACCAAAACCGAAGAAGCAGAAACAAGCGAGTCGGAATAAGATAGTTGTATTCGTGTGGTGTAATATATGTAATATAGTGTGCTTATGCTTTATGATATATGTAAAAATTGCTTGTATTAATAAGTATTTTTTTATGAACCTAACTCTTGTCTATTTTACAGTATAAAAACACAAAATGGATTGACAACCCAATATTTTAAGAGACCTACCCGGAGACATGATTGATGAAATCTTGTCTAGAGTCGGTCAGAATTCTTCGGCACAACTATTTAAGGCGAGATCAGTTTGTAAGACATTCGAAGAACGTTCCAAGAATGCCTTGGTTTATAAAACGCTTTCGTTCGAAAGATGGGGGATATCACATTCGGAAATTCATAAGTTACGATGTGTTTACTTTGACGCATATATTGCGGGGAACCCAAATGCTATTTTACGCAATGGGTTAAGAAATTATTTTGACTCAATATATCCGAATATTGGACTTCGTGATTTAGAAAAAGCGGCTAACATGCAACATAAAGAAGCATGTTATGCTTACGGATTAGTAATGTTCCCTTCTCACCAAAGTGAGAACAAGAACATCGGCCTACAACTATTAAATAAAACGTTCCCACAAGTGACGGAGTCGGTAATTGGGGTAAGAAATGAGGTTTTTAGATTGTTACGGGACTGTTGGACATTACGTAACCCTCGTCCCTTTGACGACGTTACAACACGCTGTCTTATCAACGGCCATAACGGTTATGTTCCACAAGACCAAGGATGGGAAGTAATCCTAGTAAAACCAGAATGCATGACTTGTTTCTGGACGTATGAATTACGTGTCTTTATTGCCTTTGCTGAACGACTTGTGTACTAGCTAGAATTATCTTCACAACCATCTTGTATCAAATTTATTGTGTGCTATATTTCATGCTATATGTAAAATAAGCGGTATTGTAAGTTTGTAAAATATTGTGTAAAAGTTTGAACGCGAAATATTATTATAATCAGTTTTTCATATAGAATTGTAGTAGTTGAATTGTATATTAGCTACTAAGTATGAACTTAACGGGTAGGTACTACCCGAATTTAAACTTATAAAACGCTAATATGAAGAAAAAGCTTTTATAAATGAGTTCATATTATGCTACGAAATACTATTAACTACTCTTAATATTCTATATGATTAACTTGTTCCATTTGACTATTTTGAAGGAAATGGCACCGACTACTCGACACACCGTGAATATGAATGAAGAGGAATTCCGTACTTTTCTAGCTTCAAACATAGCCGCAGTACAGGCTGCGCTACATACCAACAATAACCTTGGATCTAGCAGTACAGGAAATCGTGTAGGATGCACCTATAAAGAATTCACTGCCTGCAAACCTTTGGAATTTGATGGAACCGAAGGACCGATCGGATTGAAACGGTGGACCGAGAAGGTCGAATCGGTGTTTGCCATAAGTAAGTGTACTGAAGAGGACAAAGTGAAGTACGCTACGCATACCTTCACAGGTTCTGCGTTAACCTGGTGGAATACCTATCTAGAGCAAGTGGGACAAGATGATGCGTACGCACTACCATGGTCAGCATTTAAGCACTTGATGAACGAGAAGTACCGTCCCAGAACCGAGGTCAATAAGCTCAAGACAGAACTTAGAGGGTTACGAACCCAAGGATTTGATATTACCACGTACGAAAGACGATTCACAGAATTGTGCCTATTGTGTCCGGGAGCATTCGAAGATGTGGAAGAGAAGATCGACGCGTTTGTGAAAGGATTACCGGAAAGAATCCAAGAAGATATAAGTTCACACGAGCCCGCCTCCATACAACAGGCATGTAGAATGGCTCACAAACTAGTGAACCAGATTGAAGAAAGAATTAAAGAACGGACTGTTGAAGAGGCCAATGTGAAGCAAGTCAAAAGAAAGTGGGAGGAAAACGGTGATAAAGATCACCAATACAACAACAACAGCAATTACAACAATAATCCCAACAATTATCCCAACAATCGCAACATCAATCGCAACTACAACAAACGTCCCAACAACAACAACAACAACAACAACACCAACAACAACAACAGCAACTACAACAATCATCCCAACAACAATAATAACCGCAACAACAACAACAATCAGAAGCAGCTATGCCAAAGGTGTGAAAAGTATCACTCGGGGTTCTGCACCAAATTTTGCAACAAGTGTAAAAGAAATGGTCATAGCGCGGTGAAGTGTGAGGTCTACGGACCAGGGGTTAATAGAACGAAAGGAACAAATGGTGTCGGAACGAGTAATGGCGGAGCAAGTAGTGTCGGAGCAAGTTATGCCAATGTAGTTTGTTATAAATGTGGAAAACCGGGCCACATTATTAGAAATTGCCCGAACCAGGAGAACACAAATGGACAAGGCCGCGGAAGAGTTTTCAATATTAATGCGGCAGAGGCACAGGAAGACCCGGAGCTTGTTACGGGTACGTTTCTTATTGACAATAAATCTGCTTACGTTTTATTTGATTCGGGTACGGATAGAAGCTATATGAGTAGAGATTTTTGTGCTAAATTAAGTTGTCCATTGACGCCTTTGGATAGTAAATTTTTACTCGAATTAGCAAATGGTAAATTAATTTCAGCAGATAATATATGTCGGAATCGAGAAATTAAACTGGTTAGCGAAACATTTAAGATTGATTTGATACCAGTAGAGTTAGGGAGTTTTAATGTGATAATCGGTATGGACTGGTTGAAAGAAGTGAAAGCAGAGATCGTTTGTTACAAAAATGCAATTCGCATTATACGAGAAAAAGGAAAACCCTTAATGGTGTACGGAGAAAAGGGCAACACGAAGCTACATCTTATTAGTAATTTGAAGGCACAAAAACTAATAAGAAAAGGTTGCTATGCTGTTCTAGCACACGTCGAGAAAGTACAAACTGAAGAAAAGAGCATCAATGATGTTCCCATTGCAAAAGAATATCCCGATGTATTTCCGAAAGAATTACCGGGATTACCCCCACATCGATCCGTTGAATTTCAAATAGATCTTGTACCAGGAGCTGCACCAATAGCTCGTGCTCCTTACAGACTCGCACCCAGCGAGATGAAAGAACTGCAAAGCCAATTACAAGAACTTTTAGAGCGTGGTTTCATTCGACCAAGCACATCACCGTGGGGAGCTCCTGTTTTGTTTGTCAAGAAGAAAGATGGTACATTCAGGTTGTGTATCGACTACCGAGAGTTGAACAAACTTACCATCAAGAACCGCTACCCACTACCGAGAATCGACGACTTATTTGATCAACTACAAGGCTCATCTGTTTATTCAAAGATTGACTTACGTTCCGGGTATCATCAAATGCGGGTGAAAGAAGATAATATTCCAAAGACTGCTTTCAGAACACGTTACGGTCATTACGAGTTTATGGTCATGCCGTTTGGTTTAACTAATGCACCAGCTGTGTTCATGGACCTTATGAACCGAGTGTGTGGACCATACCTTGACAAGTTTGTCATTGTTTTCATTGATGACATACTTATTTACTCAAAGAATGACCAAGAACACGGTGAACATTTGAGAAAGGTGTTAGAAGTATTGAGGAAGGAAGAATTGTACGCTAAGTTTTCAAAGTGTGCATTTTGGTTGGAAGAAGTTCAATTCCTCGGTCACATAGTGAACAAAGAAGGTATTAAGGTGGATCCGGCAAAGATAGAAACTGTTGAAAAGTGGGAAACCCCGAAAACTCCGAAACACATACGCCAGTTTTTAGGACTAGCTGGTTACTACAGAAGGTTCATCCAAGACTTTTCCAGAATAGCAAAACCCTTGACTGCATTAACGCATAAAGGGAAGAAATTTGAATGGAATGATGAACAAGAGAAAGCGTTTCAGTTATTGAAGAAAAAGCTAACTACGGCACCTATATTGTCATTGCCTGAAGGGAATGATGATTTTGTGATTTATTGTGACGCATCAAAGCAAGGTCTCGGTTGTGTATTAATGCAACGAACGAAGGTGATTGCTTATGCGTCTAGACAATTGAAGATTCACGAACAAAATTATACGACGCATGATTTGGAATTAGGCGCGGTTGTTTTTGCATTAAAGACTTGGAGGCACTACTTATATGGGGTCAAAAGTATTATATATACCGACCACAAAAGTCTTCAACACATATTTAATCAGAAACAACTGAATATGAGGCAGCGTAGGTGGATTGAATTGTTGAATGATTACGACTTTGAGATTCGTTACCACCCGGGGAAGGCAAATGTGGTAGCCGATGCCTTGAGCAGGAAGGACAGAGAACCCATTCGAGTAAAATCTATGAATATAATGATTCATAATAACCTTACTACTCAAATAAAGGAAGCACAACAAGGAGTTTTAAAAGAGGGAAATTTAAAGGATGAAATACCCAAAGGATCGGAGAAGCATCTTAATATTTGGGAAGACGGAACCCGGTATAGGGCTGAAAGGATTTGGGTACCAAAATTTGGAGATATGAGAGAAATGGTACTTAGAGAAGCTCATAAAACCAGATACTCAATACATCCTGGAACGGGGAAGATGTACAAAGATCTCAAGAAACATTTTTGGTGGCCGGGTATGAAAGCCGATGTTGCTAAATACGTAGGAGAATGTTTGATGTGTTCTAAGGTCAAAGCTGAGCATCAGAAACCATCAGGTCTACTTCAACAACCCGAAATCCCGGAATGGAAATTGGAAAACATTACCATGGATTTCATCACTAAATTGCCAAGGACTGCAAGTGGTTTTGATACTATTTGGGTAATAGTTGATCGTCTCACCAAATCAGCACACTTCCTACCAATAAGAGAAGATGACAAGATGGAGAAGTTAGCACGACTGTATTTGAAGGAAGTCGTCTCCAGACATGGAATACCAATCTCTATTATCTCTGATAGGGATGGCAGATTTATTTCAAGATTCTGGCAGACATTACAGCAAGCATTAGGAACTCGTCTAGACATGAGTACTGCCTATCATCCACAAACTGATGGGCAGAGTGAAAGGACGATACAAACGCTTGAAGACATGCTACGAGCATGTGTTATTGATTTCGGAAACAGTTGGGATCGACATCTACCGTTAGCAGAATTTTCCTACAACAACAGCTACCATTCAAGCATTGAGATGGCGCCATTTGAAGCACTTTATGGTAGAAAGTGCAGGTCTCCGATTTGTTGGAGTGAAGTGGAGGATAGACAGATTACGGGTCCAGAGATTATACAAGAAACTACCGAGAAGATCATCCAAATTCAACAACGGTTGAAAACCGCCCAAAGTCGACAAAAGAGCTACGCTGACATTAAAAGAAAAGATATAGAATTTGAAATTGGAGAGATGGTCATGCTTAAAGTTGCACCTTGGAAAGGTGTTGTTCGATTTGGTAAACGAGGGAAATTAAATCCAAGGTATATTGGACCGTTCAAGATTATTGATCGTGTCGGACCAGTAGCTTACCGACTTGAGTTGCCTCAACAACTCGCGGCTGTACATAACACTTTCCACGTCTCGAATTTGAAGAAATGTTTTGCTAAAGAAGATCTCACTATTCCGTTAGATGAAATCCAAATCAACGAAAAACTTCAATTCATCGAAGAACCCGTCGAAATAATGGATCGTGAGGTTAAAAGACTTAAGCAAAACAAGATACCAATTGTTAAGGTTCGATGGAATGCTCGTAGAGTACCCGAGTTCACCTAGGAGTGTGAAGATCAGATGAAGAAGAAATACCCGCATCTATTTCCAGAAGATTCGTCAACACCTTCAACAGCTTAAAATTTCGGGACGAAATTTATTTAACGGGTAGGTACTGTAGTGACCCGAACTTTTCCATGTTTATATATATTAATTGAGATTGATATTTACATGATTAAATGTTTCCAACATATTAAACAATCAAACTTGTTAAGACTTGATTAATTGAAATATGTTTCATATAGACAATTGACCACCCAAGTTGACCGGTGATTCACGAACGTTAAAACTTGTAAAAACTATATGATGACATATATATGGATATATATATATATAGTTAACATGATACTATGATAAGTAAACATATCATTAAGTATATTAACAATGAACTACATATGTAAAAACAAGACTACTAACTTAATGATTTTTAAACGAGACATATATGTAACGATTATCGTTGTAAAGACATTTAATGTATATATATATATCATATTAAGAGATATTCATACATGATAATATCATGATAATATAATAATTTAAAATCTCATTTGATATTATAAACATTGGGTTAACAACATTTAACAAGATCGTTAACCTAAAGGTTTCAGAACAACACTTACATGTAACGACTAACGATGACTTAACGACTCAGTTAAAATGTATATACATGTAGTGTTTTAATATGTATTTATACACTTTTGAAAGACTTCAATACACTTATCAAAATACTTCTACTTAACAAAAATGCTTACAATTACATCCTCGTTCAATTTCATCAACAATTCTACTCGTATGCACCCGTATTCGTACTCGTACAATACACAGCTTTTAGATGTATGTACTATTGGTATATACACTCCAATGATCAGCTATTAGAAGCCCATGTGAGTCACCTAACACATGTGGGAACCATCATTTGGCAACTAGCATGAAATATCTCATAAAATTACAAAAATATGAGTAATCATTCATGACTTATTTACGTGAAAACAAAATTACATATCCTTTATATCTAATCCATACACCAACGACCAAAAACACCTACAAACACTTTCATTCTTCAATTTTATTCATCTAATTGATCCCTCTCAAGTTCTATCTTCAAGTTCTAAGTGTTCTTCATATATTCTACAAGTTCTAGTTACATAAAATCAAGAATACTTTCAAGTTTGCTAGCTCACTTCCAATCTTGTAAGGTGATCATCCAACTTCAAGAAATCTTTGTTTCTTACAGTAGGTTATCATTCTAATACAAGGTAATAATCATATTCAAATTTTGGTTCAATTTCTATAACTATAACAATCTTATTTCAAGTGATGATCTTACTTGAACTTGTTTTCGTGTCATGATTCCGCTTCAAGAACTTCGAGCCATCCAAGGATCCGTTGAAGCTAGATCCATTTTTCTCTTTTCCAGTAGGTTTATCCAAGGAACTTAAGGTAGTAATGATGTTCATAATATCATTCTATTCATACATATAAAGCTATCTTATTCGAAGGTTTAAACTTGTAATCACTAGAACATAGTTTAGTTAATTCTAAACTTGTTCGCAAACAAAAGTTAATCCTTCTAACTTGACTTTTAAAATCAACTAAACACATGTTCTATATCTATATGATATGCTAACTCAATGATTTAAAACCTGGAAACATGAAAAACACCGTAAAACCGGATTTACGCCGTCGTAGTAACACCGCGGGCTGTTTTGGGTTAGTTAATTAAAAACTATGATAAACTTTGATTTAAAAGTTGTTATTCTGAGAAAATGATTTTTATTATGAACATGAAACTATATCCAAAAATTATGGTTAAACTCAAAGTGGAAGTCTGTTTTCTAAAATGGTCATCTAGACGTCGTTCTTTCGACTGAAATGACTACCTTTAAAAAAAACGACTTGTAACTTATTTTTCCGACTATAAACCTATACTTTTTCTGTTTAGATTCATAAAATAGAGTTCAATATGAAACCATAGCAATTTGATTCACTCAAAACGGATTTAAAATGAAGAAGTTATGGGTAAAACAAGATTGGATAATTTTTCTCATTTTAGCTATGTGAAAATTGGTAACAAATCTATTCCAACCATAACTTAATCAACTTGTATTGTATATTATGTAATCTTGAGATACCATAGACACGTATACAATGTTTCGACCTATCATGTCGACACATCTATATATATTTCGGAACAACTATAGACACTCTATATGTGAATGTTGGAGTTAGCTATACAGGGTTGAGGTTGATTCCAAAAAATATATAGTTTGAGTTGTGATCAATACTGAGATACGTATACACTGGGTCGTGGATTGATTCAAGATAATATTTATCGATTTATTTCTGTACATCTAACTGTGGACAACTAGTTGTAGGTTACTAACGAGGACAGCTGACTTAATAAACTTAAAACATCAAAATATATTAAAAGTGTTGTAAATATATTTTGAACATACTTTGATATATATGTATATATTGTTATAGGTTCGTGAATCAACCAGTGGCCAAGTCTTACTTCCCGACGAAGTAAAAAATCTGTGAAAGTGAGTTTCATTTGCCTTTTTACCCTTTATATTTTTGGGACTGAGAATACATGCGCTTTTATAAATGTTTGACGAAATAGACACAAGTAATTGAAACTACATTCTATGGTTGAATTATCGAAATCGAATATGCCCCTTTTTATTAAGTCTGGTAATCTAAGAATTAGGGAACAGACACCCTAATTGACGCGAATCCTAAAGATAGATCTACTGGGCCTAACAAACCCCATCCAAAGTACCGGATGCTTTAGTACTTCGAAATTTATATCATATCCGAAGGGTGTCCCGGAATGATGGGGATATTCTTATATATGCATCTTGTTAATGTCGGTTACCAGGTGTTCACCATATGAATGATTTTTATCTCTATGTATGGGATGTGTATTGAAATATGAAATCTTGTGGTCTATTATTATGATTTGATATATATAGGTTAAACCTATAACTCACCAACATTTTTGTTGACGTTTTAAGCATGTTTATTCTCAGGTGATTATTAAGAGCTTCCGCTATCGCATACTTAAATAAGGACGAGATTTGGAGTCCATGCTTGTATGATATTGTGTAAAAACTGCATTCAAGAAACTTATTTTGTTGTAACATATTTGTATTGTAAACCATTATGTAATGGTCGTGTGTAAACAGGATATTTTAGATTATCATTATTTGATAATCTACGTAAAGCTTTTTAAACCTTTATTGATGAAATAAAGGTTATGGTTTGTTTTAAAATGAATGCAGTCTTTGAAAAACGTCTCATATAGAGGTAAAAACCACGCAACGAAATCAATTAATATGGAACGTTTTTAATCAATAAGAACGGGACATTTCAAACGTACACTATGAAACCAAACTTATTTAAGATACATATATTGACCAACCTAAATACATATACTTAGGTTGCATTACTCGGCTATAAACCGTACAAGTTAATTGTCCACTTTTCAATCCGAGCTTTATTCGATGGTGAGTCTACAGTCCAGCTTTTTACATATTTTCAGGGATGAGAATATACGCTGTTATACTTACATTTTCAAATACTTTTGTATTGACATGAGTATTATATATATGCATATTGAGTTTGTTCAAAAAGCCTCTAGCTTGAATACTTTTAATACCATCGGTGTAAGCATAATTTAGATGGACGGATCTGTTAGGTTGACAACCTCACCCACTATAAAAACTGTGGTGCATTTACTTTGAACATTAAATACATTTGAACAAGTGTATAACATTTTAGGAGGTAAATGCGGGTATAGTGGCTTCTATACTCGGGTCATTGCTAGTATTCAGGTGCTCAGATTATGCAAACATTAAAATCTCGTGGTTAAGGAAATTAAACTATTTTTCTGATAACTGTTTTTCAGATACTATACAACGTTATTTAAAACTGTGGTTTATGAACAAATGATATAGAAATTTGACATGGTATTGTCTACAAATATTTGAAACTTGACATGGTATTGTCTACAAATATTTGAAGCTTGACATGATAGTGTCAACAAACTTTTGAAAAGGGACATGGTGTTATCTACAAACTTTTAACATTATACCTTGGTGGTCTTCTACTAATAAACATTTTCAGAATATTGTTTCTCAAACATACCGTATTGTTTACCTAAAACCTGTAGATTCACTTAACGTTATTGTTGATCTGTTTTGCGTGTTTTATTCTCAGGTATTAATTGCTTCCGCTGTAAATTGTTGCCATTATGTAGAAGTCAAGCCAAGCACTGGGACCAGAGTTAACATTCCGTCAAAGGGATTTTTGACGGGGTGTTATACTTAATGATTCAACTTCCTTAAAGGGATCTAGGAAGTTGATCAATTCCATTGGAAATTAAGTTGGTGTGACCTATTGAAGAACTATGAGTGATTGTAAGCTTAGCTATAAGTTTACTTGTGAGCTATCTTCTTAAAGGGATCTAGAATGTAGTTGTGATTTCACTAGGCAAGAGCATTAGGATCTTGTTGTAAGAGCATTTGGTGTTTTTGAATTCTTCAAAGGGACTTAAGGGTTTATAAGTAGCGGCTTATCGAGGAGCTAGTATTGTATTCGGACATAACATCGGGTTTGGGGTATCATAGTGAAGAAAAGCCTTAATTCTTAGAATTGGGGAGTAGATTAAGGAGGATTAATTAACATCCTCCCGAACTACCATAAATCCTCGTGTTTCTGCACTTACATTCTTAACATACTTGAATTAACAAACACGAACGATTCCGCACTTAAAACTTATCTTTTAATAGCTAAAGATTTCGAAAAAGTTTTAAGAAACCATTAATTAACTATTCACCATCTCTACTTACTTACAAGATGCCTCATGATCCTCAGTAAACATATCATAACCCTAATGACACATATAGTACCCCTCTAAACACCTACAATACCCATTAGAACGCCTACAATACCCATCAGAACGCATTCAATACCTCTCAGAACATATACACTACCCCGTTGAACACATATCATGGATCATCCTCTCGGACCCCTCAACAAACATATCATGGATCATCCTCTCGAACCCCTCAACAAACATTTCATGGCTCGTCCTCTCGAAGCCCTCTTGATGTGAGTATATCTTATTACCAACTTGAGGATGAGACTATCAACGGTTTAGCAGGAGGTGATGATTAAAACCAGGAACAAGTACCGTGGAGGAGTCAAAGGCCAACACGACCAACAAGGTGTGGAACCTTCATCACCTACTATATATACGTGGGGGACATCATGGTCATTGATTAGTTGTATTGATTTATATTCGTTGTAATATTTAGCTTTGGACTTGTTTAAATCTATCTTGCGTTTGTGATTTACTTTTGGTATTATTTTTAAAGAACAATAACAATAGTTTATTTTAAACAACAATAACAACAAATAACAATAGTTTATTTTAAACAACAATAACAATAGTTTATTTTAAACAACAATAACAATAGTTTATTTTAAACAACAACAACAACATAAAAAGAACACAATTAACACAATTCTCTATGTATATTCTGTGACGACCCAGAAATTTCCGACCAAATTTAAACTTAATCTTTATATATTTTGACACGATAAGAAAAGTCTGTATAGTTGAGTCTCAAAAAAAAGTTTGAACTGTTTCATATATATTCAATTGACTTTCGACTGCTCTCGACGATTCACGAACAATTAATTGTAAATAGATATGTGTGTATGTATATATAAATAATAATTTGAAATATAATTTGAAGTATTATATGTTGTTGTTATTAAAAAAATTTAATAAAATAAAAATAGGATATTATAATAATCATTATTTAAAATATATCTCTATATATAAATAATGTATATTAAAAATACATATTAATTGATTGTAATGCTCGTATGTTGTTTCGATCGATATTAAATAAGTCTAAATATGAACTTATGTGATTTTAAAATAAACGGTGATTCGAAAATGAGTTATATAAACTATAGGCTTTTTAAAAATATAATTAGAAACTATTTGTTTAATTTTAAAAACTTTTATATTTTACTTGGGGTTGGGAGTAAATAATTAATTTAATTTTTATATAATAATTTATGATCAAATTTTATACCAAAATAACCAAAATAAATAAATATAGTTAATTTAAAAATATGGGACTTTTCTGAACACTTTTATCCGCCACAATTTATCAAAGGAGTATGTTATATTATTCGTGTTAATACTGTTGGTAGAAGAATACAAATGGGACGGCTGCTATACTATTGAGATTACTCTTTGTGCACATTGGTTTTACATTTATGATTGAATGATTTATATATTATTTTATTATTATTATTAGTCTCAATTGGTACCCGTGATTGAATCAAAACACCAAGTAGTAAAGTGGTACTTTGTTTGATTATAATCCAAAATTATTATATATTCTTACATCATGAACATCCACAAAGAAACCCACTTGTGTTGTTTTGGTTCTTTACATTTTCTTGTAAGACATACAAGAGTCATATTCTCCACCTACCATCACACAAACCACTTCCACCGGGAACCATTCGATCAACACAACCCAACTCACCATTAACGTCACCTGCTACCTTCATATCGTTGCATATTTTACTGTGTTTTGTTTTCGGTCATCAAGAACCACCATCATTACCTTTATATTCTTCTTCTTCTTATTTCTTTTCTTCTCCTTCTTCGATAACTCACCACCATCGGTGAATCATCATAACCCGGTTACCATCACAACATAAATCCACCACTTAACACCTCAAAACCATCCTACTGTCCGAAAATAACTATATCGATCAACCTCCATATACATGTCATCGTCACCCTCCTATCTCTCTCACTATCTCTTCTCTCTCCCTCTACATTTTTCTCGTGAACCTTGAAAGTCATTATCAAACCAACATCATTCCTACCATCAACCTATCGACACTGTTGTGCTACTGCTTTATTTAGAATTGGACCGAAAAACAACCTTCAATCCTCTTAAACTGCTACGGTATGTGTTGATTTAATTACCACGTAAACACCACCACCAACCTTTATTCCTGCTACTTAATTCTAATTTTGTTTCGTTCGATTACAACCAAAAACCACCATCCAGTACTTGACCACAAAGATCACCACTATAACAACCATAAACCACCATCATTTATATCATAGATACCACATTTCTTATTGACTGCAGCTACAGCTGCTATCATTTCTGTTTCTTGACTACCACTTCTACCCACTAGATCATGTTCTATTCACAGCATTCAATAACGAAACCCAGCTCATTTTAACCCTAATCATTACTATTAATACGTTCTTGTTTCGATAAATAAAATCAAACAACTATCTTCTCTACTACTGCTACAACTATAAATTTCTATTTCTGATTAACAACCGCTATTATTCTGTTGTTGTTTCGATAACTATTACACTATCAACCTGCTACTCATTTTGCTACCATTCGAAACCAACCAATACAATTACTAGTGGATTATAGCATGTGAACAAGTTGATACTATTATATTTTCTTCTTTTTGGCCGACACTTACCAACTATGAAGTACCCCATTTGTCAACATGTTTACTAGTGGATAATATTAATACTATAATGCATAAAGCGTGCAAATAATTAAAGCAAATGGCAAAGTAACTGCTCCATTATTCACATACACAATTTTTGTTTTCTTCCTTGATGGGTCGCGATGATGGGAGAAAAGATAGATGTAAGATAGTGATAAACGTATAACAATAATGATGGTAGGGTAATGCGTGGATAATAGATGCTAGATTGATAATGATAATCGACAAGATGATGAAACAATTATTTATTGTTGATGTCGTGATAATTGTGATTAGGATAACTAACGAAAATGATTTAGATAAAGATAATAATAATTAGAATAAGATTATGATAATGAGTATGATAACGATGAGGTTATGGCGTAAAGATGATGAAAAGATGAATGATGATAGGTGATGCTTGATACGGTAGTAATGATGAAGATGGAATGGTAACGATGAAGCCATAATGGCAATTACGATGGCGGGACTAGGATGAGGATAAAGTCGATGGTGATAATGTTAGATGATGGGTCGTGGGTTCAAACCCGGGCTAAGGCGTTTATTTTTTTTTAAAGCTTGTCTTCAAAGGTTGTATTTTATTATTATTATTATTATTATTATTATTATTATTATTATTATTATTATTATTATTATTATTATTATTATTATTATAATTATTATTATAATAATAATAATTATTATTATTATTATTATTATTATTATTATTATTATTATTATTATTATTATTATTATCACATCATTATTATTATTAAAGATAAGTATTATTATTATCATTGACATTATTATCATTATGAGCATAAGTATTATTATTAACATGACTATTAAAATTATCATTTTTAAAACTATCATTAGTATTATTATTAAAATTATCATTTTTTATCATTATTATCTATTATTATTTTTATGAAACCGATTATTATTATTATTAGTTTTATGAATATTATAATTATTAATATCGTCATTTTTATTATTATTATAATTTTTAACATTAATATTATTATTAACATTACCATCATTTTTACTATTACTAGAAAAATTATTATTATTATAAGAACTATATTATTATTATTTACAATATTGCTATTAATATTATTATTATTACAATAAAAATTGTTATTAAAATACTTATATAGAATATATATAAAAGTATATATATAGATATAAAGATATAACCAATTGAAATAATATATATGTTAATATATAACTTGTTCGATTACGAGTATATGTGTTAATGTATATATAAATGATATAGGTTCGTGAATCCAAGGCCAAACCTGCATTGTTTAGTATCGTTGTATGAATATTTTTACTACAAAATATTGTATGGTGAGTTTCATTATTCCCTTTTAAATGCTTTTGCAATATATTTTTGGGAATAAGAATACATGCGCTGCTTTTATAAATGTCTTACGAAATAGACACAAGTAATCGAAACTACATTCTATGGTTGGATTATCAAATCGAATATGCCCCTTTTTAGCTTGGTAGCCTAAGAATTAGGTAACGAAAATGGCCCCTAATTGACGTGAATCCTAAAGATAGATCTATCGGGCCCAACGAGCCCCATCCAAAGTACCGAATGCTTTAGTACTTCGAATTTATTATGGCCGAAGGATGTCCCGGAATGATGGGGATCTATATGCATCTTGTGAATGTCGGTTACCAGGTGTTCAATCCATATGAATGAATTTTATGTATGATGTTTATGGGGAACGGGAATACCAAATCTTGTGGTCTATTAAAATTATGGAAATGAATATTGATGATAAACTAATGAACTCACTAACCTTTTGGTTGACACTTTAAAGCATGTTTATTCTCAGGTATTAAAGAAATCTTCCGCTGTGCATTAGCTCATTTTAGAGATCTTATTTGGAGTCATTCATGGCATATTTCAAAAGACGTTGCATTTGAGTCATTGAGTTCATCAAGATTATTATTAAGTCAATTATAGTTGGATAGTGGATATTATGAAATGGTATGCATGCCTGTCATTTTTTTGATGGAAAGAAAGTTTGTCTTTTAAAAACGAATGCAATGTTTGTAAAATGTATCATATAGAGGTCAAATACCTCGCGATGTAATCAACTATTGTGAATCGTTTATAATCGGTATGAACGGGTCCTTTAAGTTGGTATCAGAGCAGTGGTCGTAGCGAACCAGGTCTTGCATTAGTGTGTCTAGCAGGTAGTTGTTAGGATGCATTAGTGAGTCTGGACTTCGACCTAGTAGTTGTTAGGTTATAGTAATAAGTATGGACTTGAACCTGGTCTGCATGTCAAAAGCTTTGATTACCATTCTTTGTCAAAAAATATCTACCTATCATTTTCAGTCTCGACGCGTCTTATTGCAATTATTGCATAGATGGTGTACAGACAAATTCATATCCCATCACATTAGATCTTGTCTGACACGTTTCCTTAATTCCCTCCGTAATCTACGGGATCTTCTGCACTATATTTAGGTATTCTATGTAATTAGAATATCAATCGATATCTGAAAATCAATTCATATCGAAAACCCTTTATCTAACCGTACTAGACGAAACTCACAACTAGTTCAAATTTCTCGAATTTCGACAACTATTTCGATATGGATTTCCACTCAAGCTTCGAAGACAGTGTAACCGGAATGGATCAACCAATCAGCCATCATCAATTCTGGATGAATTGGGGATGGGTTTGTAGTCTACTTAACCATTGGAGACAAGAAGAAGGCGATCCCTTCCATCCACCACATTGCCATCTTGGCGAAGAACCGGAAGCACTTACCGGCGAACTTATCAGAAACACCATTTTCTCTCTCATTTTTAGAGTATCTTGTCACAATTATATACTATACCAAATCCTAGATCTTATTTATCCGCCCGAATCGACAATCATCCCGGTATAATAGAAGAAGTCAACGAGCTTCGCGCTCGGGTAATGGCTTTGGAGAACATGGTGCAAAGGTTACAAGCACCAGCAGCATCACCGGCACCAACCGTACCATCAACATCAGTACCGACAGCACCAGTGCCACCAACAACAACATCTGCATCACACACCTCAACATCATAAACTGTCCCACTAGCATCAACATCATACGCACCATAGATACCAAGTAGTACCAACAACTATGAACGATGAAGTATTGATCCATAACTTCATTGAAGAAATATTCTGCGAAGAATATGTGATTCCTAATAGTTAATGAGAAAGTATTGATTCATAACTTCATTGAAGAAATATTCTGCGAAGAATATGTGGTTCCTAATGATTAACGATGAAGTATTGATCCATAACTTCATTAATATTCTGCGAAGAATATGTGGTTCCTAATAGTTTTAGAGATTACTTATTCTAGCTCAAACCGAAAAGCAAATGAGATTAATATCATATTAACTCATTAAATCCATGATTACATCTGAAGAAAATATATATGCAAGTATATTTTTATAAAAATTGTAATTAAAAATTCTTTTGTACAATTGTTAATGGTGAAAATATTTTAACGGGTAGGTAATACCCGAGAAATATTTGGATTGCACATTAATCAGTTACACGGTACATTCTGCGAACCTGATTCAACGATCATTTACTATCCTACTTACATCCACACATATACATATCCGTTCACACAGAATAACCATTTTCATTCAATTTCATATTTGGATTTTGACTTCTCAGAATCCAACAAGTGGCATAATGAAGAAAACATTGGATAAAATAAAAATTTGTTAGAAACAAACAAATTAACTATGAGAAATTTTGTTAAGAAACCACGCTAACAAAATCCTAGCTAACTGTTCCTAGCTAACTATTAATTCCGTATTACATTTTATTTATCGCAATTTATTTATCGCAATTTAATTATCGCAAATTATTTATCGCAATTTAAATTCTCGCAATTTTATTTATCGTCATTTAATTTTTGTTATTTATTTTAGGCACTTTAAATATCGGGACACGTATACAAGGTTTTGACATATCATAGCGACGCATCTATATATATTATTTGGAATAACCATAGACACTCTATATGCGGTAATGCTCGAGTTAGCTATACAGGGTTGAGGTTGATTCTAAATAATATATATACTTTGAGTTGTGATCGAGTCTGAGACATGTATATAATGGGTCACGACATGTATTAATTAATTCGATTATTATATATTAAACAATATATGAATTATTGAACTGTTAAATGTGGACTACTAACATTGGACAACTAAAATGAATTAAAATACTGATTATAACATATGAAACTAAACATTCCTTCATGTTTGCCACTTGATTTCATCTTAAACCTCATTTGTATCTTGACGATTACAATATGCGTTCAAACCTTTCATGATTCTTGAAAACACCTCAATCGAGAGGATGAACCAACCGCACTTCATCTACGGAAGAAAAGATTGATGCATATAGTTATGCACCTGAAAATACTTGGAACCTGGGTAAACGTTTAACACGTATCTGTGCTAATTCCTTTAGTATTATTATTAACCAAAATAACTTGGTAATTCCGTTCAAAGTAGCAAATTTTGTCACAGCTCCAGCAAGTCAACTTCGGCTTTTCGTTTAAAACAACCTTATTATCACCTTGATATATATATATATATATATATATATATATATATATATATATATATATATATATATATATATATATATATATATATATATATATATATATATATATATATATATATATATATATATATATATATATATATATATATATATATATATATATATATATATATATATATATATATATATATATATATGTGCTCTTTTATTGTTACCGGGGAACCTTTTATATTCCACCATATTACCATCAATGTTTAATCATCTAAATAAATAATTCACTTGAAACCACCTCGGATTTATAATCGATGACTCAGATATGGTAGCATTAAATGCAGAGGAAACAGCAAAATTGTAGATGGTCTAAACGGCCAAAAGTTTGATAATAAAGAATGGAAGATTGGGAACGCTCGATAGAAAATTTGGTACTGAAAAACGGATTGAGCACACCATGAAGGAGACCAAGGACAAATACAAGGACCAAACCCTATATTCAAAGAATCCAGGTAATTCTGGATCCGATGAAATCTTTAGAGAATAACTCGCTCCGTACTCATGTTAAATCTTGTGGAAAATATTTCTTCATCAACCTTCGATTTTAGAAATTCTGAAAATATCATTATAAATATCTTCAATATTTCTGAGGATATTTTCATAACTCTTCTTATCCGAAATTATTTATCTCTTCGTGCTATCCGTGTTTGATAGTGCTCCAAATGAACATATATTTAGTATCAATATCCTTCCGATATGTAAAGTTTTCAGTTGCAATTGTTCTATTTCCAAGTGATATTCGTTTATAATAAATAAGTGCAAATACAAAAGGCGAAAACGAAGATTTGAAGACAAAAATGTCCAAAAAGCTCAAATGTACAAGATACAATTCAAGTGGTTCAATTTAATGATGAGAAACGTCTAAAAATGACAAGAGTACAAGTTACGAAATGAAAAACACGAAGATTAAAGAATTGAAGAAAAAGTGCCACTAAAGCCTGAAAAGTGCCACTAAAGCCATAGTGCACTCAAAAGTGCCACTAAAAGTGAGTTAAAGACTTGCGCGGATTTTGGGAGTTAAGGAAAATAATTTTTTGTGCAAATTACAAATTGCAAAACGCAAAGTACAAGATATTAAATAGTACGAAAGGATGTTCGAAAATCCGGAACCGGGACCTGAGCCAACTATCAACGCGCGACGCAACGGACCTAAAATTACAAGTCTACTATGCACAAGAATAAAATATAATATATAAATAATTATATAAATTATTTATATATTATAAATATATATTAAATCATGTCGACAAGTTATGAGACAAAGGATCCTGAGCTGGAAAACCAGGCCATGCGATCGCATGGCCAGCATGATATAATCTCATGCAATCGCATGAGCCAAAAAGGCTGGCCACATTCCTATAAAAGCCAGTGAATTCGATGTATTTTAGACGATTAATCTATCTCTCTGTCTATAATATATATATATATATATATATATATATATATATATATATATATATATATATATATATATATATATATATATATATATATATATATATATATATAGTATAGGTTAGTTTTATATTAGATTAGTTTGGGTTATGTAAAGGTTATTTTACGGGTTTTGAAGTCGAAGCTCTGTCCATGTAATACTACACGATAATTAATCAATGTAAGCTATGTTCTCCTTTTTAAATTAATGTCTCGTACTTAAGTTATTATTATGCTTATTTGAGCTGAAGTAATCGTGATGTTGGGCTAAATATTAAGATGGAGTAATTGGGCTTTGGACCATAATTGGGGTTTGGACAAAAGAACGACACTTGTGAAAATTAGACTATGGGCTATTAATGGGCTTTATATTAAATTAACGATACCTCGTTAATGTAATATAAAGGTTACAATTTGACGTATCTATATATAACCACATACGCTTAATCGGATACGATGGGCGGGATATTTATAAATACAAATTATTGTTCATTTGACCGGACACGGGGATGGATTAATAGTCAATGGACTCATTAAAACAGGGGTGGATTACATTCAAGGGTAATTGGTGTAATTGTTAACAAAGTATTAAAACCTTGGTTTACACAGTCGATAACCTGGTGTATTCATTAAACAAAGTATTAAGACCTTGTTACAGTTCGAATCCCCAATTAGTTGGAATATTTGACTTCGGGTATAAGGTTAAATTTGCTGAGCATTTTATAATTATGACCGATGGACTATTATGGACAAAAACCAGATAGGTTTCAAATACATCCAGGACAAAGGACAATTAACACAGGGTAATAAATTATAATCAAAACGTCAAACATCATGGTTACGGAAGTTTAAATAAGCATAATTATTATATTGTTATTTATTTTACGCACTTAAATTATCGTCATTTGTATTTTGCATTAGGTTTTAATTATGACTTAAAATATAAAATCGACAAACTGGTCATTAAACGGTAAACCCCCTTTTATATATTATTATTATGTATAATATATTTTGTACAAATATAATTGTTTAAAAATATACTGTAAAATAAGTCATCTCCCTGTGGAACGAACCGGACTTACTAAAAACTATACTACTCTACGATTAGGTACACTGCCTATAGTGTTGTAGCAAGGTTTAGGTATATCCCATCTGTAAATAAATAAATAACTTGTGTAAAATTGTATCGTATTTAATAGTATTTCGCAATAAAAATATAACTATTTCGTACCCCTCTGCTTTAACATCAAGTTTTTGGCGCCGCTGCCGAGGACTCGGCGAAACGCTATATTTTTAATATATATTTGTGTAAATATATTTATATATAATTTTTAGAAAAACAATATTAAATAAAAAAAATAAAAAAATAATAATAAAAACCTGAAACCTAGGCCCATGCGGTCGCATGAGCTGGGTGCCTTAAAACCATGCGGTCGCATGGCCTGATCTGACACGCCAGAAACCCTTATTCAGCATTTATTACGGGGTATTATTTATTATTATTATTATTATTATTATTTAGGGTTATTTATTTTAATATTTAGTTTTAGTTTTAATTTAATTTGTAATTTAAGTTTTAATTAGTTTTATAATTATAAAAAAAAATTAATACTTTTATAAAATATATAATATAAAAATAATATTTTTATAAAATTTGTATTTTTATCATTTTAATTACAATTTGTATTTTTATCGTTTATTCGTAATATTTGTATTTTTCGCTCGTAATTAGTTTTAAGTCATAGTTTTTGCCATAGTATTTTTATTTCTAGATTTTTAGGCTTTGCCGTAAAATTCCTTAAGTGCTTTTTCTTTAGACTAAGATTTAGGTACTTTAGAATTTTGCGACGCCGTTTTAATATTTTAGTACCTTTTTAAGTAATTGCCGTTTTGGATATAGAATTTCTTTTAAGCTTTAATACCTTTAGACGCAACCTTTAATTCTTAGTTTTAGACTTTTAAGTTTCGACGCGCTACGTTCTTTTTATTATTTTTCGACCTTTTATTTTTCAACGTTTTTCGACGCGTAATCTTTTTCTTTCTTATTTCTCGACACGCTAGTTTTTAGGACATAGATTTTCTATTTCTTCTCTAAAATTCCAAACGAAAAATTATTTTAAGCGGTTAAATTGATAGACATCCAAATTTTCTGGTTCGTAGTAATAGTTGGATTTGTTAGTGGCGAGTTGTGGGCTTTCGATTTAAAGGGTCCTGGCTACCTGCTGCATCTATTGGCTATTCGAAACGTGGGCAAAATCAGAAAAGTCTATTAATTTGATAACTTATATAATTTTTAGTTTTATAACTAATAGGATAATTAGTAAATGCACCACATTGTAGCTAGAATTTGGTAATAAGCGCATTATGGAAAATCTCGAGAATATTTTGGAAACTCTTTATGACATCCGAAATCAATTTAATCAATACTCTCAAACGGGTGTTGATGACAATTTGTTCGATCAATCTTGGATCACGAATGATGAAACAATAACTGGTTGTGAAATCTGTGGATATTATCACTCAACATGGGAATGTTATTATTGCGTTCCTATGGAAAATTATGCACCCATGGAACCTGAATGGAATGATTACGAGGAATACAATTCTAATTGGGATTATTCCCAAGAATATATCAAAACTCGCAACCAGAAGACGAGGAAAATTATGTGCCTGAAAATTCTTTAGATTATATGAAAATCAAACTCGAAGAACTTGATGCTCAAAATGAACAAATGAGAGAGTTTGTAAATCGACAAGCTGAAACTCTATTAGATTACACACCTGTTGATCTGAGGAGTCGTGTGCAAGAAAATCTCATATCATCGAATTTTGATGAATTCGAGAGCTCCGAAATCACCAACTATCCCGATGATACTTTTTATTCAGTCTTACCAATTTCACAACATATCGACACATTAGCCTCTACCGACGAAATTATTGATCCATCAATGGATGAAGAAGAAGTAAGGGTGACAAATTGGTACTCTTGGGAAAACGATAACGTTGAAAATTTTACCCTCGAGATCAAAGTGGAGGAACCGATAAGGACCGTTAATGAAGAAGAATTTGCTTCAATCCAGCCACAACCTTCCAACCCAATATTCTCAATAGACGAGTCATCTACCGAAGATGAACTACGAGCTGTAATAGATAATGACACATCGGATTTCACCCAATTGGGTAATAGAGGTGAAAACTTTGATCCCGAGAATAAAAGGAAGAAAATGTTAGGAATTGTCCACCCTATAATATGTATGTCGGTGTATATCGATCCGTTTGAAAAAAACCCAGAAAAGAGACATATCCATTTACTAAAAGCTACACTTAAAAAAGAATTAAGTAGTGATATTTGAGTGGGTTATATTTTATACCACCCGAGATGTAAATAAGTGGCTCACTATTTTAATTCATGGAACTTATTCTACCGACTTCACGTGTCGTCAGCTAAGTGTGGGGAACTCTAACCCCACTTAATGTTAAAATAGGGGTCCGGGTTAGTGCATAACTCGTTAATAAAAATGCATGATGAGTAAGGGTAAAAGATGCATTTTCAAAGATTAGCAAACAGTTCAGAAAAGCAACCGTTTTTGAAGAAAAACATGGGGGTTAAAACAAGAAGGAATGAACGATGAGGTGCACCATCTATCATTCGACGAGCTTTGTAATTACAAACTGGGTATCTTTAACTACTTTTCTACAGTAATCACCCTCATGAATTTATAATTAGAGTCTGATTTCATGCAAATGAGGGCATTGCATGATCTCAAGTGTGGGGAAGGGTTATAAATTCTCTCAGGTTTACACTTGGTTTAATTGCCAAATTTTGTGAAAATTTGAAAAAATTTCGACTAAATGAACTCAAAATCATGTTTATACATATTTATGCACGATAAAACTAGGTGATAATACCGAAATTATTGTTACTTTGGAAAGGACATAAATTAAGAAACAACCCAAAATGCTTGAATTCATTTAAAATGGAATAGAAGAAAATAAAAAGGCAAAGAAAGATAAAATAAAAGCTAAGTGTGGGGAGAATGTACCAAGTTATTCAATTAAAAACTATCTATCACATGTTTCTGTAAAGTTATTGCAGGTGCTTTTGTTTTGGACTAAATTAACCGCTTTACCCGGTTTATCTGAAAGAATAGATGGATCTACACGATGAAGCAATTCCATCATTAAAAGGAAGTAAAGTCTTCTGAAAAAGACACGCGCTTCTTGATTTAGGTCAGGAAGTTGTCGTCCAGACCAGCTGTAGGTTGACGAAAAATCTAGAAAAGTCATCTCTAAAATCAGCAGGAAATCTACGGAACTCAGCATCAAACAGGGTCGCCAAGTGGTCAGACTTATCCTAACCATGAGAGGATCTGTCTCGTAAAATGGGGAGGACGCCGTGCAAATTAGCTTGATAAGACTAATGAATCAGACCCCCAGAAAGGATAATCTCCTTAAAGATTAAAAATCAGCTTTTAAGCCTGATATTACTCAATCCTTGAGATTGACCTTAAAGATTGAAAATTACAAACTCATGGAATTCAATGATATCTAAACTCGAGCTTGAATGAGAAAATATTTTGATCAAATTAAAACCGATTTGTTTTCTAAAAACCTATTTTCAATGCGTTCATTACCATTGAACGTAAAATCCTAGGAATTCACCTGGAATTCATTAGGTCACCTGAACCAAATCGGGTGTCAACCGTAAGAACGATGGTTGCATAGCATGGTCGGAGACAGGACCTTGTGCCAGACCGAAAAATCATAGGATGATCTTTACTATTGCTCCTACAAAGGATAGTACTAGCATCCGACACGTTTTTAGACCATAATCAAATGCATGTCATTAGACATTGCCTTAACAGTTGCTTGTTCAACGCTTTTCTTTACAACCGGACGGTAGTTTACCGAAAGGTAATATACGGAGCAAGTATACTGGACGTGTTGCTTTCCTAATACAAGGTTAGCAAGTGGGTGACACAAAACCATAAGTTTTGAGCTAAAATTTTCAAATCTGAAACCCACAAAACCCATAAAAACAATTTGCAAACATCGGTGAAGGGTTATTCCGGAAAACCTGTCTAGGGTAAAATCTAGCTTGAATTTTCAAAAGATCAAATGTTTTCATAAAGATCCAATTTCCTTAAAGGATCTAAATTTTCATAGTCATGTGGGACTGTAAACCACACCGTTACTATCATTGTTTATACCGTCGTATCAAAATCACTGATGTATAAAGTGTGAAGAATAAAGAAGTGATTCGTGTGATTTAATTTCAAGTTCTGTATTGCTTGAGGACAAGCAACGTTCAAGGGTGGGGATATTTGATAGTGCTCCAAATGAACGTATATTTAGTATCAATATCCTTCCGATATGTAAAGTTTTCAGTTGCAATTGTTCTATTTCCAAGTGATATTCGTTTATAATAAATAAGTGCAAAGACAAAAGGCGAAAACGAAGATTCGAAGACAAAAACGTCCAAAAAGCTCAAATGTATAAGATACAATTCAAGTGGTTCAATTTAATGATGAGAAACATCTAAAATTGACAAGAGTACAAGTTACAAAACGAAAAGCACGAAGATTAAAGAATTGAAGAAAAAGTGCCACTAAAGCCTGAAAAGTGCCACTAAAGCCATAGTGCACTCAAAAGTGCCACTAAAAGTGAGTTAAAGACTTGCGCGGATTTTGGGAGTTAAGGAAAATAATTTTTTGTGCAAATTACAAATTGCAAAACGCAAAGTACAAGATATTAAATAGTACGAAAGGATGTTTGAAAATCCGGAACCGGGACCTGAGCCAACTATCAACGCGCGACGCAACGGACCTAAAATTACAAGTCTACTATGCACAAGAATAAAATATAATATATAAATAATTATATAAATTATTTATATATTATAATTATATATTAAATCATGTCGACAAGTTATGAGACAAAGGATCCTGAGCTGGAAAACCAGGCCATGCGATCGCATGGCCAGCATGATATAATCTCATGCAATCGCATGAGCCAAAAAGGCTGGCCACATTCCTATAAAAGCCAGTGAATTCGATGTATTTTAGACGATTAATCTATCTCTCTGTCTATAATATATATATATATATATATATATATATATATATATATATATATATATATATATATATATATATATATATATAGTATAGGTTAGTTTTATATTAGATTAGTATGGGTTATGTAAAGGTTATTTTACGGGTTTTGAAGTCGAAGCTCTGTCCATGTAATACTACGCGATAAATAATCAATGTAAGCTATGTTCTCCTTTTTAAATTAATGTCTCGTACTTAAGTTATTATTATGCTTATTTGAGCCAAAGTAATCGTGATGTTGGGCTAAATATTAAGATGGGGTAATTGGGCTTTGGACCATAATTGGGGTTTGGACAAAAGAACGACACTTGTGGAAATTAGACTATGGGCTATTAATGGGCTTTATATTAAATTAACTATACCTCGTTAATTTAATATAAAGGTTACAATTTGACGTATCTATATATAACCACATACGCTTAATCGGATACGATGGCGGGATATTTATAAATACAAATTATTGTTCATTTGACCGGACACGGGGATGGATTAATAGTCAATGGACTCATTAAAATAGGGGTGGATTACATTCAAGGGTAATTGGTGTAATTGTTAACAAAGTATTAAAACCTTGGTTTACACACAGTCGATAACCTGGTGTATTCATTAAACAAAGTATTAAGACCTTGTTACAGCTCGAATCCCCAATTAGTTGGAATATTTGATTTCGGGTATAAGGTTAAATTTGCCGAGCATTTTATAATTATGACCGATGGACTATTATGGATAAAAACCAGATAGGTTTCAAATACATCCAGGACAAAGGACAATTAACCCAGGGTAATAAATTATAATCAAAACGTCAAACATCATGGTTACGGAAGTTTAAATAAGCATAATTATTATATTGTTATTTATTTTACGCACTTAAATTATCGTCATTTATATTTTGCATTAGGTTTTAATTGTGACTTAAAATATAAAATCGACAAACTGGTCATTAAACGGTAAACCCCCTTTTATATATTATTACTATGTATAATATATTTTGTACAAATATAATTGTTTAAAAATATAGTGTAAAATAAGTCGTCTCCCTGTGGAACGAACCGGACTTACTAAAAACTATACTACTCTACGATTAGGTACACTGCCTATAGTGTTGTAGCAAGGTTTAGGTATATCCCATCTGTAAATAAATAAATAACTTGTGTAAAATTGTATCGTATTTAATAGTATTTGAAGGTATTTCATATGCCCGAGAGACATAGTAAATTAATGTGGCCAATATGTTATGATCCAAGTCGGGTCATACCCAATAACAAGCCGTCAACACTTTTATGTATTTGTTTTAATGAGTGGATCTTTAAAATAAATACTTGACACTTAGACTTTAGAAATTGGTTTTCTAAAGATAAAATGCAAGAAATAATTATTTGGATAATTATAAGTGCAAGTTTAATTATTTATATGATTAAACTTATATGTGTGTTATAATTTTATAAAGTGGTTTATAAAATTATGTATAAATGTGTAAGTATCAAATAAATGTTGCAAGACATTTTATTTAAAGAAAAGCAAAAAAAAAAAAAAAAAAAAGGAGGGGAAGGGTGGTGGTGGCGGTTTTGGAGTCCCAAGACACCCCACCCATGCTTGTTTTGGTTAAATGCATTTTACACTCAAAGTTAATGCATGCTTACACACTTTTACACACACACATTATTACTTACTTTTGAAAATCAAAAACTCTCTCCCTTTCACCCCTTTTTGGCCAAAAATTTAGAGGAGGAAGAAGGGTTCTTCAAGTTTGATTTTCTTGCATTTGGTGTCTAAAATCCTAACCATACATAAGGTGGTGTTGATTCTTGGTTGCTTGTGGGTATCACTAGCTTGAGGCTTCAAGTAAGGAGCTTGCATTCATCATCTTCTTCATCATCTTCATCATCCATTTAAGAACCACAACCCTCAAACTTTTGAGGAGGTATATTTCTATGTCTTCTCTTATATACTTGTAAGCATATCTTCATGACTTGATATATTTATGGAATTTGTCTTTTAAAATGGTTAACATATAACATGAACTTTGCATGCTTCCGCTTACTTTAATCTTCATAAAATGGGTTTTATGAACTTGATAATATGTAGAACATGTTTGCTTAAAAGATTGTCAAATTCCATCAATGGTATCTAGAGCCAGGGTCTTTGAAATATGCTTCTTGTTTATGACTTTTAAATCCACTAATCTTACAATCTAGTAACATGCATGAAACTAGAATGTAAAAATTTTTGGATTTTGGGAGGGTTCCTTATTTGGCCTAAAATTAGGAGGTTCCAAAATGGGTTTGGAACTTATTTTTTGGTCAAATTTTGTTGTTAGTTGTTGTTCACAATCAAGCCTTGGCCTTGTGGTTGCATGTGTGTATGATGTGGTTGTTTTATTCATTCTTATGGTTTGTAATATTAATTCATTCATTTGGTTTGTAATAATTTGTAATATTTATTCATTTGTAATTTATTTTATATTTGGTATGTAAAATAGATTAGGTTGTAATTTCATTTTCTAGAAAAAATGTATTAGGATATATTTTTTTTTGTAAAGAGAATGAAGAATGAAGATGATGAAGATGAACACAAGTTGGAAGCATTTGGATGCAAGATTAAGTGGGAGATTATAAATCTCCTACTTTGTCATAACCCTTAGAAGGTGACATTTGTTTTGGCTAAACAAATATCTACCAAATTGGCTTGATTGTGGACTTGTTTGTTTTGCATGTTTATTGTGTTTGTATGCTTGGTTGATACAAGATAATCACATATTTACAACTTGCAAAATAACATTATAATTGGTTATAATTAAAACAACAAAAGGACACTAATAAATGGTTATTAAGGACATGATGTTAATGTATATAAAATGGTTTATATCATATAATTGGCTTTACTAATATGACATGAAAATTGGTTTTTCATAATGTACTATACACCAAATGCATGTTGGTGTATGGCAAATGTTTTCTTAAACTAGAATTTATGAAAACATAAAATCCCTTAACTAAAACAAGGTAAACAAGTTAAACGCCATCCTTTTGTGGGAACACTTGAACATAGTAGGGAACTCATAATGGGATAAAGGTCACCTAACCATTATGAACTAACTAATATGGTTAAGGTAAAATTCGCATGCTTGTGGGATAAAGGTCACCTAACCACTTGTACGTTGATTTTACATGTTTACACAAGTAGGACGACTTGATTTGGGAATCATGAACTTAGGGTCACCGAAGCATGAGGAACAAATAGGCGTTGATGGGATAAATATGCCATGCAAAAGGATTGCATGATCCCATAATTTAGAAGTTGCAAAAGGATTGCAATTGTCATATAAATGACTACCTAGCTAAATCAAATAACGGGATAAAGGTTACCTAACCGAAATTTGATTTACCGTTGGATTCTAATATTTAATAAGACAATTAATTATAAAAGGGTGTTGTTTATTAAATTTAAAATCGATACTTAAATGAACTTTGTTAATTTTGTAGATGGCCGCAAATAACAACAACATGCAAAATGCACCACTTAACCTAAACAACCTATCATTAAGGTCTCTCCTCGAGAAAGACAAACTCAACCATACGAACTTTATGGATTGGTTCCGTAATCTTAGAATTGTCCTTAAACTTGAGGATAAAGCGTATGTGTTGGAGGACCCTATTCCCGACCAACCGGATGAGGAAGATCTAGAGGGCATGGCTTATTATGACAAGTATTGCGCCGATTCGGTGCAAGTCGCTTGCCTAATGTTTGGGACTATGATACCCGAACTCCAAAAGGATTTCGAACATCATAGTGCATATGACATGATTACGCAATTGAAGGAGATGTTCCTTCAACAAGCACGTGTCGAGCACTTCGAAACGGTTCGAGCGTTACATGCATGTCATATGGATGACACCCAATCCGTATCCTCTTATGTTCTCAAAATGAAAAGCCTCATTGATCGCGCAAACCGTCTTAACCTCAACATATCTAATGAGCTAGCCACCGATCTTATCCTAAACTCCTTGTCAAAGAGGTTTGACCAATTTGTAATTAATTACAATATGAATGGGATGGATAAGACCATTGGTGAACTTCATGGCATGTTAAGGACGGCCGAAGCTAGCATGGGTAAAAGGGCTTCACCCGTGCTAATGATCAATGATGGTGGGTCTAAAGGTAACAACACCTCTAAGCCTAAGGCGGCTAAGAGGAAAGGACCCGCTCATCAAGGAAAGGGAAAGGGGAAGATGGTTACTGAAAGGATCCGAAACTAATCATCCGGACGATGTCCATATTGATTACAAACGAATTACAACAGTTGATAACATCGCGAGGTACTTGACCTCTATATGATACATTTTACAAACGTTGCATTTATTCTTAAAAGGCAATCTATCTTTACATAAAAAAAATTAATAAACTCGTCAAACATTTCTCGATATCCAAATGACCTAAACTGTCATTTACTTAATAAATGTCTTTAATGATCTTCAATGACTCGAATGCAACGTTCTTGTATCATGGCTTAAATGGTCCCAACTAGTATCCTTAATATGAGCTAACGCACAGCGGAAGTCTTAATTCATACCTGAGAATAACATGCTTTAAAACGTCAACATAAAGTTGGTGAGATATATAGGTTTGATGCTAGCAGCGATATAACGATGGACCACAAGATTTCATATATAAACATTTTAATAAAAATATTCTAAGTGGTTGAGCACTTGGTAACCATACTTAACAATTAATCACGTCGCATATTCCCTTTAATATGAAATCTTACTACACTGTACCAAGTGTAGTCACGAAACGAAGTACTGTGCAACCGTTGAATACTGGTCGTCCAGTCCGGTTGGGGTTGTCAGGCCCGATAGATCTATCAACAGGATTCGCGTTTACAATACCGCTGTAAATATAAGTTACCAAGCTACAGGGAAGTATGCCAGTGGTACAACTCAACGTAGAATATATTTTTCAGTTACTTGTGTCCATAATGTAAAACATAAAATACATGTATTCTCATCCCGAAATATTTAGAGTTTAAAAGTGGGACTATATACTCACTTTCGTCTTGAAGATATATATATAATTTGACTTGGTCTCCGGTTGATATCTCGAACCTATCCATATATAATATATCAATACCTTTTCTTTTTTAAACAAACGTCACATATATATACTTGTTATACTTTTAATACTTTGAATAATTCCTTAGTCCGTAGTTAGCAGTTCGTTGTTAGTAATTCAATTTTAATGGTTCATATTTAGATGTTTAATAAACCCCCAATGAAATAAATAAAACCCTCATCGTATATGTATTGGTCGAGATTAATCTTGACCCACGGTACCGGTGTTGTCAAATGACGTGTTGCGTACATCATGGGATCTTATGATTAATCTTCTCGTATTGTTTACGGGTGATCCTGAACCATATAAAATTGAATTATGAGTACATATATATAAAATATCATGTTATTTTAGAAAGATGTGATTTTATTTAATTTTTCCCAATTAATCCCGAAGTTAAACAAGTCTTGGATAACCAATTTTGTTTCGGTCATAGTTTCTTCGTTACAAATCCGTTTTCGTTGATTCAACTTGCCATCTCCTTGGATCGAGTCCGTCTTTAAGACTATGAACTGAAAATACCTTGGTTTGTATTCAAAATCACACGGCATAGGTGAAACTTTAGTGAAACTTATGAAGTTAAACATTTTCCTTTATTTAAACAACCTTAAATGATTATTTTTCTAAAAATACTTATACTTTGAATTAAATCATGAAATTTTTATGTGTTATCATATTCATAGTAAAAATCATTTTTCCAGAACATAAACCTCCAACTCAAAGTTTAAGATAGTTTTTAATTATCCAACCCAAAACAGTCCCCGGTGGCACTCCGACGTCGTAAAAACAGTTTTTAAGATATTCTTTGAAAAACCAAATTATACCTTGTTAAATTAGCATATATTTAAGTTATATTACAGGTCTTGAAGTATTTTAAAAGTTAAGTTAGAAGGATCTATTTAGTTTGCAAACAAGTTTGAAAACATTCAAACTATGTTCTTGTTGTTAAACTTTTATACCACAAAATAAGATAGCTATATATATATGAATCGAATAAGGTTATGAACATAGATACTACCTCAAGTTCCTTGGACAAGGTTGCTGTAAAAGAGGAGTAAGAAGCTAGAATCAAAAGGGTGATGGAAGTGGATGAAAGATTGGAAGTAAGTTTGTGTTCTTGGAAGGATTTCTTGAAGTGTTTTTGTATGGTTTTCTTATGGTGTTTAAGTAAGGTTTTTGAAGCTAGAGCTTCATGGAACTTTGCTGAATGTTTATGGAGTTTAATGTTCTTGAGAGTGTGCGTGTTTTTAGCTAGAGAATGGAAGTAAAAATGAAACAAAATGAGGATACATATATACTCCTAAAAAATGTTTATGTAGTAGACATGGACAAATTTTTAGTTTGTATTTTTGTAATTAGTCTTACAATCATTCAAAAGTAATTACCTTATACATAAGGCATGAACAAGGGCTGGTTAGGTGGTGATTTGATGTGTATATACCAATAGTAAATACGTATAGAAGCTAGGTATGATACGAGTACAAATACTCTAGATATACGTATAGAAATTTTGTGAAAAATGGAATGAGGATTCAAATATAGCTATCTTTTGTGAATACACTTATATGATTTTATGTATTTAAGTCTTTAAAAGTGATTAAATACATTACTTATACGATATATGTATAAACATTATAAGTCTTAAGTATTTATGTCAAATAACGTTACGTATAGTTATCGTTTTGAAAACTTAAGTTAGTAGTTTCAAAATATACTTATAACTTATTGTTATTAATACAAAATGAGATATTAAAACATTCATTAATCATGTTAAATATGTATATATACATATATATACACAAACGTATAATTATCATATATTGTATAGTTCGTGATATCATCGGTCAAACTAGACGGTCAAATGTTGTGTAAAACTCTTTTCGGAAACATAAATCTCAACAATTTGGATTGCTTATCATGTTGGTAAGGTTTAATTTATGTAAATATTAATCTTATAAGTATAGAATGATCGAAAAAGTGCGGGTCAACTTTAGGGTTTTTGCTTATCGTGTCGGAACCATATAGAGATTAGAGTTTAAATTTGGTCGGAAATTTCCGGGTCGTTACAGTACCCATCCGTTAAAGAAATTTCGTCCTCGAAATTTGGTAGAGGTTGTCATAAACAACAATAGGAATGTTTTCATGACGAATATGAGGTAATAATGAAATTTTATCATTATTGAAAGATTTAGATAAAACGATTTGGTTATGTGAGACGCACGAGCGAAGCTATCACAAAAGAGTGAAATGAGTAAATATAGAATTGTTGTAACCGATGACGTGATTATGATCGATTTCCGGGATTTAAGGGTTTTAAAGAAAATCTTATGTAATAAGATTTAGTTTTGCGGCGATCAGGATCTTCTTTGATTTAACGCGGCAATCTGTTTTGATTTCTTTGTCGAATATTTCACTATAAATTTACCTCCTTCCCTTTCTTTCTTCCCACATCTTCTATTCTTTCTCTTTAGTTCCTACTTTAAGACATTCGCTAATATGCTCCATCCCATTCTAACCCTTGTTATATTTCTAACTTTCATATCTTTCATTCTTCTTTTTCATCTATCACCAGAAGAATCTATTCTCTTTTATCCTTTCCTTGGAATTATAATGTTTTTAATTCTCCCATGCCTTTACGTTGCAATACGTATTGATATGCACGGTTTGTAGTTTCGGGGTTGTTGTTAGGTTTTATACCTTCCCTTATATTTCGATGTTCCTACTCCCGTCCCTTAAAATCATTGTCATCCACAGTTAATGCTCTCTCTTATTTGCTGTGGTTTATGTTCCTATTTCTATTCTGAAGTTTTGTCCCTTCATTTCTTCTTCCCGTCCTCGAGCCAAGCGAACAATGGTCCGAAATTCGTAGGTAGGAAATTTGGAATGAACCTTGCTATTGGTTTTAGAATGAAATTGTAATGGCACGATCTTGATTCGTTAAATTACTCGAATATTCCGAAAAAAAAAATAGAACTATCAAGGTGATACGTTCTAATATGTTTGAAGACTTGATAGAATGTAAGAGCCGTGTAACATGGCACATGATGACGGTACTGTGAATCATCACATTCCATTAGAAACTTAACATGACTTACTGTAATATAATGAAGTTGATCAAGTTTCATTATATTATACTAATTCATGTATCAGTTCCCAACACTACTTCAAAACATTCATATTTTTAAACTTAGAGATTTCAGAATTTAGAAACTAACACAGTTTCTTTTATATTGTAGCGCAGATGTTACGGAGAGTTAAATGATCGCAGATAGGAATAGTTGTAAAAATATCTCCAGAAATATGAAAAATATGTATAACGAATGAAGATATCTTATAATATCTAAGATAAAATGATGGTGAAGAATATCATCTTGAAAAGTTTAGAATAAGGAGCAGTGTTCTTACTAACGGTTTCAGCAGGCACTGGATCATTTGGATCCTTTGAAGGCAGGTTCTGTTTTCATGATTTGTTCACGGCCTCCTTCATACTTTGCTCAATCCGTTTTCCAGTTCCAAACCTTCTCTTTTTCTCAGCTTTACCACCATACCATTCTTTATCATCAATCTTTTGATTGTTAAAGTCGTTTACAGTTTTTGCTGCTTCATCAGCATTTCAAGAGCTACTTCATAGTTCAGGGTGTTTTCAAAAATCATGAAAGGATTTGAATGCGAATTGTAATCGTCAAGTTACGAATGAGGTTTAAGATAAAATCAAGTGGCAAACTTGAAGAATTGTTTAGTTTCATATGTTACAATCAACATTTTAATTCATTTTAATTGTCCAATGTTTTCTTCTTTATGCCACTTGTTGGATTCTGGTAGGTCAAAATCCGAATATGAAATTTGATTGAAAATGGTTATTCTGGGGTGAGCGGATACGAATATCGGTGGTTGTAAGTAAGATAATAGATAACCGTTGAATCAGATTCAAGAATGTACAATATAACTTATTAATGTGAATTCTAAATATTCCTCGGGTACTACCCACCCGTTAAAATATTTTCATCATTAATAGTTTGTACGAAGGAATTTTTAATTACTATCTTTATGAAAATATACTTGCATATATATTTTCTTCAGAGATAATCATAGATTTAATGAGTCAATAAGATATTAAACTCATTTGATTTATCGTTAATTCTAGATTACATAATCTCTAAGACTTTAGAAATTACATAATCGTCATACGATACGTAAAGCGAAGATAATCGATGTAGAACGATATATAGAACGAAGATCATACTCGAAGTACAGATATTGAGTCGTGTGATGTTGATATTCGAGATACAGATTGTGATGTTGAGATTGTGATTGGGGTGATAAAGGTACTGTCGGCGTTGACGATGGTAGTACGGATTATGCTGCTGGTGCTGCTGTTGGTGTTTGTAACCTTTGCATCATATTCTCCAAAACCACTACCCGAGCACGGAGTTCGTTGACTTCTTCTATTATACCGGGATGATTGACGGTTGGAACGAGCGAATGAACAAGATTTGAAATATGGGATAGTATGTAATCATGACGAGATACTCTAGAAATAAGCGAGAAAATGGTGTTTCGAATGGGTTCGCCGGTAAGTGCTTCAGGTTCATCGTTAAGAGGGCAATTTGGTGGATGAAATGGATCACCTTCTTCTTGCCTCCAGAAATTTAGTATATTACGAACCCATCCCCAGTTCATCCAGAATAGATGATGGGAAATTGGTTGATCCATTCCGGTGACGCTGTTCTCGGAGCTCGAATGGAAATCCATGTCGGCGTAGCTATCGAAGTCGGAGGAATTCGAACTGGATGAAGAATTCATCTTGTATAGTTGGAGAAATGAATTTTTTTGGTTTGGAATAGATTATAGGAGTTGGGTTTGGTACTCTTCAATACATAATTTTCATATGTATATATAATACCGAAATCCCGTGAATTACGGAGAATCTTTGAAATTCGTCGGGCAATGTTTATAGTAATAGATACGCTAGGATATGAATTTTGTCTATACACTATCGATGCACTAGATGCAGTAAGACGTGTCTAGACTAAAGAATGATAAGCAGGCAACTCCCTAAGGATGATAAGCAGATGGTTTCCGACTAGAAATGATAAGCAAAACTTTTTAGCAGGTAGATACGGTCAAAGTCCAGACTCACTAATGTATCCTAACAACTACCAGTTAGACACACTAATGCAAGGCCTGGTTCGCTAAGACCAACGCTCTGATACCAACTGAAAGGATCCGAAACTAATCATCCGGACGATGTCCATATTGATTACAAACGAATTACAACAGTTGATAACATCGCGAGGTACTTGACCTCTATATGATACATTTTACAAACGTTGCATTTATTCTTAAAAGGCAATCTATCTTTACATAAAAAAAATTAATAAACTCGTCAAACATTTCTCGATATCCAAATGACCTAAACTGTCATTTACTTAATAAATGTCTTTAATGATCTTCAATGACTCGAATGCAACGTTCTTGTATCATGGCTTAAATGGTCCCAACTAGTATCCTTAATATGAGCTAACGCACAGCGGAAGTCTTAATTCATACCTGAGAATAACATGCTTTAAAACGTCAACATAAAGTTGGTGAGATATATAGGTTTGATGCTAGCAGCGATATAACGATGGACCACAAGATTTCATATATAAACATTTTAATAAAAATATTCTAAGTGGTTGAGCACTTGGTAACCATACTTAACAATTAATCACGTCGCATATTCCCTTTAATATGAAATCTTACTACACTGTACCAAGTGTAGTCACGAAACGAAGTACTGTGCAACCGTTGAATACTGGTCGTCCAGTCCGGTTGGGGTTGTCAGGCCCGATAGATCTATCAACAGGATTCGCGTTTACAATACCGCTGTAAATATAAGTTACCAAGCTACAGGGAAGTATGCCAGTGGTACAACTCAACGTAGAATATATTTTTCAGTTACTTGTGTCCATAATGTAAAACATAAAATACATGTATTCTCATCCCGAAATATTTAGAGTTTAAAAGTGGGACTATATACTCACTTTCGTCTTGAAGATATATATATAATTTGACTTGGTCTCCGGTTGATATCTCGAACCTATCCATATATAATATATCAATACCTTTTCTTTTTTAAACAAACGTCACATATATATACTTGTTATACTTTTAATACTTTGAATAATTCCTTAGTCCGTAGTTAGCAGTTCGTTGTTAGTAATTCAATTTTAATGGTTCATATTTAGATGTTTAATAAACCCCCAATGAAATAAATAAAACCCTCATCGTATATGTATTGGTCGAGATTAATCTTGACCCACGGTACCGGTGTTGTCAAATGACGTGTTGCGTACATCATGGGATCTTATGATTAATCTTCTCGTATTGTTTACGGGTGATCCTGAACCATATAAAATTGAATTATGAGTACATATATATAAAATATCATGTTATTTTAGAAAGATGTGATTTTATTTAATTTTTCCCAATTAATCCCGAAGTTAAACAAGTCTTGGATAACCAATTTTGTTTCGGTCATAGTTTCTTCGTTACAAATCCGTTTTCGTTGATTCAACTTGCCATCTCCTTGGATCGAGTCCGTCTTTAAGACTATGAACTGAAAATACCTTGGTTTGTATTCAAAATCACACGGCATAGGTGAAACTTTAGTGAAACTTATGAAGTTAAACATTTTCCTTTATTTAAACAACCTTAAATGATTATTTTTCTAAAAATACTTATACTTTGAATTAAATCATGAAATTTTTATGTGTTATCATATTCATAGTAAAAATCATTTTTCCAGAACATAAACCTCCAACTCAAAGTTTAAGATAGTTTTTAATTATCCAACCCAAAACAGTCCCCGGTGGCACTCCGACGTCGTAAAAACAGTTTTTAAGATATTCTTTGAAAAACCAAATTATACCTTGTTAAATTAGCATATATTTAAGTTATATTACAGGTCTTGAAGTATTTTAAAAGTTAAGTTAGAAGGATCTATTTAGTTTGCAAACAAGTTTGAAAACATTCAAACTATGTTCTTGTTGTTAAACTTTTATACCACAAAATAAGATAGCTATATATATATGAATCGAATAAGGTTATGAACATAGATACTACCTCAAGTTCCTTGGACAAGGTTGCTGTAAAAGAGGAGTAAGAAGCTAGAATCAAAAGGGTGATGGAAGTGGATGAAAGATTGGAAGTAAGTTTGTGTTCTTGGAAGGATTTCTTGAAGTGTTTTTGTATGGTTTTCTTATGGTGTTTAAGTAAGGTTTTTGAAGCTAGAGCTTCATGGAACTTTGCTGAATGTTTATGGAGTTTAATGTTCTTGAGAGTGTGCGTGTTTTTAGCTAGAGAATGGAAGTAAAAATGAAACAAAATGAGGATACATATATACTCCTAAAAAATGTTTATGTAGTAGACATGGACAAATTTTTAGTTTGTATTTTTGTAATTAGTCTTACAATCATTCAAAAGTAATTACCTTATACATAAGGCATGAACAAGGGCTGGTTAGGTGGTGATTTGATGTGTATATACCAATAGTAAATACGTATAGAAGCTAGGTATGATACGAGTATAAATACTCTAGATATACGTATAGAAATTTTGTGAAAAATGGAATGAGGATTCAAATATAGCTATCTTTTGTGAATACACTTATATGATTTTATGTATTTAAGTCTTTAAAAGTGATTAAATACATTACTTATACGATATATGTATAAACATTATAAGTCTTAAGTATTTATGTCAAATAACGTTACGTATAGTTATCGTTTTGAAAACTTAAGTTAGTAGTTTCAAAATATACTTATAACTTATTGTTATTAATACAAAATGAGATATTAAAACATTCATTAATCATGTTAAATATGTATATATACATATATATACACAAACGTATAATTATCATATATTGTATAGTTCGTGATATCATCGGTCAAACTAGACGGTCAAATGTTGTGTAAAACTCTTTTCGGAAACATAAATCTCAACAATTTGGATTGCTTATCATGTTGGTAAGGTTTAATTTATGTAAATATTAATCTTATAAGTATAGAATGATCGAAAAAGTGCGGGTCAACTTTAGGGTTTTTGCTTATCGTGTCGGAACCATATAGAGATTAGAGTTTAAATTTGGTCGGAAATTTCCGGGTCGTTACAGTACCCATCCGTTAAAGAAATTTCGTCCTCGAAATTTGGTAGAGGTTGTCATAAACAACAATAGGAATGTTTTCATGACGAATATGAGGTAATAATGAAATTTTATCATTATTGAAAGATTTAGATAAAACGATTTGGTTATGTGAGACGCACGAGCGAAGCTATCACAAAAGAGTGAAATGAGTAAATATAGAATTGTTGTAACCGATGACGTGATTATGATCGATTTCCGGGATTTAAGGGTTTTAAAGAAAATCTTATGTAATAAGATTTAGTTTTGCGGCGATCAGGATCTTCTTTGATTTAACGCGGCAATCTGTTTTGATTTCTTTGTCGAATATTTCACTATAAATTTACCTCCTTCCCTTTCTTTCTTCCCACATCTTCTATTCTTTCTCTTTAGTTCCTACTTTAAGACATTCGCTAATATGCTCCATCCCATTCTAACCCTTGTTATATTTCTAACTTTCATATCTTTCATTCTTCTTTTTCATCTATCACCAGAAGAATCTATTCTCTTTTATCCTTTCCTTGGAATTATAATGTTTTTAATTCTCCCGTGCCTTTACGTTGCAATACGTATTGATATGCACGGTTTGTAGTTTCGGGGTTGTTGTTAGGTTTTATACCTTCCCTTATATTTCGATGTTCCTACTCCCGTCCCTTAAAATCATTGTCATCCACAGTTAATGCTCTCTCTTATTTGCTGTGGTTTATGTTCCTATTTCTATTCTGAAGTTTTGTCCCTTCATTTCTTCTTCCCGTCCTCGAGCCAAGCGAACAATGGTCCGAAATTCGTAGGTAGGAAATTTGGAATGAACCTTGCTATTGGTTTTAGAATGAAATTGTAATGGCACGATCTTGATTCGTTAAATTACTCGAATATTCCGAAAAAAAAAATAGAACTATCAAGGTGATACGTTCTAATATGTTTGAAGACTTGATAGAATGTAAGAGCCGTGTAACATGGCACATGATGACGGTACTGTGAATCATCACATTCCATTAGAAACTTAACATGACTTACTGTAATATAATGAAGTTGATCAAGTTTCATTATATTATACTAATTCATGTATCAGTTCCCAACACTACTTCAAAACATTCATATTTTTAAACTTAGAGATTTCAGAATTTAGAAACTAACACAGTTTCTTTTATATTGTAGCGCAGATGTTACGGAGAGTTAAATGATCGCAGATAGGAATAGTTGTAAAAATATCTCCAGAAATATGAAAAATATGTATAACGAATGAAGATATCTTATAATATCTAAGATAAAATGATGGTGAAGAATATCATCTTGAAAAGTTTAGAATAAGGAGCAGTGTTCTTACTAACGGTTTCAGCAGGCACTGGATCATTTGGATCCTTTGAAGGCAGGTTCTGTTTTCATGATTTGTTCACGGCCTCCTTCATACTTTGCTCAATCCGTTTTCCAGTTCCAAACCTTCTCTTTTTCTCAGCTTTACCACCATACCATTCTTTATCATCAATCTTTTGATTGTTAAAGTCGTTTACAGTTTTTGCTGCTTCATCAGCATTTCAAGAGCTACTTCATAGTTCAGGGTGTTTTCAAAAATCATGAAAGGATTTGAATGCGAATTGTAATCGTCAAGTTACGAATGAGGTTTAAGATAAAATCAAGTGGCAAACTTGAAGAATTGTTTAGTTTCATATGTTACAATCAACATTTTAATTCATTTTAATTGTCCAATGTTTTCTTCTTTATGCCACTTGTTGGATTCTGGTAGGTCAAAATCCGAATATGAAATTTGATTGAAAATGGTTATTCTGGGGTGAGCGGATACGAATATCGGTGGTTGTAAGTAAGATAATAGATAACCGTTGAATCAGATTCAAGAATGTACAATATAACTTATTAATGTGAATTCTAAATATTCCTCGGGTACTACCCACCCGTTAAAATATTTTCATCATTAATAGTTTGTACGAAGGAATTTTTAATTACTATCTTTATGAAAATATACTTGCATATATATTTTCTTCAGAGATAATCATAGATTTAATGAGTCAATAAGATATTAAACTCATTTGATTTATCGTTAATTCTAGATTACATAATCTCTAAGACTTTAGAAATTACATAATCGTCATACGATACGTAAAGCGAAGATAATCGATGTAGAACGATATATAGAACGAAGATCATACTCGAAGTACAGATATTGAGTCGTGTGATGTTGATATTCGAGATACAGATTGTGATGTTGAGATTGTGATTGGGGTGATAAAGGTACTGTCGGCGTTGACGATGGTAGTACGGATTATGCTGCTGGTGCTGCTGTTGGTGTTTGTAACCTTTGCATCATATTCTCCAAAACCACTACCCGAGCACGGAGTTCGTTGACTTCTTCTATTATACCGGGATGATTGACGGTTGGAACGAGCGAATGAACAAGATTTGAAATATGGGATAGTATGTAATCATGACGAGATACTCTAGAAATAAGCGAGAAAATGGTGTTTCGAATGGGTTCGCCGGTAAGTGCTTCAGGTTCATCGTTAAGAGGGCAATTTGGTGGATGAAATGGATCACCTTCTTCTTGCCTCCAGAAATTTAGTATATTACGAACCCATCCCCAGTTCATCCAGAATAGATGATGGGAAATTGGTTGATCCATTCCGGTGACGCTGTTCTCGGAGCTCGAATGGAAATCCATGTCGGCGTAGCTATCGAAGTCGGAGGAATTCGAACTGGATGAAGAATTCATCTTGTATAGTTGGAGAAATGAATTTTTTTGGTTTGGAATAGATTATAGGAGTTGGGTTTGGTACTCTTCAATACATAATTTTCATATGTATATATAATACCGAAATCCCGTGAATTACGGAGAATCTTTGAAATTCGTCGGGCAATGTTTATAGTAATAGATACGCTAGGATATGAATTTTGTCTATACACTATCGATGCACTAGATGCAGTAAGACGTGTCTAGACTAAAGAATGATAAGCAGGCAACTCCCTAAGGATGATAAGCAGATGGTTTCCGACTAGAAATGATAAGCAAAACTTTTTAGCAGGTAGATACGGTCAAAGTCCAGACTCACTAATGTATCCTAACAACTACTAGTTAGACACACTAATGCAAGGCCTGGTTCGCTAAGACCAACGCTCTGATACCAACTGAAAGGATCCGAAACTAATCATCCGGACGATGTCCATATTGATTACAAACGAATTACAACAGTTGATAACATCGCGAGGTACTTGACCTCTATATGATACATTTTACAAACGTTGCATTTATTCTTAAAAGGCAATCTATCTTTACATAAAAAAAATTAATAAACTCGTCAAACATTTCTCGATATCCAAATGACCTAAACTGTCATTTACTTAATAAATGTCTTTAATGATCTTCAATGACTCGAATGCAACGTTCTTGTATCATGGCTTAAATGGTCCCAACTAGTATCCTTAATATGAGCTAACGCACAGCGGAAGTCTTAATTCATACCTGAGAATAACATGCTTTAAAACGTCAACATAAAGTTGGTGAGATATATAGGTTTGATGCTAGCAGCGATATAACGATGGACCACAAGATTTCATATATAAACATTTTAATAAAAATATTCTAAGTGGTTGAGCACTTGGTAACCATACTTAACAATTAATCACGTCGCATATTCCCTTTAATATGAAATCTTACTACACTGTACCAAGTGTAGTCACGAAACGAAGTACTGTGCAACCGTTGAATACTGGTCATCCAGTCCGGTTGGGGTTGTCAGGCCCGATAGATCTATCAACAGGATTCGCGTTTACAATACCGCTGTAAATATAAGTTACCAAGCTACAGGGAAGTATGCCAGTGGTACAACTCAACGTAGAATATATTTTTCAGTTACTTGTGTCCATAATGTAAAACATAAAATACATGTATTCTCATCCCGAAATATTTAGAGTTTAAAAGTGGGACTATATACTCACTTTCGTCTTGAAGATATATATATAATTTGACTTGGTCTCCGGTTGATATCTCGAACCTATCCATATATAATATATCAATACCTTTTCTTTTTTAAACAAACGTCACATATATATACTTGTTATACTTTTAATACTTTGAATAATTCCTTAGTCCGTAGTTAGCAGTTCGTTGTTAGTAATTCAATTTTAATGGTTCATATTTAGATGTTTAATAAACCCCCAATGAAATAAATAAAACCCTCATCGTATATGTATTGGTCGAGATTAATCTTGACCCACGGTACCGGTGTTGTCAAATGACGTGTTGCGTACATCATGGGATCTTATGATTAATCTTCTCGTATTGTTTACGGGTGATCCTGAACCATATAAAATTGAATTATGAGTACATATATATAAAATATCATGTTATTTTAGAAAGATGTGATTTTATTTAATTTTTCCCAATTAATCCCGAAGTTAAACAAGTCTTGGATAACCAATTTTGTTTCGGTCATAGTTTCTTCGTTACAAATCCGTTTTCGTTGATTCAACTTGCCATCTCCTTGGATCGAGTCCGTCTTTAAGACTATGAACTGAAAATACCTTGGTTTGTATTCAAAATCACACGGCATAGGTGAAACTTTAGTGAAACTTATGAAGTTACACATTTTCCTTTATTTAAACAACCTTAAATGATTATTTTTCTAAAAATACTTATACTTTGAATTAAATCATGAAATTTTTATGTGTTATCATATTCATAGTAAAAATCATTTTTCCAGAACATAAACCTCCAACTCAAAGTTTAAGATAGTTTTTAATTATCCAACCCAAAACAGTCCCCGGTGGCACTCCGACGTCGTAAAAACAGTTTTTAAGATATTCTTTGAAAAACCAAATTATACCTTGTTAAATTAGCATATATTTAAGTTATATTACAGGTCTTGAAGTATTTTAAAAGTTAAGTTAGAAGGATCTATTTAGTTTGCAAACAAGTTTGAAAACATTCAAACTATGTTCTTGTTGTTAAACTTTTATACCACAAAATAAGATAGCTATATATATATGAATCGAATAAGGTTATGAACATAGATACTACCTCAAGTTCCTTGGACAAGGTTGCTGTAAAAGAGGAGTAAGAAGCTAGAATCAAAAGGGTGATGGAAGTGGATGAAAGATTGGAAGTAAGTTTGTGTTCTTGGAAGGATTTCTTGAAGTGTTTTTGTATGGTTTTCTTATGGTGTTTAAGTAAGGTTTTTGAAGCTAGAGCTTCATGGAACTTTGCTGAATGTTTATGGAGTTTAATGTTCTTGAGAGTGTGCGTGTTTTTAGCTAGAGAATGGAAGTAAAAATGAAACAAAATGAGGATACATATATACTCCTAAAAAATGTTTATGTAGTAGACATGGACAAATTTTTAGTTTGTATTTTTGTAATTAGTCTTACAATCATTCAAAAGTAATTACCTTATACATAAGGCATGAACAAGGGCTGGTTAGGTGGTGATTTGATGTGTATATACCAATAGTAAATACGTATAGAAGCTAGGTATGATACGAGTACAAATACTCTAGATATACGTATAGAAATTTTGTGAAAAATGGAATGAGGATTCAAATATAGCTATCTTTTGTGAATACACTTATATGATTTTATGTATTTAAGTCTTTAAAAGTGATTAAATACATTACTTATACGATATATGTATAAACATTATAAGTCTTAAGTATTTATGTCAAATAACGTTACGTATAGTTATCGTTTTGAAAACTTAAGTTAGTAGTTTCAAAATATACTTATAACTTATTGTTATTAATACAAAATGAGATATTAAAACATTCATTAATCATGTTAAATATGTATATATACATATATATACACAAACGTATAATTATCATATATTGTATAGTTCGTGATATCATCGGTCAAACTAGACGGTCAAATGTTGTGTAAAACTCTTTTCGGAAACATAAATCTCAACAATTTGGATTGCTTATCATGTTGGTAAGGTTTAATTTATGTAAATATTTATCTTATAAGTATAGAATGATCGAAAAAGTGCGGGTCAACTTTAGGGTTTTTGCTTATCGTGTCGGAACCATATAGAGATTAGAGTTTAAATTTGGTCGGAAATTTCCGGGTCGTTACAGTTACCCCAACCAAAAACAAGAACAAGAAGCAAAGGGTTACCGGACAAGCAAACCCCAAGGAAGACCCATGTTTCGGTTGAGGTGAAATGGGTCACTGGAAACGAAACTGCCCGGTCTACCTTAAGGAGTTGAAGGAAAAGAGGGATGCGGGGCAATCCTCAGGTAATATATATATGGTATATATAGAGCTTAGTATTACTTCTTCTAATACATGGGTATTAGACACTGGATGTGGAACTCACATTTGCAATTCATTGCAGGGGTTCAAAAGAAGTAGCAAGCAAGCGGGAACATCAAGTCTCTTTATGGGTAATGGAGCCAAAGTGCAAGTGAAGGCTCAAGGAGACTTTGTGTTAAAGCTTCCAAGTGGTTTGGAACTTATTTTGAATGATGTTTTGTATGCTCCCGATTTATGTCGAAACATTATTTCCGTTTCCCGTTTGAAATAATGTGGTTTTAATCTTAATTTTGTTAATGATGATATCCACGTTTATTTAGATAATGTATTCTATTTCAAGGCTTCACCTTCAAATGGAATTTATGAATTGGTTCATGATGACACATCATCTAGTAGCTCAATATACCATACTAGCACCAAGAAACTCAAAAGGGATTTGAGTGATTCCTACTTATGGCATTGTCGCCTTGGTCACATAAATAAGAACCGAATGCATACACTTCAAAAGAATGGACTTTTGAAATCAAATGAAATGGATTCGTTTGATGTATGTGAATCTTGTTTACAAGGCAAGACGACTAAAGCACCTTTCAAAGGGACCTATGAAAGGGCTAAAGACTTATTGGGATTAATACATTCGGATGTATGTGGACCCTTTAAGCCCATGACAAGGAATGGTGAAAGATACTATGTTACTTTCATTGATGACTTTAGTCATTTCGGATATGTCTACTTATTGAGACACAAGGACTAAACTTTTGAAGCATTCAAAGAATATCAAAACGAAGTACAAAATCAACTCAACAAGACAATCAAGGTACTTCGTACCGATAGAGGAGGTGAATACCTAAGCGATGCTTTCCAAGATCATCTTAGGAGTTTTGGGATTATCTCACAACTTACTCCACCCGGAACACTCCAACTTAATGGAGTTTCCGAAAGGAGGAACCGAACCCTAATGGATATGGTTTGATCTATGATGGCAAGAAGCTCGTTACCTCTATCATTTTAGGGTTATTGTCTATGCTCCGCGGCTCATATTTTAAATATGGCCCCAACCAAGAAAGTGGAACGAACTCCTCACGAGATGTGGTTTGGAAAACCTCCTTCTCTTTCATACTTGAAAGTATGGGGATGTGAAGCTTATCCAAAGCGCTATAATGCTAATAAGTTGCATGCTCGATCCACAAAGTGTATCTTCATAGGATATCCCAAGGATGATATGGGATACTATTTCTATGATCCGACCGAGCAAAATGTATTTGTTGCTCGAAAGGCGGAATTCCTTGAAGCTAAGTTCCTAATGGAAGGAAATAGTGAAAGGAAGATAGATTTTGAAGAGGTTCAAGATCAAATAGATGATACACAATTGGTTGACACTAGCACTCAACATGAAAATGTTGAGAATGATCAAGTGGTTGATCAAAGTACACAAGACGTTCGAAGATCTAGTAGGATTAGTAATCCTCCTGAGAGATATGGTTTTCTCGTGGATGGTTGCTATACGGTTGATTTGGATGAACCAACAAACTACGAAGATACTTTATCAAGGATTGATAAAGACAAATGGCAGGAAGCCATGAACGCCGAGATGCAATCCATGTATGAAAACCAAGTTTGGGAACTTGTTGTGCAACCTCCTAGCTCTAAGCTAGTTGATTGCAAATGGCTTTTCAAGAAGAAAACTGACATACATGGAAACTTGGATACATACAAAGCTAGACTTGTAGCAAAAGGTTTCACTCAAACTCAAGGGGTTGACTATGACGAAACTTTCTCGCCAGTGGCAATGCTAAAGTCTATTAGGATATTATTTGCCATTGCTGCTCACTATGACTATGAAATATGGCAAATGGATGTCAAAACCGCTTTCCTAAATGGATATCTTGAGGAAGATGTCTTTATGGTACAACCCGAAGGTTTTGTTGATCCGAAACATCCTAAAAAGGTATTCAAGTTAAAGAAATCAATCTATGGATTGAAACAAGCATCGAGAATGTGGAATCATCATTTTAATGAGGAGGCAAAGAAATTTGGCTTCATTAAAAATGGTGATGAAGCTTGTGTATACAAGAAGGCTAGTGGGAGCACCATAATGTTCCTTGTGCTATATGTGGATGATATATTATTATTTGGGAATGATATTACCACAATGCAAGAAGTCAAAACTTGGCTAAAGGGTTGCTTCTCCATTAAGGATCTTGGAGAAGCACAATACATATTAGGGATAGGGATCTATAGGAATAGATCCAAGAGATTGATAGGTTTAAGTCAAAGTACATACATTGATAAGGTCTTGAAAAGGTTCAAGATAGAAAACTCTAAGAAAAATTTGGTACCTATTCAAAGAGGAACCGTTCTCAGTTCATCCCAGTGTCCCACCACAAAAGATGAAAAAGAGATGATGAAAAATGTCCCATACGCATCTGCTATTGGGTCTATCATGTATGCGATGATATGTACTAGACCGGACATGTCATGCACTCTAAGCTTGACAAGTAGATACCAGAATAACCCAGGAAACCGTCATTGGATTGCTGTTAAGAGTATATTGAAATACCTTAGGAGGACTAAGGATATGTTTCTAATATATGGGTCTGGTGAGGAGGAACTCGCTGTAAAAGATTACGTGGACGCGAGTTTCCAAACTGATTAAGATGACTCTCGATCACAATCCGGTTATGTTTTCATGTTAAATGGTGGTGCGGTCTCTTGGAAGAGTTCAAAACAGGATGTTGTTGCGTTATCCACTACAGAGTCGGAGTACATTGCCGCCTCATTGGCAGCTCAGGAAGCTGCATGGATGAAGAAATTCATCGACGACTTAGGAGTGGTCCCTTCCATTCAGGACCCTCTTGAGATCTTTTGTGACAACGAGGGTGCGATTGCTCAAATCAAGGAACCTCGTGCTCATCAAAAGACTCGTCACATTGAGCGGAGATTCAACTACATCAGGGATGAAGTTGAAAAGGGAAAGATATGTATTCACAAAGTTCACACAGATCATAATGTTATGGATCCACTCACGAAGCTTTTACATGGGCCAAAACATGAGGGATATGTTTGTGCATTAGGGCTTCGATATTCTAGTGATTGGAAATGATCTATTTTATGTATTGTAACGGAACGAATTAGTTCAAACTCATTAATATAATTATGGTATTAATTTAATTATGAGTCATGTTCCAATTTTGCATATTTTATCCATGAATAAATAATTATTCTAAATTCTGTAGTTGATCACATTTGTGGGAACAAGTGTGAGGTCTAGACTATTATGAACTTGAATTGGTTAACATTCAAATGGTGAATGTGGGGCAAGGTTGCAACCAAGGTTCATAGATATTTGTGGGACACAAATATTGGAAAACCCGCTCTCAAGATTTACTGTATGGAGCCTTTGTGGTTGATCACATGTAATCTTGAGTAAAGGAGAATATCATTGTATCCTCTGACCTAAGATACATATTGGGTTCAGATATTCACCGAATATTGTGCCTTGATTCTTTCCTTCGCTATTCTGAAAAGGTAGCTCATAAGGGAGGCTTCTGGTATGGTACAAAGTGTAGTGTCTAGGACATATGTAGCCAAGATGGAATTTTCCCTCTTATTCGTTGAGAGTCAGATGTCTAAGGCCTGATAAAGTTAAATCTATAAGAGAGTGATCACTCTATGTCTCTTGGATTTAACATGACATCTAGGACAAAAGGATATATTGAAAGATTCACCTAATCATATTCGAGATGGGAACTCGAAATGGATGATGTTATTGAATGGCACCAAGTCATAACACATTGGGGGTGATGGACGGTCGTTAGGTGGTATCCATCACTTGCATTAATTCCTTATGTTTCTCGTGCAAGTGGGAGATTGAAGGTATTTCATATGCCCGAGAGACATAGTAAATTAATGTAGCCAATATGTTATGATCCAAGTCGGGTCATACCCAATAACAAGCCGTCAACACTTTTATGTATTTGTTTTAATGAGTGGATCTTTAAAATAAATACTTGACACTTAGACTTAGAAATTGGTTTTCTAAAGATAAAATGCAAGAAATAATTATTTGGATAATTATAAGTGCAAGTTTAATTATTTATATGATTAAACTTATATGTGTGTTATAATTTTATAAAGTGGTTTATAAAATTATGTATAAATGTGTAAGTATCAAATAAATGTTGCAAGACATTTTATTTAAAGAAAAGCGAAAAAAAAAAAAAGGAGGGGAAGGGTGGTGGTGGCGGTTTTGGAGTCCCAAGACACCCCACCCATGCTTGTTTTGGTTAAATGCATTTTACACTCAAGGTTAATGCATGCTTACACACTTTTACACACACATACACACATTATTACTTACTTTTGAAAATCAAAAACTCTCTCCCTTTCACCCCTTTTTGGCCGAAAATTTGGAGGAGGAAGAAGGGTTCTTCAAGTTTGATTTTCTTGCATTTGGTGTCTAAAATCCTAACCATACATAAGGTGGTGTTGATTCTTGGTTGCTTGTGGGTATCACTAGCTTGAGGCTTCAAGTAAGGAGCTTGCATTCATCATCTTCTTCATCACCTTCATCATCCATTTAAGAACCACAACCCTCAAACTTTTGAGGAGGTATATTTCTATGTCTTCTCTTATATACTTGTAAGCATATCTTCATGACTTGATATATTTATGGAATTTGTCTTTTCAAATGGTTAACATATAACATGAACTTTGCATGCTTCCGCTTACTTTAATCTTCATAAAATGGGTTTTATGAACTTGATAATATGTAGAACATGTTTGTTTAAAAGATTGTCAAATTCCATCAGTATTTCGCAATAAAAATATAACTATTTCGTACCCCTCTGCTTTAACATCAGTGTTACATTATAAAGGAAACTATTTTAGTTCCTAAAGTTCTTTGAAATTCGAGTTTAAATTATGAATGATTTCTGGAGAAGTGTTGGGAATTGAAGCATGAGTTAGTATAATATAATGATGTCAGGCCAACGTTGTTATATTACAGTAAGTCATGCTGAGTTTCTAATGGAATGTGATGATTCACAGATTATAACGTCATCATGTGCCATGTTACACAACTCTTACATTTTACTTAATTTCTTACATTTTACTTAATCTCTAAACATATCGAGAATATATCTTCTTGATAGTTCTATCTATTCTCATGAATTCTAGTAACTTAACCAATCAAGATCGTGCTATTACAATTTCTCTCTTAGAACATTAGTCATGTTCATTCAAAACTTCATACCTACGAATTCTGGACCATTATTTGCTTGACTTAAAGTCAGAAAGAGGAAACAAAAGTATGGAACTCCAAAACATAAAGAAAACGAAGGGAATGAATTTATATTGAAATATCCGACAGAGCAATCAAGACAGATTATCCCATTTAATCAAAGAAAATCCTAATTTCCTTAATTACCAAAGAATCAAATCTTATTAAGAAGATTTTCTTTAAATTCCTTGAATTCCGGAATTCAACCATGACTAGTCAAAAGTTATGATGAAACATGTCGTTCTCATTTCACTATTTAGTGATAGCTTCATTCGTACTATTCAAATAATCGAATTATTTTATCCGTATTACTCAATGATAATAAAACTCTATTTATCAACTCATATTCATCATGAAAACATTTTTATGGTTAGCCATGACGACCACGATCAAATTTCGGGACGAAATTTCTTTACCGGGTAGGTACTGTGACGACCCAAAAATTTCCGACCAAATTTAAACTTAATCTTTATATATTTTGACACGATAATAAAAGTCTGTGTAGTTGAGTCTCAAAAAAAAGTTTGAACTATTTCATATATATTCAGTTGACTTTCTACTGCTCTCAACGATTCACAAACAATTAATTGTAAATAGATATGTGTGTATGTATATATAAATAATAATTCGAAATATAATTTGAAGTATTATATGTTATTGTTATTAAAAAAAATTAATAAAATAAAAATTGGATATTATAATAATCATTATTTAAAATATATCTCTATATATAAATAATGTATATTAAAAATAAATATTAATTGATTGTAATGCTCGTATGATGTTTCGATTGATATTAAACAAGTCTAAATATGAACTTATGCGATTTTAAAATAAACGGTGATCCGAAAATGAGTTATATAAACTATAGGCTTATTAAAAATATAATTAGGAACTATTTGTTTAATTTTAAAAACTTTTATATTTTACTTGGGGTTGGGAGTAAATAATTAATGTAATTTTTATTTAATAATTTATGATCGAATTTTATACTAAAATACCCAAAATAAATAAATATAGTTAATTTAAAAATATGGGACTTTTCTAAACACTTTTATCCGCCACAATTTATCAACGGAGTATGTTATATTATTCGTGTTAAAACTGTCGGTTAAAGAATACAAATGGGACGGCTGCTATACTATTGAGATTACTCTTTGTGCACATTGGTTTTATATTTATGATTGAATGATTTATATATTATTATTATTAGTCTCAATTGGTACCCGTGATTGAATCAAAACACCAAGTAGTAAAGTGGTACTGTGTTTGATTATAATCCAAAATTATTATATATTCTTACATCATGAACATCCACAAAGAAACCCACTTGTGTTGTTTTGGTTCTTTACATTTTCTTGTAAGACATACAAGAGTCATATTCTCCACCTACCATCACACAAACCACTTCCACCGGGAACCATTTGATCAACACAACCCAACTCACCATCAATGTCACATGCTACCTTCATATCGTTGCATATGTTACTGTGTTTTGTTTTCGGTCATCAAGAACCACCATCATTACCTTTATATTCTTCTTTTTCTTATTTCTTTTCTTCTCCTTCTTCGATAACTCACCAATCATCACAACCCGGTTACCATCACAACATACAACCACCACTTAACACCCCAAAACCATCCTACTGTCCGAAAACAACTATATCGATCAACCT